>NC_057390.1:2752944-3052944 GCF_019320065.1 Cervus canadensis
GGCTTCTTAGGATCTCCTTTGCCCATGTTTAATTATTTATCCTCCGCAAGGCACAGAGTCGCCCAGTGCCCGTCCGGCTCTCACTTGCCCTGGCGCTGTCTCTATGGAGCTCAATGTACTGCTGGGTATGTTCTTTCTATTTCTGCTTTCTGGAGGGTTTTTATTATAAATGGATGTTGAATTTTGTCAAAGGCTTTCTCTGCATCTATTGAGATAATCATATGGTTTTTATCTTTCAATTTGTTAATGTGGTGTATTACATTGATTGATTTGCAGATATTAAAGAATCCTTGCATTCTTGGGATAAAGCCCACTTGGTAATGATGTATGATCTTTTTAATATGTTGTTGGATTCTGTTTGCTAGGATTTTGTTAAGGATTTTTGTGTCAGTGATATCGGCCCGTAGTTTTCTTTTTTTGCGGCATCTTTGTCTGCTTTTGGTATTAGGGTGATGGTGGCCTCATAGAATGAGTTTGAAGTTTACCTTCCTCTGCAATTTTCTGGAAGAGTTTGAGTAGGATAGGTTTAACTCTTCTCTAAATGTTTGGTAGAATTCGGCTGTGAAGCCGTCTGGTCCTGGGCTTTTGTTTGCTGGAAGATTTCTGATTACAGTTTCAATTTCCGTGCTTGTGATGGGTCTGTTAAGATTTTCTGTTTCTTTCTGGTTCAGTTTTGGAAAGTTATACTTTTCTAAGAATTTGTCCATTTCTTCCAAGTTGTCCATTTTATTGACATATAGTTGCTGATAGTAGTCTCTTATGATCCTTTGTATTTCTGTGTTGTCTGTTGTGATTTCTCCATTTTCATTTCTAATTTTGTTGATTTGATTCTTCTCCCTTTGTTTCTTGATGAGTCTGGCTAATGGTTTGTCTATTTTATTTATCTTCTCAAAAAGCCAGCTTTTAGCTTTATTGATTTTTGCTATGGTCTCTTTTATTTCTTTTGCATTTATTTCTGCTCTAATTTCTGTGATTTCTTCTACTAACTCTGGGGTTCTTCATTTCTTCCTTTTCTAGTTGCTTTAGGTGTAGAGTTAGGTTATTTATTTGACTTTTTTCTTGTTTCTTGAGGTAAGCTTGTATTGCTATGAACCTTCCCCTTAGCACTGCTTTTACTGAGTCCCATAGGTTTTGGGTTGTTGTGTTTTGATTTTCATTCGTTTGTATGCATATTTTGATTTCTTCTGTGATTTGTTGGTTATTCAGAAATGTGTTGTTTAGCCTCCATATGTTGGAATTTTTAATAGTTTTTTTCCTGTAATTGACATCTAATCTTACCACATTGTGATCAGAAAAGATGCTTGAAATGATTTCAGTTTTTTTGAATTTACCAAGGCTAGGTTTATGGCCCAGGGAGGTGATCTATCCTGGAGAAGGTTCTGTGTGCACTTGAGAAAAAGGTGAAATTCATTGTTTTGGGGTGAAATGTACTATAGATATCAGTTAGGTCTAACTGGTCCATTTTGTCACTTAAAGTTTGTGTTTCCTTGCTAATTTTCTGTTTAGTTGATCTATCCATAGGTGTGAGTGGGGTATTACAATCTCCCACTATTATTGTGTTACTCTTAATTTCCCCTTTCATACTTGTTAGCATTTGCCTTACATATTGCAGTGCTCCTATGTTGGGTGCAGGGCACTCTTTCTGCCCCCTTCTGATGTCTATGTCAGAAGCTTTCTCTGTCTCCTTTACACTTTAATAAAAATTTATTACACAAAAGCTCTGCGCAATCAAGCCTTGTCTCTGGCCCCAGATTGAATTCTTCTTCTCCGGAGGCCAAGAGTCCCGGTGTCTTTGCGTGATTCAGCAACAACCTTTCATCTTGGGGGCTCGTCCAGGATTCTTCAGGACAAGGTAAGAATGCTTGGAGCTCTAGTTCTTTGTTCTCCTAGCAAACACATTTTCTGCTGTACTTTACTAACTCTGGGCTTCCCTTGTGGCTCAGCTGGTAAAGAATCCGCCTGCAGTGTGGGAGACCTGGGTTCGATCCCTGGATTGGGAAGATCTCCTGGAGAAGGGAAAGGCTACCCACTCCAGTGTTCTGGCCTAGAGAATTCCATGGACTATAACAGTCCGTGGGGTCACAAATCTGCCTTCAGTGCAGGAGACATGGGTTTGATTCCTGGATCGGGAAGATCCCTGGAGAAGGAAATGGCAACCCATTCCAGTATTCTTGCCTGGAGAATCCCATAGACAGAGGAACCTTGTGGGCTACAGTCCATGGGGTCGCAAGAGTCAGACATGACTGAGTGACTTTCACTTCACTATGTTGGGTGCATATATGTTTATAATTGTCATATCTTCTTCTTGGATTGATCCTTTGATCATTATTTAGTGTCCTACTTTGTCTCTCTTCACAGCCTTTATTTCAAAGTCTATTTTATCTGATATGAGTATTGCTACTCTTGCTTTCTTTTGGTCTCCATTTGTGTGAAATATCTTTTTGCAGCCCTTCATTTTCAGTCTCTCTGTGTCCCTTGGTTTGAGGTGGGTCTCTTATAGACAGCATATATAGGTGTCTTGTTTTTGTATCCATCAGCCAGTCTTTGTCTTTTGGTTGGGGCATTCAACCTATTTACTTTTAAGGTAATTATTGATAAGTGTGATCCTGTTGCCATTTACTTTGTTGTTTTGGGTTCGAGCTTATACACCTTTTCTGTGTTTCCTGTCTAGAGAAGATCCTTTAACATTTGTTGAAGAGCTGGTTTGGTGGTGCTGAATTCTCTCAGCTTTTGCTTGTCTGTAACACTTTTGATTTTTACTTCATATTTGAATGAGATCCTTGCTGGGTACAGTAATCTGGGTTGTAGGTTTTTCTCTTTCATCTCTTTAAGTATGTCCTGCCATTCCCTTCTGGCCTGAAGAGTTTCTGTTGAAAGATCAGCTGTTATCCTTATGGGAATCCCCTTGTGTGTTATTTGTTGTTTTTCCCTTGCTGCTTTTAATATTTGTTCTTTGTGTTTGATCTTTGTTAATTTGATTAGTATGTATCTTGGGGTGTTTTGCCTTTGGTTTATCCTGTTTGGGACTCTCTGGGTTTCTTGGACTTGGGTTCTATTTCCTTCCCCATTTTAGGGAAGTTTTCAATTATTATCTCCTCAAGTATTTTCTCATGGCCTTTCTTTTTGTCTTCTTCTGGGACTCCTATGATTCGAATGTTGGGGTGTTTGACATTGTCCCAGAGGTCTCTGAGGTTGTCTTCATTTCCTTTAATTCTTTTTTCCTCTCTGCTTCATTTATTTCCACCATTCTGTCTTCCACCTCACTTATCCTATCTTTTGACTCAGTTATTCTACTGTTGGTTCCCTCCAGAGTGTTTTTTATCTCATTTATTGCATTATTCATTATTGATTGACTCTTTTTTATTTCTTCTAGGTCCTTGTTAAACATTTCTTGCATCTTCTCAATCTTTGTCTCCAGGCTATTTATCTGTAACTCCATTTTGTTTTCAAGATTTTGGATCATTTTTATTATCATTATCATGAATTCTTTTTCAGGTAGACTTCCTGTCTCTTTCTCTTTGGTTTGGTGGGCATTTATTATGTTCCTTTACCTGCCGAGTATTTCTCTGCCTTTTCATCTTGTTTAGGTTGTTGTGTTTGGGATGGTCTTTCTGTATCATGGTAGTTTGTGGTTCCTCTTTATTGTGGAGGTTCCTCCCAGTGAGTGGGGTTGGACGAGTGGCTTGTCAAGGTTTCCTGGTTAGGGAAGCTAGCGTCGGTGTTCTGGTGGGTGGAGCTGGATTTCTTCTCTCTGGAGTGCAACAAAGCGTCCAGTAGTGAGTTTTGAGGTGTCTGTGGGTTTGGTGTGACTTTGGGCAGCCTGTATATTGAAGCTCAGGGCTATGTTCCGGTGTTGCTGGAGAATTTGCGTGGTATGTCTTGCTCTGGAGCTTGTTGGCCCTTGGGTGGTGCTTGGTTTCAGTGTAGGTGTGGAGGCTCTTGGATGCGCTCTTGTCGATTAATGTTCTGTGGCGTCAGGAGTTCCCTGCTGTTCTCAGGTTTTGGATTTAAGCCTCCTGCCTCTGGCTTTCAGTCTTATTCTTACAGTAGCTTCAATACTTCTTCATCCATACAGCACTGATGATAAAACATCTAGGTTAATGATGAAAAGTTTCTCCACAGCCCGGAACACCCAGAGAGGTTCACAGAGTTACATGGAGAAGAGAAGAGGAAAGAAGGAGACAGAGGTGACCAGGAGGAGAAGAGGGGGAATCTAAAGGAGAGAGACCAGTCTAGCCAGTAATCAATTCCCTAAGTGTTCTCCACAGCCCGGAATACCCAGAGAGGTTCACAGAGTTACATGGAGAAGAGAAGAGGGAAGAAGGAGATAGAGGTGACCAGGAGGAGAAGAGGGGGAATCTAAAGGAGAGAGACCAGTTTAGCCAGTAATCAATTCCCTAAGTGTTCTCCACAGCCCGGAACACCCAGAGAGGTTCACAGAGTTGGGTAGAGAAGAGAAGGGGGAGGGAGGAGGTAGAGGCGACCTGTGGGAGAAATAGGAGAGTCAAAAGGGGGAGAAGCAATCAAGCCAGTAATCACACTCCTAAGTAAAAATGGCTACTGAAGGTTGGATTGTTAAAGGTACAAAATTGATAACAAATACCAAAAAGCAAAGATTAAAAATCTAGAGTAGAGATTAGACTCTCAAAAATATAATATTAAAAAAATAAAATTGCAATAGTTATAAAAAAAATGTATATATGAAATTTGCTTTAAAAATAGGGTCTTTTTTTGCAAGTAGTAGTAGGTTATAAAAATTAAAATTGAAGGAGTAAGAAAGGACTTAAAATTTTTTAAAAATAAAAAAATGATAATAGTAAAATATATCTAGGAATTTCTCTGGAGCTGTTGCAGGCAGTGTGAGGTCAGTTCAGTTTCAGGTAGCTCCCTGTTCCAGCCTATACTTCTCAAGGTCTATAGGCCCCTTCCAGTGTAGTCGGTGCTAACTCCAGGGGTTTAATCTGTTGCACCTGTCAACTTCCAAAGCAGGCTCCCTCTGTTTATCTGGGGTTCTTCTGTTTGGTGGTCTCTTCAGTGTCTAACTTCCGCCCTGACACAAGGGGGCGGTGGTGGTCACTTTTTTAGGCTCGCTTGTTCAGTCGTGCTGTGGGGAGGGAGGGGCACGGCAAACAAGTACCCCTGCGAGTGTGGGCCGTGCGCGCAGTGTCTCAGCCGCCCCGGGTTTGTCCCCGCTCGTGGCGAGTGTGGGGAGTGCGCGCAGTGTCTCAGCTGCCCCGGGTTTGCCCCCGCTCGTGGCGAGTGTGGGCCGTGCGCGCAGTGTCTCAGCCGCCCCGGGTTTGCCCCCGCTCGTGGCGAGTGTGGGCCGTGCGCGCAGTGTCTCAGCCGCCCCGGGTTTGCCCCCGCTCACGGTGAGTGTGGGCCGTGCGCGCAGTGTCTCAGCCGCCCTGGGTTTGCCCCTGCTCGTGGCGAGTGTGGGGAGTGCGCGCAGTGTCTCAGCCGCCCTGGGTTTGCCCCCGCTCACGGCGAGCGTGGGGAGTGCACGCAGTGTCTCAGCCACCCCGGGTTTGCCCCCGCTCACGGTGAGCGTGGGCCATGCGCAGTGTCTCAGCCGCCCTGGGTTTGCCCCCGCTCACGCCGTGTGTGCCCTCCCAGTCTGCACTGCTCAGGCTCCAGGTTGCTCAGCAGGGGAACTGTGTAAAGCGGGTTGTGTGCGCTTCCCAGACCTCAGCCGCTCAGGTTCAGGTTCTCGGGTGCTCCACAAAGGCGTAGACTCGGTTGGGCCCGCATTTTGTGCCCTTCCCAGGCCTCAGCCGGTCAGGTTCAGGTTCTCGGGTGCTCCACGAAGGCCCGCATTTTGCGCCCTTCCCAGGTTGGAGCAGCTCAGGTGGCCAGGTGCTTGGCGAGCGCCGTCTCCTCAGGTGGGTGGTGCGTCTTATCAATTCCCTGGTCCCAGCGCTTGGTTTCCCCATGAGTCTCCTCTGGGGAGCTGATCTCTGGCTGCGAACCTCCTGGTGGATGTCAGCTGTCCGGGATCCCAGGAAGACTTGGTTAGCAACTGGGGGCCTGCTCGCAGTTCGGTAGGGGATGCCGTCTCTGGGGCCGAGTTTGCCCCTTGCCTTCCGGCTCTGGCTGTCGCCTGCCTGCCTCCCTGCCTCTGGCGGGAGATGGGCTGGTCCGCAGCCAGCTAGCTCTCCTCTGCTATTCGCTTAGTCCTTTGTTCCGTGATTGGCCCCACAGTGCCTTAGGTTAGAGGTTTTTGCGGGAAAGTTCTCTCTTTCTCTCTCTCTTTTCTCTCTGACTATCCCACGGTTTGGGTTGCTTGCTCACGTTAGCTCCCCCAGATTGTCCTCAGGGCATTCAGGCCCGGTCCTTACCCTAAGCAATGCCGCCCGCGCCTCCCTGTCCAGCCCCCACTTGCTGGCGATGGGTGCCAGTGTCTTGGCAACTTCTCCGCTGGCAGTTGCCATTAGGCACGTAATCTGTGGGTGTTATTTATTTATTTATTTTTCCTCCCGGTTATGTTGCCCTCGGAGATTCTAAAACTCCCCAGAGACCCACTGGTGAGAGGGTGTCCTGGTGTTTGGAAACTTCTCTTTTATGACTCCCTTCCCGGGATGGGTCTCCACCCCTAACTCTTTTGTCTCTCTTTTTATCTTTTATATTTTGTCCTATCTCCTTTTGAAGACAATGGGCTGCCTTTCTGGGTGCCTGGTGTCCTCTGCCAGCGTTCAGAAGTTGTTTTGTGGAATTTGCTCAGCGTTCAAATGATCTTTTGATGAATTTGTGGGGGAGAAAGTGGTCTCCCCGTCCTATTCCTCTGCCACCTTAGGACCGCCCCTCTCAACTTTCTTTATTGTCGGGAGTGCTTACCAGGAGGATTCGTACCTGCAGTCTCTTGTGACTCCTTTGTCCCTCTTCAAGCGGAGCAGCATGCTACTCCCAGGACTGAGGTCATTGTGTGAGGCAGGCTTGGGTCTCCTTTAGTAAACATTCTCTTTACGACAAAACTGCTTAGTCTCGCCCCCCTTTCTTGAGGTATGGATTGTCTCCTGACCTTGTGATCATTATTATCCCTTGTTTCCTGGGTAACAGTTGCTGTACATTTGGTTTTCTGATCTCTTATCATTGTCAAAAGAAATTTCTTATACCACAGCCTATATATACTCACAGAAAAATCATTAAAGCACCTTTGCTCCATCAGAGCTTAGGTCCCTGTACCTTTTTTGTTTCTCTCCCTCTCCCCCCCCCCACCACCGCTCTCTCTCTCTCCTCCCCTCTCTTTCCCACCCCCCTTTCTCTCTCCCTCCTCTTTCTGTCCCCCACCCCCGTCTCCCGCTCTCTCTCCCTCTCTCTCTCTCTGCCCGGCTGGTTCTCTGGAGCATGGAGACCCGTCGTGCTCACTCTCCTGCCTGGCCTTCTTAAGACCCTCTCGAGAAGGCGCCCTGTGCCTTCCCCCCCTCGAGGGGGCGCCTGGTGTCTTCGTGGGCAATGCAAGCTCTATGTCAAGGGCTTTGTTGGTTTTCTGCGTAAACCAGGGAATATCAGCCTCTTTCTCTCTTTCACTTTCTTATCTAGCTCCGGACCACCAGGTTCCGGTCCATTAAAGGACCCCAACACTTTATAGTCCAACTCTCACATCCATACTTGACTACTGGAAAAACCACAGCTTTGAGTAGACGAACCTTTGTTGGCAATGTAATGTCTCTGCTTTTTAATATGCTGTCTAGGTTGGTCATAGCTTTTCTTGCAAGGAGCAAGTGTCTTTTAATTTCATGGCTGCAGTCACCATCTGCAGTGATTTTGGAGCTCAAAAAAATAGTCTCTCACTGTTTCCATTTTTTCCTCATCTCTTTGCCATGTGATGGGGCCAAAGGCCATGATCTTAGTTTTTTGAATGTTGAGTTTCAAGCCAACTTTTTCGCTCTCCTCTTTCACTTTCATCAAAAGGCTCTTTAGTTCCTCTTTGCTTTCTGCCATAAGGGTGGTGTCAGCTGCATATCTGAGATTATTGATATTTCTCCTGGCAGTCTTGATTCCAGCTTGTGCTTCATCCAGCCTGGCATTTTGCATGATGTACTTTGCATAGAAATTAAATAAGCAGGGTGACATTATACAGCCTTGACATACTCCTTTCCTGATTTGGAACTAGTCCATTGTTTCATGTCCAGTTCTAACATGCTGCTTAACCTTCATACAGATTTCTCAGGAGGCAGGTAAGATGGTCTGATAGCCCCATCTCTTTTAAAACTTTTCCAGTTTGTGGTGATCCACACAGTCAAAGGCTTTGGCGTAGTCAATAAAGCAGAAGTAGTTGTTATTCTGGAACTCTCTTGCTTTTTCGATGATCCAACATATGTTGGCAATTTGATCTCTGGTTCTTCTGCCTTTTCTGAATCTAGCTTGAACATCTGGAAGTTCACGATTCACGTATTGTTGAAGCCTGGCTTGGAGAATTTTGAGCCTTACTTTGCTAGCGTGTGAGATGTGGGCAATTGTGTGGTAGGTTGAGCATTCTCTGGCGTTGCCTTTCTTTGGGATTGGAATGAAAACTGACCTTTTCCAGTCCTGTGGCCACTGCTGAGTTTTCCAAATTTGCTGGCATATTGAGTGCAGCATTTTCACAGCATCATCTTTTAGGATTTGAAATAGCTCAACTGGAATTCCATCACCTCCACTGGCTTTGTTCGTAGTGATGCTTCGTAAGGCCCACTTGACTTCACATTCCAGGATGTCTGGCTCTAGGTGAGTGATCACACCATTGTGGTTATCTGGGTCATGAAGATCTTTTTTGTATCTTCTGTGTATTCTTGCCATCTCTTCTTAATATCTTCAACTTCTGTTAGTAAATAACAGGTGGTATAGTAAGTAGCACATATTTTCTGTAAAGCCATTAACCCCTGCCTTCTTTGTCAACCCCCAGTGACTTCAAGGACATTCAACCAAAGGAGGAATTAGAAGAGGGGAGCTTTTCAGAGTCCATTTTAAATTTGCTGAGTTCTGGTTCATTCTTTGGCAGAAACCAAAGGATTGTGCCAACTGTGAAAATAGCTAGACCTGCTCAGGCATCTGTGAGGGATGATCACATGGTACTTTTCTCATAGGATACATTCAGACAGTTTAAAAAAAAAAACTGAAATGAGAAGACAGGCATTTCAACTCCAGTTGCATTTGTAGGAATATTCTAGAAATTAGGTCCTCTAGCATCCGTGTCATTGGTGAGCGTTCTCAAGCCTGCTAACTAAAATGAGAGTCCTAGAGCTTTGCCCAGCTTCCTGGTTGGTGTTGGCAGGTGTGTGGTCCACCTTGGCCTTTTGCAGGGAGAGCCCGAGGCCTCTGTCCTGGGGCGTGTGTCAGTGTTTGTAGTCAGCCAGCCAGGGCCCCGTATCTTCCGAGCATTTTACCTGGTCAGATGAGAAACTTGAGTCTCTCCAGCCGCCCTTTCTCTGTGTGCCTCTTAGCCCTCTCTACTGGTTGCCTTCTGGACCCTTCAAACGTGCTGTCTTAAGGTTAAGTCACACAGCCAGTGTTTGAGGAATCTTCCAAGGCTCTGCTTTCTTCTGTTCATCATTGAATCATCTCACTGAGAACCTTGAGCCTCTTTTATAGAAGTTTGAAAGCATGGGAGGACTTGGTCATTTCTGCAGGTAAACTGCCAAAGGGACTGGCTTCCTGGAAGCAAAGGGATCCTCTCTGCTTCCAGGCGGCCATCTCAAACCTGAGCTTCGGTTCTCAAAATCCAAAAAGGCTGTTGACCAGTATTCTGTGTTGAGCCTCAGCCTTCCTGATATGGCCTGATAGATTTATATCCCATGGTTGTCTCTCTGGGGCCTTTGTAGCAATGCTGCCTGCCCGCTGGTGTCAGCCATTCCCAGCTCAAGTATCATGGGCTGGGAAATGTCTAGAAGTTCCTCATTTGGTGTCTCCATCTCAGCAGGAGTGGGTGGGCAATTCCCCAGGCATCCCTCACCCGTTCCTCATGGGAAGAGGGGAAGCAGCTTAATGTGGGTGTTCCCACGTTTAGTTTTTGTCCCAGGATGATGGAGCCCCTGAAGAAGGCTGCATGCATCTCCGGCTGGGCCTGTGCTCAGGATGGCGCCTTGGCACCACGCGTGTCACCCAGAGGGGATGCAGCTCCTGAGGTCCGGTCTGTTCAGTGAGAAGCTAGAGGCACTTGAGCAGGGCGTTAGGACAGTGGCCCCAGAGCCTGCTGTCTGGGTGCCAGATTGGGTGGCCACTGACTCTCTTGGCCTCAGTTTTCTCTGTAAACCGTAAAATGCAAATAAAAAATACTATGTGCCTCACAGAGTTAGTTGCCAGAGGGTTTGGTAAGTTAATCAGTGAGTAAAGCACCCGGTGGCTGACACACAGCGGGCCAGCACGAAGCACAGGCACACCTTGGTTCCAGACCATCGTGATGAAGCGAGGCCTGCAAATTGTTTGGTTTCTCAGTGCGTATAAAAGTTATGTTCATGTTGTAGTCTGTTAAGTGTGCAATTGGCATTAGGTCTGAAAAGAACCATGTATGTATGTTATGTTATGGCTGACAGATGTTAACCCGTCTGAGCCTTCAGTGAGCTATAAGCTGACGGAGGAGGGCCTCGCGTCCCTGTCAGCGCCTGCTGGCTGATAGTTATGGGTGGTGGTTGCTAAAAGCTTGCATGGCCACAGCAGTTGTTTGATTGTTTGTTTTTTAATTTTTTAATTGGGGGGTAATTGCTTTACAATATTGTGTTGCTTTCTGCTGTATATCAACACGAACCAGCCACAGGTACACATATGTCCCCTCCCTCCCACCCCATCTCATCCTCTAGACTGAGCACCCGATCTGAGCTCCCTGGGTCACACAGCAGATATCCACTGGGTACCTATTTTACATATGGTGGTTTATATGTTTCCTTGCTACTCTCTCAATTCGTCCCACCCTCTCCTTCCCCCACTGTGTCCGCAAGTCCGTTCTCTTGTGGCTGTGTCTCCATTGGGGCCCTGCAGAAGGTTCATCAGTACCATCTTTCTAAATTCCATATATATATGCATTAACATATGATACTTGTTTTTCTTATTTTGATTTCACTGTGTATAACAGGCTCTAGGTTCAGCCACCTCATTAGGACTGACTCAAATGTGTTCTTTTTTATGGCTGAGTAATATTCCATGGTGGCCATTTCTTAAAATAAGACTACAAAAAAAAAAAAAAAAAAGACTACAGTGACATTTGCCGCGTCGATGAACTCTTCCTTTCACCAGCAGTTTCTTTGTAGCAGGCCACAGAAATGTTTGGTAGTGTTTTTACCCACGGTAGAAATTCTTCCAAATTGGGAGTATGTCCTCTCAAACTCTGCCAACCCCTTATCAGGTTAGTTGATAGAATGTTCTAAATCTCTTGTTGCCATTTCAGCAGTCTTTGCAACACCTTTAACGTGAGTAGCATCCATCTCAGGAAACTGCTTCCTTTCCTCATCCATGAGCAGCAGCTCCTCATCTGTTGAAGTTTTACACAAGATGGCAGTAATTCAGTCACATCTACAGGCTCCACTTCTAATTCTAGTTCTCTTGCTGGTCCCACATCTGCAGTTACTTCCTCTAGTGAAGTCTTGAACCTCTCAAAGTCATCTGTGAAGGTTGGAATCAGCTTCTTCCAAACTCCTGTTGGTGTTGATGTTTTGACTCTTTTCATGACTCATGAATGTTCTTAATAGCTTCTTGAGTGGGGAATGCTTTCCAGAAGATTTTCAGTTGACTTTGCCCAGATCCACTGGAGGAATCTTATCTATGACAGCTATGGCTTTGTGAAATGTAGTTGTTAAATAATAAGACTTGAAAGTTGAAACTACTGCTTGATCTGTGGGCTGCAGTATGATGATGTGTTAGTAGACATGAAAATAACATTCACCTTGTTGGACATCTCCATCAGAGCTCTTCGGTGACCAGATGCATTGTTAGTGAGCAGAACTACTTTGAAAAGAATCTTTTTTCTGAGCAGTAGGTCTCAACAGTGGGCTTAAAATATTCAGTAAACCACGTTGTAAAAAGATGTGTTGTCATTCAGGCTTTAGTATTCCATTTGTAGAGCACAGGCAGAGAAGATTTAGTGTAATTTGCATAGGCCCTAGGATTTTTGGAATGGTCAATGAGTACTGCTTTCAACCTGAAGTCACCTGCTAACTGCATTAGCCCCTGACAAGAGGATGAGCCTATCCTTTGACACTTTGAAACCAGGTCTTGACCTCTCCTCTCTGACTGTGAAGTTCTACATGGTATCTTCTTCCAACAGAAGGCTGTTTCGTCTGCACTGAACATCTGTTTTTTAGTGTAGTGACCTTCATTAATGACCTGAGCTAGCCCTTCTGGATAGCTTGCTACAGCTTCGCCATCAGCACTTGCTGCTTCACCTCATACTTTCTATGTTACGGAGTCGGCTCTCCTTAAACCTCATGAGCTGGTCTCTGCTAACTTCAAAATTTTCATCTATAGCTTCCTCACCTGTCCCAGCCTTGATAGAATTGACAACAGGTTAGGCCTTGCTTTGTCTTAGGCTTTGGCTTAAGGGAACATTGTGGCGGTTTGATCTTCTCTCCAGACCACTCAGACTTTGTCCATATCAGCAATAAGACCGTTTGGTTTACTTATCATTCATGTGTTCATTGAGTTGTTCAGTTGCTCAGTCGTGTCTGAGTCTTTGTGACCCCATGGACTGCAACACGCTGGGCTTTCCTGTTCTTCACCATCTCCCGGAGTTTGCTCAAACTCATGTCCCCTGAGCCAGTGATGCCGTCCAACCATCTCATCCTTGTCGTCCCCTGCTCCTCTTGCCCTTTGAGTAGTGCATTTATTTTTATGCTTGTTTGTGTTTATTTTGAGGGAGTAGCTCTTTTAATTTCCTTCAAGAACTGATCCTTTGCTCTCATGACTTGGCTGTTTGGTGCAGAGGCCTAACTTCCGACCTGTCTCAACTTGCGACGTGCTTTCCTCACTAAGCTTAGTCATTTCTAGCTTTTGATTTAAAATGAGAGACCGTGATTCTTTAACTGGGACACTTAGAGGCCATTGTAGGGTTATTAATTGGCCTAAATTTCAGTATTACTGCGTCTCAGTGAACAGGCAGGCCCAAGGGGAGCGAGAGAGGCAGGACGACCAGTTGGGGGAGCAGTCAGAACGCAGGTTCCCAGTCTTATGTGGGTGCAGTTGGTGGTGCCCCCCACAAAAGAACAGTTACAGTAGAGCATCACAGATCTCCATAACATATTATTATATCTTGTTATATATTATTACTACATGAAAAACCTTGAAAATCAGCAAGAATCACCAAAACGTGACACCCACTGAACAGATGCTGTTGGACAAATGGCGCCAATGGACTTGCTCAGTGAGGGGACGCCGTGAAGCTTCCGTGTGAGAAGAGCGCAGTGTCTGTGACGCTCGCTGTGCTGCGGGGCGTCGGTGCTCAGGTGCACGACTGTTTTGCACTTTAACATCTCTCTAGTCTCATGATTGATGCTGTCTTAGATCTGATGAAATACCGTAAATGTGATCTTTTTATTCTTTTACAGCCTCATTCCTTTTTAAAAAAAATTTAATTGAGTTCATTGTCTTATCTTTATATATATAGTGGTTTGAAGTTTGTTTTTTCTTCATATGTTTTTATTTATTTTTTTTTCTTCATATGTTTTTAAAAATTATTTATTGAATTTTTGTTGAACTTGGTCTTTGTTGTGGTACTTGGGCTTCTCACTGCGGTGGCTTCTCTTGCCGTGTTACTGTGGAGCACAGGCTCAGGGCCTACAGGCTCAGTAGTTGCACACAGTCTTATTTGCCCTGCAGCATGTGGGATATTCCTGGACCAGGGATTGAACCCTGGTGCCCTGCATTGGCAGGTGGATTTCTTTACCACTGCGCCATTAGGGAAGTCCCTTATTCCTTTCTTGACCATCTGGTTAGTGGTCTAGTAATGATAGCTTTTGCTTGACTCTGGACAGTTATTCCATCCAGCTTTGAAGCAGAGGTCTTCTGTATCTGATTACTGGGGGCAGGGGAATGGGCTGGGGAGGAGCATAGCCCATGGAAGAACAAGCTGGAAGAACAAGGCAGAGCATGATTCTTCCAAAGAATGTGCTTCTGAACCCAGTCCCCTGCGTTGTCACTGAATCCAGGGTATGTAAAGTAGGATTCACAGACGTGAACTTCCCTTTCTGCTTTGCCAGAAGATTCTTGAAGCAAGCGCCCCTTTGTGTACAAGTCTAGGCCAGCTTGTATGCTGTGCTTTTTTCACTAGTGACAAAAGGCATGGTTCTGTATCCTAGATCTGCACAGCCCGGGCCAGTAGTCAGTGCCCACATGTGGCTGAAGGGTCTTGAAAGGTCACCAGTCTGAATTGAGGTTGAGGTGTGCAGTGAGTAGTGTGCAGGTGAGCAGATTTCCAAGACCTAGTACCCCCCAAAGGCAAAATATCTATTCATATGTTTATGTTGATTGCATTTTGTGATATTTTGACTGTATTGAGTTCATCATAATATTAATTTCATTTCTCTTTTTTAACACAGCTACTCAAAAATTTTGGCTTGCATTCTATTTCTTTTGAACAGGCATAAAGGTTTATAGCTTCCCTGGTGTTTCAGTGGTTAAAAAAATCCACCCGCCAATGTAGGAGTTGTGGGTTCAGTTCCAGGGTTGGGAAGATCCCCTGGAGAAGAAAATGGCACCCCACTCCAGTATTCTTGCCTGGAAAATCCCATGGACAGAGGAGCCTGGCAGGCTCCCATGGGGTCGCAAAGAATTGGACACGACTTAGTGACTAAACAACAACAATAACAAAGGTTTATAGAGGGAAGGCACTTACTGGAGCAGAGTAAATTCTTGAGGTTTCCGCAATAGTCCCCAGCATTCTGAGGCTGGGCTTCTCTCAAGCTTACGTTTTCTCTTTAAGCGAGCAGCTGGCTGACCCGAGGAGGAAGGACAAGAGTCATAGCCTCACGCTGTTCCTCTCACACAGTTTGGGCTCTGACTGCCCAGGTTACCACTGTCTTCATCCCCCTGCATGACTTTCATGAAGATACAGGGCAGCGTTCAGAATTGGGAATGCTTCCCTTGGAGACTTCTGACGTGGCCCCTCTTGGCTCCTGCATCCAGGCGGTTCCTGGGGAGCTGGCGTCTCTGGCGTCAGGGCCCTGTGTCCTAGGTCCAGTTGCTCTTTACCATGTCTGTTCTGGCCCAGATGCTTCCTTGTCTAAACCATGTTTGTGGTGTGGAGTCATGCAGACCTGGGGTGACCCCAGCTCCGCCGCTGCTTGGGGGGCCTTGGGCAGGGGGATGTGAGGTCTGAGATCCTCATGGGCACGTGGAGTGTCTTAGGTAGCGAGAAGCTAGGAATAGTCTCTCCTGATGCGTGGCGCATCATGGGAACACAAATCAGCTTCCATCTTCGTGGTGGGCTTGTCAGTCGGGATGAGGGAGAAGGAGGCCTCCAGTGAGCTGTAACGTGAGTGTCCTCTCCCTGCAGGGAAGTCTCACCTGGCCATCGTGCAGAAGGTGAACAACGAGGGTGAAGGTGACCCCTTCTACGAGGTGCTGGGCCTGGTCACCCTGGAGGATGTCATCGAGGAGATCATTAAGTCTGAGATCCTGGATGAGTCTGAAGACTACCGTGAGTCCAGGCTCCTGTGTGTCTCTGGCTCAGCTGGTCTCGAGCTTACGGAGACATGTGTATATCAGAGGCTGGGGGTCCCCATGTTGTTCGAAGTCGGGCTGGATCTCGGGGCAGAGCTATCACATCCCTGGGCTTGTGTCCTTAGCCCTGCGGGAGCTGGGACTGCCCCTCACGGGAGGTGGGGCTCACCTGTGGCTGGACCACCCCTTTGGCGGTGTTGCAGTCCTGGCACTGGACTCGGCTCCGGCCTGAATGGGCGTTGCCCAGTCTTCCTCTTCCTTGGCCTCTTGTCCTGTTTTACATCATAGAAGTTCTCAAAGAACCCCTTGCTTTACTGCCAAGAGGTTCTTCCCCAATCAGATGATCTTGGGGCCTGTGATTGTGTCTTAGGAGGGCCTGCCTCTCAGGTGGCTGCAGTCTGCAGGGCAAACACAGCCCATGCTTTGTGGGGAGCTCACAAGGGCCCCAGAAAACGAGCTGCCTGCCCCTGTGAGTTTGCACATGAATCTCTTTGCCCGTGTATCTGTTCCCCAAACGCGACATCTTGGTTCGGCTCCTCAGACAGCCATAGGCACAGGCTCTGCAGATCAGCCGCTGTTTGAGACGAGTGATCCTCATACTCACGCTTCCTGGAGGGGGGCTGCTGTTTTATGTAAGCTTTTTGCTGTTATGTCTGCATTATCTGCTCCCAACTCCAAGGAGGGGAGCAGGCCTTTCTGCTACTTCTCAGGCTGTCCCTGGAATGCAGGCCACTGCCCCTCTGACGCGGGTACTAGATCATTGTCTGGTGGGGGTGGCAAGGCAGGTTCCGGCAAAGCAGCGGTGCCCAGGACAGGGCCTGGGGTCCTGACACCGTTCCCCCAGGAGCCCCAAGGCCTTGGAGGCGGGAGCGGCAGCAAACCCCTCGGTCTGGTCGTGTTGGTGGAGGGCTCCTGGCGCCTCAGCAGGCCCTCTTCACCCCACCCCAGGAGACACTATAGTAAAGAAGAAGCCTGCGTCTCTGAACGCCCCTCTCAGGCAGAAAGAGGAGTTCTCCTTGTTCAAGGTGTCTGACGACGACTATAAAGTGAAAATCTCACCTCAGCTGCTCTTGGCCACCCAGCGCTTCCTGTCCCGAGGTGAGAGCCGGGGTGGGCCTCGTCCCTGCTCTCTGGCTCACCCCGCTGGCCTCTGCTATTCCTGGCACTCCTCTCTTCTGCCCTGTCAGCATCTCGGTTCACCTGAGGGTGGCTGACCTCTGCCGGATGACAGAGAGCTGCGTCCCGGGGGTGTCGGGGAGGCTGGGGCAGCTGAGACGGGCAGTGGTGTGCTGACACGGGCTGTGCTGGGCCTAGAGGACAGTGTCCCCATCCCTTTTTCCCACTGTGGGGCAGAGGTGGACGTCTTCAGCCCGCTGCGGGTCTCTGAGAAGGTCCTCCTGCACTTGCTGAAGCATCCCAGCGTCAACCAGGAAGTGCGGTTTGACGAGAGCGACCGCCTGGCCGCCCACCACTACCTGTACCAGCGCAGCCGGCCGGTGGACTACTTCATCCTCATCCTGCAGGTACTTTTCAGCTGGCCTGCAGCCCGCCGCTGCCCAGGACACGGGGAGGGTGTAGGAAGAGGAGCACCCAGGTGCACGCCCCCGGATAGGTGGGGTCCATGCGCTCTCCTCCTGCCCTTTGCGGGCAGGAAGGGTGACCTGTCCACTTCTCTCCCTGTCCTCTTTTCCTCCCTCTCTCCCTGCACCTCCCAGGGCAGAGTGGAGGTGGAGATCGGGAAGGAGGGCTTGAAGTTCGAAAATGGGGCCTTCACCTACTACGGGGTTTCTGCCCTGACAGCGCCATCCTCGGGTAAGCTGGGCCATCCCGGAGCTGGAGGTGGGGGTCAGCGGGTGGGCAGGCGCTTCTCTTGGAGCTGGAGGTGGGGGTGGGTGGGCACTGCAGGGGCTCCCCCGTTCCCCTCTTGCAGGGCGGTCTGCCTGGGGACCTGCTGGCCCTTACTGTCTCCTGGCTGTGTGGAGTGAAGGGCAGGGTTTCTACAGGCCTCGTCTTTGTTGTTCTTCCCACCCCTGCCAAGCATGTCCCAGGAGGGGCGTATTTGCCCTCCTGTGCAGAGTCCCAGGCTGCATTCCGTCGCTGGGGTGATCAGCAGGGTGGATCTCAGAGGCTGGGCGGGGGCTGGCCCGCTCCCCCGTGGTCAGCTGACGTCACTAACTGTCCTTTCTGCAGTTCACCAGTCCCCGGTGTCCTCGCTCCAGTCTATCCGCTGCGACCCACCGCCCGAGCCCGCTGACAGCACCCGCTTGTCTGCGTATTGTCCCGACTACACCGTGAGGGCCCTCTCTGACCTGCAGTTCATCAAGGTGACCATCTGCGTTGCTCCTCAGTGCTGGCTTTTAACCAGCTTTGTGTCCCCAAGGGCTGGAGCAGCTGGTCACCTGTTAGAATGGATTAAATTGTGGTTGAGTCTCAGAACAAAGCCTTGTACTTGCTCTGAAGGACAGGCCGCCTGGCCCCCCTGTCCCCTGGTGGCCCAGGCACCCGGTGTCCCTTGGGGCCGTCACAGCCCTTAGCTAGCAGCCCCGGTGCGTCCTCCCCTCGTCCTGCAAGGCGCGGCTCCCCCTAGTCAGAGCTGGAGGGCGGGGGGGTGGTGTGGGCCCTCGTCTCACTTCGCCTGCCCGCCTGCACCAGTTGCAATGCTTCCTGCCCCCCAGGTTACTCGGTTGCAGTACCTCAATGCACTCCTGGCCACCCGCGCCCAGGCGCTGCCGCAGTCCCCGGAGAACACGGAGCTTCTGGCCATCCCTGGCAGCCAGACCAGGCTCCTCGGTGACAAGGCGGCCACAGCCCCAGGTGAGCCCAGGTCCCGCAGTGTCGCCCCCTGGTGAGCGTGCCCTCTGCCCTCCTGGCTACACACACACACACACACACACACACACGGCCCTGCTCTCTGCCTCGCCCTGCCCTCCATCCGTTCTTTCTCCTTTCATCTCCCCATCCTTTTCTGTCTCCCTTCTTGTGTTTTTAATAATTTGGACAATACCGAGCTACAGACCAGCTGGCATTTTGAGTAGAGCACGTAAGTCAGCATTTCCTCTCACGGGTCTGAAGGGTGGGTTGGTTTATTTAGAGAATACAATTAACCCTTGAATAACACGGGTGAGGGACGCCAGTTCCCTGTGCAGTAGAAAATCTGTGCATGTCACATGGTCGGTCCTCTGTACCCGCAATTCCACATCCACAGATTCAGTTAGCTATGGCCTGTGCGGTGCTGTATTATTTACTATTGGAAAAAAACCCACATGTAAGTGGACTCACGCAGTTCAGACCTGCATTGTTTAAGGGTCAGCTGTAGTTGCTAAATGGGAGTAAGGGTGTATTCAGACACACTATTGGTCATTTAGGGAAGATCCCCTGGAGGAGGGCCTGGCAACCCACTCAAGTATTCTTGCCTGGAGAATCTGATGGACAGAGGAGCCTGGCAGGCTACAGTCCATGGGGTCGCAAAGAGTCGGACACGACTGAATGACTAAGCACAGCATAGCACCTGAAAAATGAAGGTTTAGGTCCAGTGGGCCTGACTCAGAGGTTGGGTGGCGGGTGGACCCCATCCTAGAACCAAGAGGGGCACCTGCTGAGGTGTTTGTTCAGGGTATGCCTCCCGTGGGACTCCCCTGGGAGCAGGAGAAAGCGGACTCTGCAGGGGGAGAGGGGAAACCCCACCCTAACTGTGTAAGGAGGGAAAACAAAAAGGAGTCTGTAAACTAGCGGCTTTGGGTAGGAGTGGTAGGACTGGTCAGAGAGCTTTGCTGCCCTCGTTGTTCAGGACCAGCAGGGTTTGGTGGGGCTTTGGAGAGGCCGAAGGGGGCCTGCAGCGGTCTGACTCCTCTTGCTCCATCCCCCACCACATCCCACCCTGTAGTGGGGACACTGAGGTCTTACTGAAGGCTGCCTGTGCCTTGCGCTGTGTTGAGAGCCCGCCTTATCCTGACTCAGCTCAGATAACTTCCCTGAAGTTCTGAGAAGTGGTAGTTGTTATGCCCATTTTCCAGATGAGAGTTGGAGGCCAGGAGAGACAGGCACTCTGGCTTAGAACCTGGGCGCACCCTTGGCCTGTGGGTTGTGGTGCCTCACAGGGAATGGGTCTGGTTACTGGAGCCACAGTTGAGAAGAAAACACGTTTCAGTGATGGACAGGTGCTTCCTGAGATGTGAGGGGCAGAGCCCCCCCCCCCCGCCGGGCCTCACTGTGGCTCCACTTCGTGAGTCTGGTGCTGGTGAAGGACTCCCGGGGTCATGCTGGGTCCTGGAGCTGGGCACAGTCTCGGCCCTTTCTGAATGAACAGATCCTTCGTTCCCTTCAGCCCGCTCCTGTGTTTACCCACCATGACCTTTTATTTTGTGAGGCACCCCTTACACAGAAATTCACACCATCTCTTTAGACTCAGGTCTCAAAAACCAGGGCAATTTTGTTTTGCAGAATGCAAGCCTTTTGCTTTTAGTTTTCTCATGTGTGAGCTTTTCTGGCTCCATCTACTACTCAGACTGCACAGGTTGTAGTTAAGGTAGAAACCTAAGAATCCTGGTTTTTCTGTTCATCTTTTATCATATACCCAAAGTTTTTTATTTTTAAATCCTTTTGCGGCTTGAGCCACTTGTTGGACAGTCTGCCGAGGGAATCGTTTATTAGTGGCTTGTGGGCCATTTCTTCTTTGTGATGGATTACTAGCCCCTGTTCTGTAGTCACAGTGTTAATTCTTCCCTAAATGCAGCCTGATGTTGGCCCTGGGCAGCCCTCAGGGTCTTGCATTTCATCTCTCTTAATCTCCTGCTTTGCTGCTGAGGGAAATCAGTGGACGTGTCCCCAGGGCCCTGCTGAAATAGCGCAGGTCAGAGCTGCCTTCTGAGTGACTCCAGCTCTAGGTTCCCCAGCAGAGAACTACTTTCACTGAAATGCTTGGAAAGCACCGTAATTTGCAGCTGCATACAGCTGGGTCGGAAATGGCCTGAGGGCCCAGTCTGCCCGTTCTCACAGCGTTTGATTGGATGCGCCCATCTGCTGCTGGCTTGCGTGCAGCTGCCTTTGAGCTGAGACGGTGGAGTTGAGTCGTTGTCACCAAGACCCACAAAACCTAGCGATGCTCTTGGACGCCACTTTCCGAGCCCTGGTCTGCCATTTGAAATCTGGAAGCTCTCCCGTGTCCATCGTTCCCTGGGCGGGGTTGCCAGGGAGCGTCCATGCTCGGCCACGCCTCCCAGGCCCCCTGGCTTTGCGGCCTCGTCTCAGCAGCACTGCTGAGCGGGGGCCCTGCGGGTACGGCTCCCTGGCGCGTATCCTCTCTCTCTCCCCTCCTCCCCACCTCTTCCTTCTCTCTCTCTAGCCTTCCCGATAGACCTTTCCCTCTTTGGCACATTTGGAAACTGCAGTTGATAATTGACTGTGGACTAGTGAGCATTTTTTGTTTCAGACAACACCCCAGGTAAATATCTCTCCTTTTACTTTACCTTCTCTTTGCTTCCCTTCCCTAGCCTGTTAGCTGCTGGGGGTGCCCTGCAGACCTCTCCCCCAGAAGGGAGGCTCTCCTCCATGGGGGGTGAGTGGGCACTTCTTGTCCCTTGTTGCTACTTCTCGGCTCATTTTCTAGGAGGCCTTGGCAGTGACCGCTTCCTTCTGGTGCCCGGTGTGCTGCCCGCCTGGCCCTGTGGCCTTGGCCTCCCATGGGCAGCAGCCCTGCCTCCCTGCCTCTCGGTGATGGCCTCCGTCCTCACAGTGGTTTTCTCTCGTGAGGCTGACCATTTTCTTAACTAAATCCTCCCAGCTCTGCCTCAGTGCCTCCCGAATAGGCCTGAGGCTCCCCTGCCTCACCCGCCCGCTGCCTTCCCAAAGAGGATTTACAGCTGGTTTCATAGGACCCGCTCCCTTGATTGATGCTCTAACACTGACCCTCCTCTCCTCTCTAGGATCCAACCACAGCAGACCCGGCCTCCCAGCAGAGGAGAGCCCCGGGCGGAACCCGGGAGTTTAGCCGCTTGTCAAGCAGCCCCAGGTCTGGGGAATAGACAAGCACGTGGGGAACTGGAGCAAGCCGGAAAGCAGCTTCCTGCCAGCCCATCCCGTCCCCTGCGGGCCACGTTTTAGATGGCCTTGTACATGCAGGTCCTGGCTGTCCTCCGAACTAGACATCAGTGCCAGGAGCCTTCAGCAGGTTCTGCCTCCCCACCCCTAGAACACGAGGGTCAGTGGGGGCCAGCCCTCCAGGTCTGCTGCCGAATGGAGTGAAAGGAACAGCGTCATCTCCAGTCCCCGGGGCCAGCCTCCCTGTGACAGTGTCTTTATACCTCTCCGGCCAGGCCACGATGTGAGCGCAGTAACTGCCTTCCTGTGGCCGTGACCTGCACTCTCTCTGCTTCATTTGCCAACCTTCTGCTGCTGGCAGCACCTCTTGAGCAAACCGAGCGCACCATGTGGGCTGGGGTTTCACATCCGTGGGCTTGGCCACGCCAGCCTTGCTGGCTTCCCTTATGACACCATGCTTCCAGGCATGCGCCAAAGCTGGAAGCTGTGTCCTCCAGGCCCGCTGCCTCCCGTGGAGGTGGCTTTTCCTGCCCTGTCCCAAGCCCAGAGCGAGCACACCGGCCCCTGCGGGGTTCAGGAGCCCCTTCTTCCTGCCGCTCCTCCACCTGCCTGGCTCAGTGGCACTAACAGTATTGTCGTTTTCCGTGTGTTAAGAAGAGGTCACAGGTAGGGGGAAGGGATTGCTGTGATGCACCTGATCGGTTGTCGTCAGATCCCAGAGTGGGTCGCCGGAGGTCCCCGGGGTGCTGTGTGCCTGGAAAGCGCATGGAGAGCAGCAAGGGAGGCAGGGCTGGGTATGGACCAGGTAGACCCCCGTCACCTGTCTTTGGAAAAAAGGTGAAATCAAAAGTTTTTCTTAGAGCTCTGAGATGTTTTAAGCTCATGGTTTTATTCCCATTCCAGCTCTCTGGGGCTTCAGAGAAGTGGGAACAAGAAGGCGTTTGTATCGTCTTCTGGTTACCTACATCCACCTTCCGTGGTGCTTTAGCTGCGCAGAAACTGGGGCATCATGGGGATCCCAGGGAGGAAGGCAGGAGGATTTCTGAACCTTTCTCAGTGGCATTTGGGTCCTTATCCAGGATCAGTGGGAGTGAAGGCCAAAAAACAGTGGCCTGCTCACTTAGAAACTTCTCAAGGAATTCTCTCTCAAGGGCAAACCCAGGTGGGAAATAGATACTTGAAAATTTTTTCTCTCTGCAGAAGAGTGGTGGTTAACCTTGGCTGCACATTGGAATCACATGGCAAGTTAAAAATACTGCTCCCTGGGCCGCTCCCCCCAACCCACCCACCCAGGGATTCTGATTTAATCAGTCCAGGCATCAGGATTTTATTCTGTAAAATTATTTTATATTCACAGATCACGCCTGCTTCCCTGAATGTTAACATCTATAACCTTGGTGCACTTATCAAAATTAAAAAATTAACATTGGTACAAAACTATTAACTAAATTACAGACTTCATTTGGGTTTTTATCAAATTTTCCATAATGTCCTTTTCTGTTGCAGGACCCAACCCAGGACACCAAGTTGCATTTAGAGCTATTGCCTTTTTTCCTATTTTTCTCCTATAACTTTTTACTTTGAAATAATGACAGATTCATAGGAAGTTGCAAGGATAGAGGTCCCATGTATCCTTCCCCCAGTTTTCCTCCATGATTACACTGTCTTACATAGTTAGAGTACAGTATGAAAACCAGGAATCTGACTCTGGTGCAATGTGGGTATGTAGTTCTGTAGCATCTTATCACATGTAGATTTGTGTAACCACCACTTCAGTCTAGATACAGAACTGTTCCTCACTAGGATCTCCCTCCAACAGATGCTCTTAAAGCCACACCCACCCCCTCTGGCCACTACCCGTAATCCCTGGCAACCACTAATCTGTACATCATCTCTGTAATTTTGTCATTTGAAGAATGCTGTATAAATGGGGTCCTGTGGTATGTAAGTGTGGGGACTGGCTTTCTTCACTCGGCGCATTGTTCTGGGGTCTCCTCCAGGCTGTTGCACATGTCAGTCAGTTGTTGCTTCGTGATTGCTGTGTGGTATTCCACCACAGACTCGCTGTCCTGTCTAAGGACATCTGGGTGGGTTCCGGTTTTTGGCTATTCCAAATAAAGCTGCTATGAACATTCATCACAGGTTCTTGTGCAGACACTGGTTTTCTTTTCCCTGAGCTAAATGATTAGGCATGCAGTTGCCAGGTTTGTATGGTTATTGCATATTTAGGTTTTAAAAGAAACTGCCAAACCTTTTCGGAGCACCTGCACAACTTTACACTCCCACCAGCAATATGTTGAGTTTTTTCCCCATGTCCTCCCCAGGCCTTGGTGGTGTCACGTATTTTAGCCCTTCTGGTAAGTATGTAGTGCTATCTCATTGTGGATTTTATTTGCATTTCCATAATGTGTATTTTTTCATGTGCTTATTTCACTTTGTGAAAAGTCTGTTTATGTCTTTTGTCCATTTTCCAATTAGATTGTTTGGTTCTTTTGCTGCTGAGTTTTGAGAATTACTAGGCTTTATTGGGTTTTTGGTTTGCAAATATTTTTCCCAGTCTGTAGCTTATTTTTTTTTATCTTAATGGGATTTTTTATAGAGCAGAAATAAATTTTGATGAATTCCAGTTTACTCATTGTTTATGGATCATGCTTTTGGTGTCATGAAATGGCAGCCCACTCCAGTATTCTTGCCTGGAGAATCCCATTGACAGAGGAGCCTGGCGGGCTACAGTCCATGGGGTCACAAGAGTCAGACATGATTTAGCAACTAAACCACCTAAGAAATCTTTACCTAGTTTTTCTTTTTTTAAATCTAGACTTGATCTTGAAGATTGTTTTTAAAAAACAGTGTTTATAGTTTTTCACTGCGTTTACGTTTGTGATCTTGTTTTTCTTCAGTCATTTATTTTTGGCTGTGCTTGGTCGTCTTTGTTGCTCGGGCTTCTCTCCAGCCCCAGGAATGGGGCTGCTCTTCACTGCAGTCTACGGGCTCATTGCCGTGGCTGCTCTTGTGGCGCTCAGGCTCTAGGCACGTAGGCTCAGTAGTTGTGGCTCACGGCCTAATTGTTCCATGGCGTGTGGGGTCCTCCCAGACCAGGGATCGAGCCCGTGTCTTGTACATTGGCAGGTGGGTTCTTTACCACAGAGCCACCAGGGAAGCCCTTTGTGATCCATTTTGAGTAAAGGGTGGTTGTTGTCTTTTTTGCCTATAGATGTTCATTACCTTAAGTACCATTTGTTGTAAAGCATGTCTTTCCTCCAGTGAATAACTTTTGCATCTTTTGGCTTATTTGTTTTCTCTGCTTCTGGGTCATCTATTCTGTTCCATTGACTGATGTGTCTATCTCTCCATTGGTACCACCCTGTCTTGATTACTGAGTGCTGCTAAGTTGCTTTAGTCGTGTACAACTCTGCAACCCCATGGACTGCAGCCCGCCAGGCTCCTCTGTCCATGGGATTCTCCAGGCAAGAATACTGGAGTGGGTTGCCATGCCCTCCTCCAGGGGATCTTCCTGACCCAGGGATCAAGCCCACATTCTTAACTGTCTCCTGCTTTGGCAGGCAGGTTCTTTACCACTAGTACCACCTAGGAGCTATTTAGTAGTTCCCTGAAATCAGTAGACTGATTTCTTCCATTTTGTTCTTCTCCAGAGTTGTATGTTTTAAATTTTAGAATAACTTGTCTAATCTACAAAAAAAACTTTGCTGGGGTTTTGTCAGGAACTGGTTAAACTTGTGTATCAATTTAGGTGGCACTGACATCTTTACTCAGTTACATCTTTCAATCCATGTGTATGTCTCCCATCTATTTAAATTTGATTTATTCATCAGCACCGTAGTTTTCAGCCTGCAGGTCCTTACATGTTTTGTAAGATTTACACATAAGTGGGTTTCCTTTTTAGCAAATTATAAGTCGTACTGTGTGTTTTAGTATTCAGAATCATCACTAGTGTACAGAAAAAGGTTTTTGTATCCTGAGATCATTCTAGGTGCTATTTTCATTTTTTTTAGAAATAAGATTCCTTAGGATCACCTTCATAGACAGGCATGTCAACTATATGAAAATGCTTATTCCTGGGCCCCTGGGCCCACCCTTGGGATTCTGATTTCCTCAGGCTGGACATCAAGGTTTTGTGTTATTTTAACCTCTTGGCCATATGGCGTGCCGGATCTGAGCTCCCTGACTAGCGACTGAACCCTTGCCCCATGCAGTGGCAGCATGGGACCACCAGGGAATTTTCAAAACTCCCTGAACGTCAGGATTTTTTCAAATTTTTTGACTGCTGAATGTTCGTTTCTGCGCTTGTTTTTCTCCAGTTGTGAGTGGGGGCCGTTCTCAGTTGTGGCTTCTCTCGGCGCCGAGCACAGGCTCGCGGCATGTGGGCTGCAGTAGTTGTTGCTCCCAGGCTCTAGGGCATGGGCTCAATCGTTGGGGCTCACAGGCTCAGCTGCTCTGCCGGTGGGCTCTTCCTGGACCAGGGATTGAACCCATGTTGCCTGTGTTGGCAGGTGGATTCTTAACTACCGGGCCACCAGGGGAACCCAAAATGAGGATCTTTGAAATCTTCCCTCCTCATTCTAACAGGCAGCCTAGCTGAGAAGCACTGCCCTGCCTGCTTGCTCTGCTTTCAGGGGCCGGTCTTGCTCTCGGGCCAGCATGGTAATCAGGCCTGGCTTTGCTGCTGAGGAGACGAAGCCCAAGGCCAGTGGAACTGGCCCTTCTGGCCCAGAACAGACAACCAGGCCATGATGGATAATCAACAAGTTTTAATGAACAAAAAGTAGTGATGCGTATAAAAAGGTATTTCTGTCTGTCACTTAAGTGTCCCCATTTTCTAGATGGGAAGTCGTCTTCTCTGTGAACTTGACCAGCTGTTCGCCATGGCCCCCATGTCTGGGTGAACGGGGGGCTCTGTCACGACAGGGCAGGAGCTGCCTATGTGAGGGGCGGGCACGCGGCCGCCCTTCAGAGCTCTTGCCAGCTTTTTCACAGAGTAGAAATTGCTTTGTCCTCGGCCTGAGAAAGCGGCCAGTGAGACTAAAAAATAACTGCTGCAGAGTAGGCTATCAGCCCAGGTTCCTTACATGAGGGAGGCTGACCTCCGTCCGGGAGCCCATCCCTCTGCCTGTGGTTCTCCATTTGGGGCAGAATTGTTCTCAAAGGTTTGCTTTCCGGTTTCTGGCACTAAAGGACCCAGCCCCGCCAGTGGTACAGGCGCAAGTCCGCATGTATGCGGCATGAGCCGGGAAGGATGGTGAGAGGAAACTTTAGGGGAGTGTGTGGAGGCTGGGCCTTAGGCCACCTCGGGTCGGGAGAGAAGGGGAAGGAGCAGGTGAGCTCAGAGCCCTCCGCGTCCTGCCCTGATGGTGGGTGAAGTGGTGTCGCTACAGGGGCCAGGCCACGGTGCCACGCTCGTGCCAGGGGGGCGTCCGCGCCCAGGGCAGAGTAGGGTTACGGGCCACCGCCCCAGAAGCTGAGTGGGCCACAAGCAACCCCCAGCACCCGGGTGCTTCCTCTGCAAAGAGCTGCCAGCTGGCGGACGAGTGCGGCAGGCAGGCCTGACAAAGGGGCACAAGGCTTCCCTGGGGTAAATGTTAGCTCCAGCTCGTCAGCCCTGGGGCTGCTGAGGCAACCGGGCTGGGGCTGGCCTTCTGTGCTGGGGGGCTCAAACCCGCTGAGCAGCCCCGTCCAGCCAGACCCAGCTCAGAGCCGCAAGGCTGAAGCGTCTGGAGCCACTCCGGACGCTATCAGGGTTGCTGCTGATAGGAACTGAGGCCCCTGGAGAAACCTGTGCCCAAGGGCACCTGTGTGGCCCGGATGGCGCTGGCCTCGCGACACGTCACCCCCTGACGGCAGGCGGGCCCTCGTGGAGGGCTGAGCCTGGTCGTCTCCTGGCCACAGGGCCGGTGGACACCAAGGAGCTGTCTCCTGCACTGGCCCCGGAAGCCTGAGGCTCGCTCCCTTCCCGTTCCGTCCTGGCGCCGACCCTCTGCTGCCCCTCAACTGGACCCAGTTTCCTGCCCCCCATACCCGGGTCTTCTGCCTCGGCCCCCAGCTTGCGCCCTCCTGGGCACGGCTCAGCCCCAGGACTGGAGGCAGGAAGGCTTTCCTACCTGTCCCCCTCTCGGAGCGGCCCTGACAGGGCTGCCTGGAGACGAGGGGTCAGGCCGGGGTGTACCAAGGAAGGACCATGGGAGGGCGGGAGGTGGTGGGGCTGGAATGAGGCTGAGTGGCCCCGCAGGTGGTCAGCACCGGGTCCGGCTGTGCCTGACGTGGGCCTGCAGTGCTTCCTGGATGCCCCTCTGCCAGTCCCGGGCCAGCTGCGCTGGGGTCACCGAAGCCTGGAAGGGGGGCGCTGGCTCAGCCCACTCGTCCCTGAGCTGCCCGCCCCGCTGCCCGCCCCGCTGCCCGCCAACACTCACCGCGTTGCGCACACCCAGCCCAGCCCCGTAGAGCAGCAGCAGCTTCACGGCTCTGTAGCGCCCATGCCGGACTGCCTCGTGCAGAGCCGTGTCGCCTTCCTGTCGAGAGGGATGGGGTGTCATCCTCCTCAGCCCTGCCCCCCTGGGAGGGGCAGGCGGGTCAGCGGGCACCATGCGTGGCTGAGCTCGGGCTCCCTCGGGCCCCAGCCCCGGGGCTGAGCCGCCCCAACCTCTGGTGACCAGACGCCAACCTTGTCCTGCGCGTCGATGCGGGCCCCGCAGGCGATGAGGTGCTCCAGGCAGTCACAGTGTCCCGTGCGCACGGCCACGTGCAGGGGCGTGCTCCACATCTGAGGGAGCGGTGAGGGGCAGCGGTGTCATCACAGGCTGGCACGGCTGTGTTCCTACCCCGAGAGCCTCGGGCTCCCCACCCTCCCCCGCCCCCGGCCTGTGCCCTCACCTTGTCTCGGGCGTTGACCTGGGCGCCCCGGTTAAGCAGCTGTTTGAGGATGTCCAGGTGGCCTCTGCGGCAGGCCCAGAACACTGGGGTCCTGTCCAGCTGCAAAGAGAAGCACCCAGCTCACCGTGATGTGTGGGGAAGCCAGTGGGAGGTTTGCTGCGGGGGTGGCCCTTCCCTGGGTCTCACCAAGTCCCGAGCGTCCACGGCAGCACCCGCCTCCAGCAGCTTGTTCACAAGCTCACAGTGACCGTTCAGACAGGCCCAGTGCAAGGCCGTGCGGTGCAGCTGGGGAGAGGGCTGGAGGTCGGGTGCAGGAAGCTTGGCCGCCCTTGGTCCCACCCCATGACCTTGCCCCCAGTGCCACTCCCTCCCCACTCAGGAGGCACCACGGGACTTGGGCCCCATGAAACAAAAGCCCTGTGGCTTCCTAGGCATGCACCACGCCTGCACCACCCTCGCTACCTTGTCATGGGCATTGGGGTCCCCTCCGTCCGCCAGGTACTTGTCAATCAGGGCCTCCTGGTTCTCGGCAGCTGCCTTCAGGAACACCTCCAGGTCCACAGGTTCCAGCTGGGCCTGTGGCTGCGGCTGAGTAAGTTCAAAGTGTTAGTTGCTCAGTCATGTCTGACTCTGACCTCATGGACTACAGCCGCCAGGCTCCTCTGTCCATGGGATTTCTCTAGGCAAGAAGACGAGTGAGTTGTCATTTCCTACTCCAGGGGATCTTCCTGACCCAGGGATCGAACCCTGGTCTCCTGCATTGCAGGCAGATCCCCAGGGACTCCTCTGGTGGTCCAACGGGTGAGAATCTCCCTTGCAATGCAGGGGACATGGGTTCTATCCCTGATTAGGGAACTAAGATCCCATACGCCACAGGGCAACTAAACCCACACATCAAAACTACAGAGCTTGTGCGCTTCGAAGTCCGAAAGCCACAACTAGAGAGTCCATGCGCTGCAACCAAAGATTCAGAATGATGCAATTTAGATCCCACACAGCCAATTACGTAAATACATACAAACTTTAAAAAAAACAATCCTGCCCCCGGAAGACTGAACAGGTATATGGGGTGGGGGTTATGGATTGAGCTGTTTCTCCTCCAAGTTCAGATGTTAAGGTCCTAACCCCAGCACTCTGAGAGTGACCTTACTTGGAAATGGGGTCACTGTAGCTGTACTTGTTTAAGATGAGGTCATCCTGGAGTAGGTAGGCCCTGTTCCAATATGACAAGTCCTTACTGAAAGGGGACATTAGGATACAGGCACGCACACGTGGAAGGCCTCGTGGATTGTGTGAGCTCAGAGCAGAGACCGGGGCAACACATCCACATGCCAAGGAAATGACAGATTACCAGCAACCCCTAGCTGGGGAGAGGCATGGACAGATCCAGCCCCAGAGCCTCGGGATGAAGCCCTGATCTCGGACTGCCAGCCTCTGAGCAGACCGTGCATACGCAGCTGCCGTCTAAGTCCCCAGCTTGAGGTGCTCTGTTTCACCAGCAGCCCAGGCAGGCTGCCAGCGGGGGCAAAGGGGTCTCCGGGTGTGGTGGGCAGCGCCTCCCCGGGCCTCTCCTGGGGACGGGAGGCTCCGGCTCATGAACTCCAGCCCGGGTGTGCACCCTCGCTCACCTTGACCTCAGGCTGGGGTGCCTTGGGGGGGACCCTGCGTTTCAGTCGCTTTTCTTTCCGTCTTTGAACCAACTTTTCCAAATCAGCCAGGTTCTCCAAGTTAGTTCTGGAACTGTTAAATCTTTCAAGCTGTGGCAGAAACAGGACCACGCGAGCCGTCAGCCGCTGGCCACTGGAGCCCTGGGGCATCTCTTGGTTGGTCTCACCCTTGTCTTTAGGCAGCGGGAGTGCCCACCCAGGCTATCAGTCCCTGAGCCCCACTGCTCAGCCTGCCTGCACCCAGCCCCCTGGGCCGCCACCGCTGGCCACTCACTCTTCTCCTCTTCTCCTCGTCCAGTTTCTGCCTCTCCCGGGCCTCGGCCTCCTGGGGCCCCAGCCTCCAGCTGTGAAGCCCCCCTCCAGGATCAGGAACTCCATGTCCACGTTCCAATTTCGTCGTTTCAACTCTCTCTCCACTTACCTGTAGGCACAGACGAGGACAAAGACTCGGGAAAATTAGGAGGAGCCCTAAGGCAATGGCCACCCACTCCAGTTTTCTTGCCTGAAGAATTCCACGCACAGGGGAGCCTGGTGGGCTGCAGCCCACGGGGCCGCAAAGTCAGACATGACCAAGTGACAAAACTGAGCACACACAATGGTGCTGGACAGGGTGGGGTCCTGCCAGGAGTTGACATACAAAGATCAACGAGCCTGTCTGGACATGTGCGAAGTGCCGTGGCGGTCCACCCGCTCCTCGTTGGCTCTCGCCACCTACAGCATTGTCTGAGACCCGGGAGGGTAGCTGGCTGCTGCCCACTCTGTCCTGTCAGCAGGAACCCAGCAGCAGGCGCCTGACGCCGCATCTATTTATACTGCTGGGCCGCATCCAGGTGAGCTCAGGGCCTCTCTCCTGGGTGGTTGTCCTTACATTCCTACCAGATCACGCCACACTGCCACCTGACCCCAGGTGGGGGTGGGGGTCAGTAGGGGGACAGCGGAGATGCCTCCTGGGTAAAATGCCAAAATTCCTGCGTTCAGATTTTGGCTCTTTGGGAAGCTCTCTTTATAATAACTTGGGGGTAAAGCTAGCTCTTTCCTCTCGGTGCCCAAGATGAAATGAGTTAGTGGGGCTAGGGTGAAGCCCATTGTACAACAAAACATTCTTTTCTCCCTCCCCTGGCCCCCACCCCCAGGATTCAGGAGCTGGCAGCACCCAGGAAGAAGCAAGTTGAGGGGAGAGAAGAGGCTGGAATGATAGGATGGCAGAGTGTATGGTTTCCAGCCACATGGGACTCTATTCTATTCCCTTCTAAAGTGAACTCAGGCAATCAAACAGCTCCTGGGCCCTGCAACCCGCCTCCCAGCACAGGCAGAACTGGCTGGCAGTGGGGCCTGTGGGGCAAAGTGACACCTGAGGCCTCCATGCCCAGCCTCCCGCAACAGACAGCCTGAAGCGTCACTGGTGTCCCTGCTTCTGTCACTGCCCACCTTCTCCCCTTCCCCAGCCAAGGCAGTCAGACCCTCCAGACCATTTCCCCAGCAACGACCAGCAACACAGCTGAGCTCAACCAGCGCCTGGGCCACACTCGTGTCTCCTGGGTAACGTGCCACTTCCCACTCCTCTTCTGCCATCACAGTCAAGGGGAGAACCCACTGAACTCAAGGAATTCCTTGCCGACCATTGCCTGGCCCCTTCCTCACTGTCTCCTCCCTCTCTCGCTCCCTAGCCCCTCATGTGAGACCTGGGCAGACAGACCAGACGGAACCGCATGTTTCTACTCCTCAAACCTCCTCAGGCCACACAAAGCAGCTGCCTGACCCCCTCGTTCTGCTGAGACAGTCCCGGGGCGCCCAGACCACTGCCTGACCCCCGCCGCCTGGCCCCAAGTCCTCACCAGCTGCTGGATGCTGATGAAGTTCATGGTCCCCCCTGCTCTTCAGGCCCTCGGTGAGAGGAGCTGAGCAGCTCAACCCTTTTATAGTAGAGCCAGTGGGGGGCGGGGGGAGGGCAAGGCAGAGGCCTGGGCCCCGGGCCACATAACTCTGTGGCTCTGTAACCCTCACCAAAATACTGCTTTGGGCACTTAGCCCGCTGCAGGGGGGAGAAAGAGCTGTTCTGAGCTGAGTCAGCTGCATCCTCAGACACCCCCATCCCACACCTACTCAGAGGTGCTTCAACCAATCAACACACATCCTGGACATGGGGCCACCAGCCCAGGTTCAAGGAGAAATGGCTCCCATTCTCCCAAGTGTGGGCCTCAGGCAGGGCTAGTGGTAAAGAATCTGCCTGCCAATGCAGAAGATGCTGGTTTGAACCCTGGGTCGGGAAGATCCCCTGGAGGAGGGCATGGCAAACCACTCCAGTTTTCTTGCCTGGAGAATCCCAAGGACAGAAGGGCCTGGTGGGCTATGGCCCATGGGGTCGCAAAGAGTCGGACACGACTGAAATGACCTAGCACTCATGCATGCTCCCAAGTGTAGACACCATGGAGAAAAAGTGTGAGCCTCCACGCTGCTGTGGAGGGAGGCCGTGGGCTCGCTGCGGGAGATCCGGGGAGACAACACGACTACCCTGGCAACAGGAGGCCCAGGATCCTAAAGTGGACCTCTACGGAAGAGGCCGAAGAGGCTGACTTCTGCCTCAGGAAGCTTCCTGGCTCCTACAGGAAGAAACCAAGTGACTTCCCACCTCTCAGCCAGTTTCCAGGCTGAAACCTGGCTGCTCCTAGGGTTTCTTCCCCAGGCAACCCCCTGCCTCCTCACCACTCCAATGGTCAAGGTCAAGGTACTAAGCTAGGCCACCATCAGGAGCCAAGCCCAGTCTGTCATCGGCACCTCACACCTCTGGAAGAGACTTCCATGGCTCACATGCAGGCCCCCAGCCAGACGTCCTGCCGGGCCTGGGGCACATCCTTCCCCCCCCAGCAAGGTGAGGTTCAGATCTGCTCTAGGTCCAAGAACAAACATTAACCATTAATCCAGTTGCAAAGTGATTTGTCTGCAGCTACCAGTCAACCTTCCTAATTCTCCCCAAGACACCAAGCATGCCTTCCACCCAGCTGTGCCTTGAATTTCTGCCTTGACCTTTGAAAGGAAACCTGATAGCTGATGAGTAAGACTCTGGCCTCGAAGCCACATGAGCAGAGATGAGGACGGGAGCTGGGGAGGGAGAGCTGTGGGTCCAGGGCTGCCGAGGGCCCACCCGCAGCCGGCTTCTGAGCTCCAAGACCTGGGAAGCCCAGGGCTTTTTAGAGAAACTCTTCTGTGCTTATGGCCCAGGGTGTTTTTCTCAAAGGTGATTTTTGGCCTGTGGTCCTGAGGAAGGGAACCACGACTCCTCTCCTCCAACGTCCCAGGGCGAGGGTATTGACGCTGCATCTGAAACGCTCAGCGGAAGACTGCTGGTACTCACATGAGGCAACTAGTATTTATTGTTGGTATTACTTTATTGAAGAAAAAAATTACCTCTTGTAAGTCCACACATAGCAACTCAAGCTCAGGACCCCCACCTGGGGAGACAGTGGGTGCAGTTTCACACACCTCCTCCTGACACTCCCCCTGAGTGTGTGTGAGTGTGTGTGTGTTCCTGTGTAGCTCTACCCTCTACTGTGGTCACGACTCAGCACTCTTTCCCCATCAGCACAGGCTGCATTGGTGGGCTGGACCCTCATCTCTGCTCATGTGGCTCCAAGGCCGGAGTCTTACTTGCCCCCCTGTTGGGAGCACTGGCGTTAGCTCTGCTTTTTTTCTTCTTTCTTTAACATTTCACCCCATGCTCCAGTGCACATTTTTGTAAATGCATCTGTAAATAAACATCTTTGGGGACTTGCGGTTAAAACTCGGTGCTTCCAATGCAGGGTACACAGGTTCCATCCCGGGTCAGGGAACTAAGATCACACACACATACGCACAATAACTTTGTATCCATGGATATTTCTCTAGGGAGCTACAGAGAAATTAGAAGTATTGGTCTTGCTCACTTAAATTTTAGTAGATATTGCCAAACTGCCATCCACTGTACCAATTTTCATAAACAGGTAACAACACACACAGATAAGACAAGAGACAGCATGAAAAAGATACATATAGATATATACACAAAACAAAGGATCAATATCCAAAGTACATAAACGACTCCTATGAAAAAAGAAAAAAATTTTAAAAATTAAAAACTTTAAATTTGAACAAGGTCACAGAAGACAGGCATTCAACCTCACTAGCAATCAGCAGTGAATGCAACATAAAACAAAGCAATAGCACCTTGTCTCTCGGACAGTTAACATGAATGAAATTATGGTATAGATGCAGGTGTGGGTCAGGTTTTGGGGAGGTGGGAGCTCAAATGCTGTCTGCACAGCTCTGGGCACCCCCCCAGTGCTCCTCAGATCTTCACTTGTCTCATCCGCACACGGACCCCACCACAGTCACTCCTCTCGAGAGATGGGGACGCGGGACACAGTGGGGACAGTGACTTGTGCCAAGGTCACCTGGCTAGAAAGCAGCTTTTCATGTGTCATGTATTCCAAAGCTGCTTCTCATGCTTACGGAGTTTTATATTTTCAGATTTGGGTCTTCACTCCAAATTTATTTTTGTGCAGGGGATGAGGTGAGGCTATGACTTTATTTTTTCTAAACGGATAGATGTTCCCACATGAGCTAATTTAGAATACAATCATCTGTCCAGGCGGCCACCCTGGCGCCCCGCAATCTGAGTCCCCTTGCTTTGCCGGGCCAGAACGAGGCTCTGCCGGGCTCCTTTGGCCTCAGGCGCTCACCCTGCGGCTCGGGTGCTGTCCAGATGGGGGCTGGGAGAGCCAGTCTGAGTCCTCGGGCGCTGTCTGAGACGGGGCGGCGACTCAGCTGGCCAGCAGGTCCCGCAGGTCACTGTTGCCAGGCAGCAGGTCGCAGGCGAGCCGGGCCTTCCGGTCCCGAACAGCCTTCAGGGCTGGGCTGTGCTGCAGCAGGAGGGAGCAGATGTCCAGGTGACCCTTCTCGGCGGCCTGCGGGGAGAGGAGCCGATCGGAAGCTGAACCCCACTGCGCCCTGCTTTCTTGCTCTACGTCTGGGGCTCTTTAGGTCCTAAAGCAGGTCTTGCCGGCTGGCTGAGCAGGTTTCCCTTGACCCCTGCCAGTGATGCGTGTGCAGGGTGGTGGGGCGCCCGGTGCCTCTCGGGCAGTCAGCTGGAGCGCTCCCTCCCGTGCCCTTTGCTCAGGGGCCATGCTTCTTTGCTCAAACCTGCACATTAAGGACAAGGACAGAGGACATCCCTGGCCATCCAGTGGTTAAGACTCTGCACTGACACTGCAGAGGGTGCAGGTTCAATCCCTGGTCCAGAAAAATTCCACATGCCCCAGGGATCTGGTAAGGACCTAAGATCCCGCCTGCCACCAGGTGCGGCCAAAAAGGAAAAAAAAAAAGAGAACAAGTGCAGGGACTTCTTCAGTGGTCCAGGGGACACAGGCTTAACCCCTGGTCCACAGAGATCCACATGCCACAGAGCAACTGAGCCCACACACCCAGAGCCACGCTCCGCAACGAGAACCCTGTGCACAACTAGAGTAGCCTCCACTCGCTACAACTAGAGAAAGCCCGCACACAGCCACAAAGACCCAGCACGCCCAAAGAACAATAAAATTTAAAAAAAGAACAAGTATAGAGCCTTGGATTTCTGAGCATCTATACGAACACGTGTATCGTCTACAGGGGTGCCACGGGCACACGACGCGTCAGACAGGGCCCTCGTCCTGGGGACTTTCAGATGAGCCGAGAGAACTAGGTCTACTACCCAGGCTTCTCCTCTTCCCTCTGAGACAAACCATTCGGATGTCAATTCTAACCCACATCCTCCAAAAAAGAACAGGTTAGGTGACTTACACAGATTATCTTGTTCAATGTTTCCAATAACCATCAGAAGTAAGAAATACTATTGTTTCTATTTTATAGATGAACAAACTGAGGCTTATAAAAATTGAGTAACTTGTCCAAGGTCACAGAGCTAGTGTAGCAGCTTGGGGAGTTCCAAGTCAGGTCTGTCTGACCCCAAAGTTCGGGCTCTCAATAGCTGTATCACTCTATTCCCCACTTCTTCCAACAGACAAGGGCTCCTGAAGGATATCAAATGTTAGTACTCAACACCATCTCAAATATGAATCTAAATCTTTACTAGGCATAAATATCTTGATGGGAACAGACCCAGGGTTCTGATTATTATTGCTTCCATTCAGGCAGGTGAGTTATGAGCACTTGTGAGACGAATTCCAAATAATTTTTAGCAAAAAAAACACAAGGCACCAACGTTTGCAGAAGGGAAGGAGGGAGGGAGGCAGGCAGGCTGGAAGGAAGGGCTGGATGATTCATATTCCTCACACATACTCGTTCTTTGAATTTCTTGAGAATGCTGCAAGCCGTGGGTGAAAGCAGCTGGGTCTGTCCCCGGCAGTGTCCTGCCTGTCAACACTCATCACGGGAGCTGTGGTGGTGAAACACTCAAGCAACATCGGTTCAGACCACTGGGAAATGAGCAATCTGCCTCGCCAACCGGCAAGGGTCTCCACACAAAAGGGCCCCCAGCTGCTCTCTTGGCATCTGAGCCTGGTGCTGGGGCTGCAGGAGGAAACGAGGCCAACTGCAGCTGCCCCAGTGAGAGAGGCAGAGATCACGAAGAGGGGCTCCAAGAGGGAAGAGAGGCAGGAGGAGCCAGGTGCAGGGTGCTCCGGGCATCCGGGTGGGGGAGCTGCCGTCCACGAGCAAGAGGAAGGCTCTCCGAGTGTGTGATGTGGAAGCTGAGGTCCAGAAAGAGGAACAGACACAAGCCAGAGAGCAAAGGGATGGAGAGGCCTCCGGACAGCAGGAGCTGCTGCCTGTGGTCTGCAAGGGATACAGAAGTGGGTTCAAGAGACGGGAGACGGGGGCTTCCCTGGTGGCTCAATGGTTAAGAATCTGTTGCCAACACAAGTGACACGGGTTCATCTGGGAAGATCCCAGACGCTGAGGAGCAACTAAGCCTGTGGACCACAATGACTGGACCTGTGGTCTGGAGCTGGGAGCTGCAACCACTGAGGCCTACATCTCTGCGGCCTGTCTTCCAGTACTAAAGAAGCCACTGCAATGAGAAGCCCGCTCACTACAATGAAGACTAGCTCCTGCTTGCTGCAACTAGAGAAAAGGCCACACGGCCCAGCCAAAAAAAAACTAAATAAAATTACTTGAAGAAGAAAGAAAGAAACTGAAAACAACTAGCAGGTCCTGAGTGTAATAGCAAGGGGCCGGGAGGGAGCTCATGACAAGCTGACAGGTAGGCAGGGGCCAACCCCAGGAGGCCTGTTAACCAGCTTAAGGACTTCATAGAAGCAAGCCTTCAGAGGACTCTAAGACATGGTGTGGTCCGAACTGCGCTTTAAACCATCACTCTGGGAGAAGATCAAGTGGGCTAAGAGAGGACCAGATTATACATACAGGCCTTACAGATGCATCAACTGCCTTTCAAAGATAAACAAGAAATCGGCAAAAGGGGATGCCCTAACACATGACTGACCAGAGACATATCAATACATTTTCAGACAGAGATACAATTAACATCACTGTGCACTGTTGGAGTTTAAAAATGACCAGGGTTCATTATGTAACATCATCGTCATCATCATTCACATTGTGCTCCGTTAGGTTCCTGTCCCAACGCTGTATATATCATAAACATTAAATTTTCAAAAATGATGCATCGAGAAATTTTGAGTGAAGAATTTTTTGGTGAATTTTATGAAGATACTTTCTCCAGTCCTCCAAGCGACACCTATGCTAGTGTCTAAGAAGATGCCAGTTCTCCAGAATAAAGTTCTGATTCAGATGGTATGAATATTAGAGCAACAAAAAGAGAGAATGCTCCTTTGCTTCCAGCAGAGTGGACTGAAGACAACATTTCCCCAAAATTAGAAGACTTAACAGGTGTGTCCAGTGTAACTACTGAATGTAATAACCCACAATGCGTGTGCTCTTTGTGACCCCTCCTCTGTCCATGGGCTTTCCCAGGCAAGAATACTGGCGTGGGTTGTCATTTTCTCCTCCAGGGGAATCTTCCTGACCCAGGATTAAACCCACATCTCCTGCCTTGGCAGACGAATTCTTCACCACTGTGCCACCTGGGAAGCCCAATAACTTGCAAAGTGTTGGTGAAATAACAGAATTAATTTTGAGCCAAAAGAAAAATCGCCAGCCGCAGGTGTTAATTTCTGTAGAAATCTCCCAGTCAATAAAGTGACCCAGAAGACTGAGCTACCGGGAAGGGGGGCAGGGAGCGAAATTTGTGTCCAGAGCAGGTATTCTGTACGCCTCAAGCTGTTCACTGTGGGTATGTGTTTCTAGGCAGAAAACTTCTAATTAAATGATCACTCCGGTCAGTGTGGAAAGTAGACTAGAGGGGCAGGCAAGGGGAGGTTCAAGTTTCAGGAAACTACGTGACGCAGCACTGAGGATGCATCACTAAGAAAGAAAACGACACCTTATGTTTTGTACTTATTTACGTGCACAGGAAACTCGCTGGAAAATTACATGTTAATCCTCAAGTGATGATGGGTGAGCAGTGAGATTACAAATGATCTCGATTCTCTACTTTATGCTCTTCTGTTATCCCCATGTTTTCTACCATGAACAAGCTATACCTTTTATTTTTGACTATGCCGTGTGGCCTGTGAGGTCTTAGTTCTCTGACCAGGGATGGAACCTGGGCCCCAGCAGTGAGCGTGCCACGTCCTAAACACTGGACAGCCAGAGAATTCCCGTGTTCTAGCTTTTATAATGATAAGAGACAAGAAGTTCTTGCAGCCTGTGAAACTCCTGAGAGGGGACGCACCTTGTGCAGACTGGTCATGCCGTCGGCGTCCGCCAGCCTGGGGTTCGAGCCGTGCGAGAGCAGGAGCCGGGCAATGTCCGTGTGCCCGCAGTAGCTGGCGCGGTGCAGGGCGGTGGCTCCCCCGTGCGTCTGGGCATCACACTCGGCCCCACTCTCCAGTAGGAACTGGCACACGGCGTAGTGCCCATTGCGGCTGGCGTAGTGCTGCAGCGAACAGAGCCAGGGTCAGAGACGGAACCCTGGGTGAGGGGTGCAGCGGCGGCCGGAGCCCCCTCTGGCAGCCGGCTGAGCAGGGCATGCCTAGCTTCCGCTTCAGCCACTGGACAGTGGGAATAATAACCATTCCATTAAAAAAACATATTTATTTATTTTGGGGTTGTCAGGCCTTAGTCGTGGCACGCGGGATCTTTCCTGGCACCATTCGGACTCAGCAGTCCCCAGGAATGTGGGATCTTGGTTCCCCAACCAGGGATAGAACCCGTGCTCCTGCATGGGAAGGTGAAATCTTAACCACTGGACTGCCAGGGAAGTTTCAATAATTACCAATCCTACCTCACAGTATCGTTATGAAAGTGAAAAGTCAAAGTGTTAGTCACTCAGTTGTGTCCGACTCTTTGCGATCCTATGGACTGTAACCCAAGAGGCTCCTCTATCCATGGGATTTTCCAGGCAAGAATACTAGAGTGGGTTGCCATTCCCTTCTCCAAGGGATCTTCCCGACCCAGGGATGGAACACAGGTCTCTCACGTCTCCGGCATTGGCAGGTGGATTCTTTACCATTACGAAAATGATATTAAACAATCAGTGAAAAACACCTCGGCTAATTAAAAAAACCCAGGTTCATAAGATGCTTAAACAGAAACCCTGCTGGGAGAGAAGAAAGAGTGGGAAAAGGGAAAAGGCAAACATCATCCCCGCCCAGAGAGCAGGAACCCAGAGCTGAGGCCCCTCCCCAACTCACTAGAGCCGTGTAGCCTGCGGAGTCAGGCTGGCTGGGGTCCGCCGCCTTTTGGATTAAATATTTCACTCGGCCCAGGTCTCCGTTCAGGGCTGCCGACCAGATTCCTGCGGAGGCACAACCCAAGCACTGAATACTGTTCACGGACTGGGGGCTTCTAGCACTTCCCTTACCTCTCGACCTGTCTTCTTTCTCATCTACCAAATGGGAATTCGTCTGCTCAACAAATGTGAGCTGAGCACCTCCTCTGAGCTGCGCACTGTGAGGGGTGCTGGAGACATCGCTGTGAGCCAGACAGACCAGGGGCTTGTCCACCCAGGACAGGAGACTGGCCAGACACAACCTCCCTTCTTCCCCCACTTCAAACACACCAGTGCTGGATAGAGTGCTATTTAAGATGCTTGAACACACAGTCACAACCAAACACTGTCAGGCGCCAGCCTGAAGAGAAAACCACAGCCAAAGTGGTGAGCAGGCATCCAGTCTGTGGAACCCTCAGAGTCCTCGGAGCCCTAGACGCAGCTCAGGGACTCTGGCTGGAAGGCCTGAGCAGAGTCGGGGGCAAAGGCGGCAGGCCGTGTGGGTGGTGGGGAACCAGACAGAGCAAGGCTCTGTGCACACAGCCGGGGGCACCATGGATGGTCTGGGGCAAAGGAGTTACCCCGCTTGGCGCACACGTTAAGGATGACATCGCGCTCCTGGAGGCCATCTGCCTTATCTCATGCCTGCAGTGCCCGACAACACAGCCCGGAACAGCGCAGCCCCCTGGTCTGAAGCTCCATACCCTCGGGCTGGGTGCAGTGTCCTGGAAGCAGACTCTGCCCCCCGGCCCCTCTCAGACCCCGGAGCAGGCCTGGGTGTCCCGGGGTCGCACCAGGTGGGGAGTCGGATCCCGCCGCACCACTGGGGAAAGTTACCGAAGCCATTGCCTGTTTCTCGACCTGCAGACGAGCCAGCGTTGCTATTGCCAAGCTCGCGCCAGGGCCCCGGCGGGCTCTCATTACGCGGGAGCTGCGAGCCCACAGCCGGCCCGCGCTCCGACCAGGCCCGCTCCCACCCCCCACCAGCTGCCCTCTAGGGATCCCGGTTCACGGCCACCTCCTTGGCTCCGGGGGCCTGCGGACGCCGGAAGGCGCCGGGCCGGCAGAGCCGCACGCCCCCTCACCCCTCTCGAAGTCCATCTCGTCCAGCGTCTGCTGCACGCCGGGCGCCGCGCTGGGGTGGGAGCAGCAGGGCCCATCCGCGCAGGGCCGCGGCGCCGCCATGTCGCTCTCCGCGCCCGCCCACCGGCTGCCGGGCTCGGGCACCGCCAAGGGCCGGCATGGGCGCGGCCTCGGCGTACCCGCCCGGTCTGACCATTCGGCGTCCGCATGAACCACGGGGCCGACCAATCAAGCGTCTGAGTCTGGGCCCGAGAGCCAATCGCGACGGCAGGGCGGGACCTGGGGCGCTGCACCGCGCCGGCCCGAAGCGGCCACGAGAGGGCGTCCCAGGCTAAGCGGACGCCCGGGCGCGCCCGCTGAGACCCAGGACCGACTCTTGGGGAGGGTAGCCATGGTTGTGGCCCCCTCCAGTTTCTCCTCGTCCCACCGGGATCCCCAGGGTCGGGGGTCACCAGGCGGGCCCCAAGGCCCTTCCCCACCTCTTTCCCCCACCATCTCGGGCTCAGGTTGATGGGTCCCCACGGCCGCGCGGTGACCAGTTGAAAGGCCAAGACCCCCTCCTTCCTCTAGTCCCTGCTGCCCACTTCTTGAAATGCCGTGGGAGGCAGATGGCTATAACTTGTATTGGCTCCTGAAAGCAAGTAGGCCCGGGGTAGGGGCTGGGGGCGGTGGGCAGGGAAAAGAAATTGGAACCGTCATCCCCCCAGTGGGCACCTAATTTACTGAATCAACTTCCTTCGGCTGTGGGTTACTGACCATGCAGGAAGCTAGCTGCTCAAATCAGCAGATGCCAGGCCTCTATTACAGCAGGACACTGGCAGCAGGTTGTTCCAGCCACAGCAGGCCCCCCAGACTGGTCAAGGGTACAGAGGACTCCTCATTTCCACTGCCTGTGTGTGGGCGTGAATTATAGAAGCCAGGCTAGGTCCTGGTTTTCTTAAGAATATCTTGGCTCTGGACCGGCTCCTTCCTATATAGCAAAGGGGCTCGGTGCCTACTGGAGGCAGTGAAGTTCCCATGTTGCATGGTTATCTGAAGCATTCAAGACTAACATTCCTGGAGGATAAAGGCGCAAAGTAATCATTCTTCCCCTAAACTGGTGGGGAGCCCCATCCTCACACGAGCCAGTCCGCACAAGTTTAAGCTGCTTCTAGGGAGTTCCTCTCCACGGCCCCCACTCCGTTTTCCCCTTCCCAGAGGACTGGGAAGCCAGGCCCCTCCCCTCTACTGGTTCTGTTCCCCAAGCCCTGACTTCTCCCTTTGGCCAGAAGCCATGGTTGGCTCCCCAGAGGCTGTGGCCCTGGTCTGGTTCCCAGCCCGACCCACCACTGTGGGAAAACACTGGAGCCTGGCCTCTGGACCCCTCTCTAGAGAGGGGCACAAGCCGGAGGGGGACCCCTGAAGGGGCGGACTGAGGGTGACGGCACAAGGGGGTGTGGTTTGTGAGGGTGGACAGGAGTGAGGGAGCCTCCCTCTGGACACCCAGAAGGTTTCAGCCCAAGTGTCTTATCTCCACGACAGGAATGTTTTCATTTTCTCCATTTTATTTGTCAATATAAAAATACTCAAATATTTACAACAAATAAATACGCGGGGACACAATAAGTTACACTGCTGGGAGCCCTCCTCCTAGGGCTGGGAGAGGATATGCCAGATCCACAGCATGCCCACCCCTCTCACCTTCCCTCCCCCCTCCCCCCCCCCCCACACAACCTTTCCCAGCCCTGCCAGGGAGGACAAGTATAAAATACCACTGAACCCCAGGGCCAAGTGGGGGGCCCCTCCCAACCCTTACCCCAAACACACAGGAGGCTTCATCTCCCCACCCCCCACCCTGAAAACATTCATAGCCCTGGGAGCAGGACCAGGCCCCACCCCAGAGCCCTGATTCCCACAAAGGGGCCCAGCACCCTGCCCAGCCCACCCCCATATGTACATGGCTGCCCCCTACTGGGGACAGGTGGGGGCAGGAGAGGCAAAGTGATACGACCCCTTCCCCTTCATAGCTCCAATGACCCACCAGGAGGACCCCAGGCCAAGGGAAGACTTGACAGAAACAGGAAGACTACATCATACACACACACACACACACACACACGAACGAACATAAGTACGTATGTGCACACATCTACATTCACACACATGTGTCCACAAACACACCCACACCTGCAACTTCTGCCTTGAAAGGTTTTGGCTGTTGGGGTCCCACGCGTCCGTGATTCACAGCCTCTCACAGAGGAGGAAGGTGCCCTCTGCAAGGCCGGTGCCCTGGTAAGCCACAGCAAGTGGCAGTGCCCGTGCTGACAGAGCAGGTCCTCATGGCCGGGCGGTGCCGGGCAGGGTCTGTCCCGGGCAGAGCAGGTTGCCCACGCCATGTCCCTGAGGTAGTTGGTGCCTGTGCAAAAACGTAGGGAGCGTGCCTCCCAGGCTGCCGCCGGAGGGGCCCCTCTCATACGGAGGACTCCTCGGGGTTGGAGTCCGGCAGCGGCTGGCGCTGCTGCAGTTTACGCCTCAGTTCGTCCGCGAGCTCGGGCAGAGGATGCCCGAGGCCGCCCCGGTCCTCCCCTCCCAGCTGGAGACGCACGTAGCCGTTGGCGTTGGAGTTCCGGCCACCTCCCAGGTGGAGCCGCGTCGGAGAAGGCAGGGGCTGGCCGGGGATGCCGGGAGGCGGCGAGGGGGGCCCACCGCCGGGCTGGCACCGGGCGTGGCCAGGCACGATCTTGAGGGAGCCGTCTGAGTAGTAGTAGCCCACAGGGTCCCAGAGCTTCTCGTCCGTCTCGGGGCCGGGCCGGAAGGGGGGGCTGGTGGGCTCCTTGGGCAGCTCCAGCGGGTACACCAGGGTCCTCTCGGCCGCCTTGGCACCTTTCTCCAGCTCCTCGCGCAGCCGCCGGCGCAGGGACAGAACCAGCAGCAGCAGCACCAGGCAGACGGCGCCCAGGGCCACCACAGCCAGCCACACCAGCCCCAGGTTCTCCAGCGGGGCCCGGGCCTCCAGCGTCACCGACGGGCCCGCCACCACGGCCACGAGGTAGCCTTCGGCAGCCAGCCGGGCCCCTTGCTCCTCCGAGAAGCAGTGGTAGGCGCCCGCGTGGCGGGGTTGGGCAGCCATCACCACCAGGGCCTGCAGCCGGGCATCGTAGAGGAAGGAGCCAGGCTGCTCCGCGGGCAGGTCGCGGCCCCCGAAGGTCCAGCGGGCGTGGGCGAGGTTGGAGGAGAGACGGCAGGGGAGCACCAGATCTGTGCCCGCCACCACCGTGATGTTTTTGGGCGTGAGCCTGACTGCAGCGGCAGAGAAAACGAGAGTCAGTGGGGTGCAAGAAGCCCAGGCCGAGGGGGGACATGGACACCCCAGTTCTGGTCCCCCGAGGCCCGTACACCCTGGAAGAAAGACTAAGACAACAGCTCACCTTTCTTACTGCCCCGGAAATTACAGATGTTCGAGGTATCCGAGACCGTCACGTGCTGGATCAGCAGGGACCTGGCGGGGAAAGAGGGATCCGTCAGCGTCCCGGCTCCAGCCACCTGCCCTCCCCGCTGGTCCCCGCACACGCAGAAGCCCCCCTCACCCGGAGTGACCGCCCACGGCCACACAGCGGCTGCTGTTGGCGTTCCAGGCACAGTAGGGGTCCCGGGCGAGCACACAGTCAGCACAGGAGCGGTACTTCATGCAGTCGGCTGGGGGCAGCTGCACCAGCTGGGAGCGGGAGCCCGCGAAGAGCAGCTTCTGCCAGAGAAGCACAGGAGGGAGGCTGAGCCAGGGCCCGACGCGGCCCGGGGCGGGGGCCTGGATGACTGCCGGGGCACCGGGGCCCGAAGCAGGAAGTGGGCTGTGCGCACGTCCCAAAGCGGGAAGTCTGAGGGCTGGGAAGGCATGGAGGGCTTACTATAAGCCAGGAGCAATCCTAAGCCCCTTACAGCCGTGACCTTGTTAGAAAGGAACAGCAGACCTGTGAGGCCGAGAAGTATCCTTGTGCTTGCTCACTCACACCCATGTACACACATTCTCACACTCACACACAGCACATACACAAACTCACCCACTCACACCCACTCACCCTCATACACACACACACAGTCCCCCCCACACTCACACACACTCTCAAATACACACACACATACACACACACACACACACACACACACACACACACACACACACACACACACACGGCTCCCGAATAGTATAAATAGCGCAGGAAGTTCAGTTTCCGCAGATCCGGTCAGCCTTACAATAGCACCAGCAAAGCATAAGGCGTTTTCCTCTGTTTCAATGGAGATCGCCAATCCGTGTGTTTCTGCAACTACAGGCTTTCCTTCTGCCAGGATTCCCCGTTCTGGGAACAACCTGAGCCTCCAGAATTGGGAAAAGCCAAGCAGGTCAAAGTGCCACAGACACGCGGGCAGAGAGGCTGGGGAAGGGAAGCTTCGAGCAGCACTTCAGGGAACTGCTGACTGCGCCAGGGGTCGGGGCTGGCAGGCAAGGAGACGTCACGAGGGCGTCAGGAGCCAGAGTGGCACGAGGCCCGGCGGACGGCAGCACAGTCCCCCTGAGGGGCCTGAAAACAGCTGCCAAGCGCCGTCAGGACTGGGCTGTATAGAAGATAGGATGCCTGCAGAGTGCAGATTCCAGGAGCATTCTCGCTCCTCTCGGACATCTCCCCGCCCCTGGACTGGGGGCCGTGGGGGGACACGGTGGGTGGGGCCTGATGGTCACCTTGCTCCGGGACAGGACCAGGCTCTCCACAGGCTCCTGGTCAAACAGCTGCAGCTCCTCGATCAGGTGAACCCAGGGCCCCAGGCTCACGGCCTTGAGCAGCCAGCCGTCTCCTATGGGGGTCAGGGGGGACAGGGGTCAGGAAAAGGCAGCAGGGTCCTGGGCTGGGGCTGTCTGGATCTCCCTGCCTCGGGCACGCAGGCCTTGGCCTGGCCCCAAGCTGCCACGCCCGTACCCACCTGTGCCGATGAACAGCACCGTGTAGGTGGCCCCATCAAGCCCCGAGACCCGGTCGGCCACCAGGTGGGTGAGGTTGGCATTCTTCTTCACCAGCAGGGGGCGGCCCCATCGAGGCCTCACCTGCTCCTCCATCAGGGGGTGCTTCTTGATGAAGTTGAGGATGTTGTCGGGCAGCTCCAGGGAACTGGTGTAGCCGTGGCGTCGGTGCCAGTTGTTGATGCACTGGGGGGTGGGCAGGGTTTGGGGGGCAGCCGTCAGCCCAGAGGGGAAGGCACCAGAGCAGAGAACACGCGCACGCATCCCTGCCTGGGACGACTCACCGAGCCGGGCCGCGGGGTCGGGACAGGGTCCGTGTAGCGGCCCCACTTCTGGGCCTGCTCGTGGTACTCCTTGTAGGGCCCCTCGAACACCTTCTGGATCTCCTCCAGCTGGTACTCGCAGACTGCCGACAGGTCCATGTCGCCCCTGTCACAGCAAGGGAGGGACCCCCAGGGTCAGAGCTGGGGTGCCCACAGCTCAGGGCGCGCAGCAGAAAGGGAGGGCCCCAGCGCCAGAAGGCCATGGCCACACGTGGTGTGGTGGCAGCTCAGAGTGCCCCTGGGGGCACCGCTCACGGAGGGGTGGTGGAAAGGGCAGGAGCCCAACACCCTCCTTGACCCCCAGGACCTCCCCCAGAGGCCTGCCCCTTCAACCATCCCTAGCCCACGGACCTGCTCCCCCCACCCCCGCGGGCTCCTGGCCAGCTCACCACCGCGCCCGGAAAACCCCGAAGAAGGTGGTGTTGTGCCAGGAGGCGTCCTGCAGCGTGTACAGTGCCTGCAGCCGGTTGAAGTAGAGCTGCCAGTCGGGCGCGGAGCACACCAGCCGTGCCTTCAGAAACGTGGTCCACTTCCTCTGCAGCGTCCGCGCGCCCCCCACGTCGCCCTGGCAGACGGCAAGGGGACACCGCGGCCGGTCAGCCCCGCCGGGCGGCCGGGCACCCAGGGCTGCCCGCCTCGGCGGTCTGTACCTTGCAGACGCGGGCCACGCGGGCCACCACCTGCTCGGCATAGCAGTCATATTCCACTGCGCGCTCGCTGAAGAAGAAGTACACCTTGTCGTCGTCCCCCGTGTAGCTGCCCACGCTCTCCGGGACGTAGGCGGAGCCCACAAAATGAGGTTCTGGGGGGGAAGGGGAGGAGGGTCAGCCCGGACATCGGGCCCTCCAGGCACCTCCCACACCCAGCTGGCTTCTCAGGGCTCACCGTTGAGCCAGAAGGCCAGGTACTCCGTCTTCATGGCGTGATGGGGTCCCATGTTCCGCAGGATGACTGGCTCTGTGCCCAGGAAATTGTTGAGCGTGGCCGAGTACAGCTCACCGTCTACAAGAGACACGGGGTCAGCCCATGCAGAAGCGAGGTGCAGACACTCAAGCCAGGTGGTCCCAGAGTTGGAACAAGTCCTAGGGACCCCCAACCTGCAATGAGACAGCTACTCACCCACAAGGAGGCCTGTGTGGCCCTTGGCCGGGTCATAGGGGCACTTGCCCTTGCCATCCTCAAACTCGCTCCGCTCCAGGGTGAAGGTGAGCATGTCCTAGGGGTGGGGACAAGGCCATGAGAATGCAACAGGGCCAGGCCTGGGGCTGGGGAGAGGAGCGGCACTCACAATGTAGGTGCACTTGGGCTGGAAGGCATAGGTACCGCACGCGTACAGGTGGGACGTGTTATATGGCTGTAGGAAGCGGATGAAGTTGAAACACTCCGTCTGGGGACAGAGAGGCATCTGTTAAAGTCTGAGTGTTCGGAACACAGGGACCCCGGGACCCAGACCAGCACTGGGACGGAGCGGAAAGAGCATGCCCCATGCACCCCCCCACCCCCCAGCAGGTCCCAGAGAGCCGACCTGGTTACTCTTCCCTTTCTGGATACACTCAGCCTTCTTCTCAGCTGGCGCCTCCCATGAGATCTGAGGATAGGGAGGGAACAGGTCAGCATCGCTGCAGGTACGCACCAAGCATGTGTCATCAGTGCGGCTCGTGGCAGCAACATGGGGACACCAAGTGAGAAGACAGTGTCCCCACTCTCTGGGAGCTTATTCCAGAGAGGACCAGAGCCCCAGCTACCCCAGCGCAGCGGTCCCAGAGAGTACTGCAGACTCGCGGGCGAAGCGACATGCTCACCAGGGAGAATGGGGTGGGGGCGGCCAAGCCGAGGGGACAGCCTGTCCAAGCGAAGCCCCCAGGTCCTGCCTCTCATCCCCGTGTGCCTCCCGCTCCCCCACCTCTCACCACTCCTTGCAGCTCCAGAGCCTCCACACTGAAGGCAAACAGGGCCTCCCGGGCCCCGACGTACAGGAGCCCAGTCTGCTCGGTCAGGGTCAGGGTCAGGAAGTCCTGGATGCCCGTCTGGGAGAAGCGCCGCACCACCGTGGCTAGCTCTGCAGGGACAAGGCCGGAGTGACCAGGGCTGGGGTAAGTGGACCTTCCTGGGACTCCAGGCATGCCCTCTCCCCTAGAATTAGCCCTCCTCTATGCAGTGCTCACTGCACATTAGAGCCAGCACCCCACAAGCAGATGCCAGCCAAGCTCCTCTGACCAGCAATAAAGGGCATTTTCTGAATAGGCTTTTGACTCTGACAGCTCCACCCAGGCCTCCCTGGCTTTCCCCACCCAGGGAGGCAAATCTGGGCTGGAGAGGAGGAAGGAAGGATATCTCAGCCACAGCTTCCGGCCAGAGGAAACCATCAGACTGATGGCTCTCACTCTCAGGGTCAGTCGCCACCTCCCCATCCCGCTGCCCCACGCCCCGCCACCCCCGCTTCCTCCGCTGCGGCTTCCTTCTCTGCTCTGTTGCACACTGCCCCCACCAGGGTCCAGACTCGCCCTGGCCCCTGATCTAGCCAGGCAGGATGGACGGAAGTTGCGAGCGTTCCTTGTCTTAGAGAACCCTTCCCTCCAGTGGGTCCCAAATGCAGGCTGCTAGGGGTACAAGCAGAGCCAGCCATGGGATGTGAAGACGGAATCAGGCTGGGAGACCAGGGCAGGGAGGGCAGGGGAAAGCAGAGGCTGGGGGCCAGAGATGGTGCTGCAGCCTTGGGGCTGGGGAGACCTGTAGCCATCCATCGAGCAGGGGGCCACGACATTCATGTAGCCACAGGATTCCTATGTCAACCCCCCAAATAGCTGCTGGACTGTCCTCAGGGTCCCCCTAAACCATCCTTAGTGTTTGGAGCCAACGACGGGCCCAGACACAGACCAGCAAGGGAGGGCTTCGTTAGCACTGAGAGGAGCCTGTGGGAGGTGAGCTCATCCCAGGTCCCCAGAGCGCACGACGCAAACACCTGACATCACCTCTGCATACAGGAGTGTGTGCACAGAGGGCTGTCAGGCCCACTGAGCCCTCCTCACAGGAGCGTGTGCACACACACACCCCGTCCAGGGCCCTCAGAGGATCAGGTCAGCAGGAGGGGGGAGTCTATCATATCAGGGTTGCTAAGGGGGCTCCTGGGGGCACAGAGCTTGAAGACCTGGGAGTGGGTGGGAACACCCTTTGCTTCGTGTTTATCTTGGCTCAGGTTTCCCTCTTTAGGCTCTCAGTACTAGGGATAATTCCAGAAGTGAGATGTAGGGAGAGAGGTGCAGAATGGTCACTCTTGGATAACAAGGCAGCCAGGTCCTAAGCATAAGGAGGGCCACCCCAGATCCTGGCCTGGACGACCAGTTCTGGGTTCCTAGAGCCACTCACTCACATTTCTTAGAAAGCTGTGTCACATACATCAGGGCCTTGCGCCCAACTGCAGAATAAAGCCAGAAGTTCCAGAAGGCAATTCCTTAGCACCGCTCTTCCCCCAGCAGTCCCTCCTGGCCGCCTGCTCCCCAGCCTTCAGACACTCACCCCCAGAAGATACCGTCTTCCGGGGTACCAGGTTCCACCACACCTCAGCCCCAAGGCTCAGGCCCCACAGCTCCACTACCAGCAGACAGACGGCCCAGTGTGGGGCCATGGCACACGCCCCGGCTCTGAGCTCCAGGCCAGCTGCCCTGCTGGGGGAAAAGAAAGGGTCAGAGTCACATCCAGAGAAAACAGACCGGAAGGGGGCCCACACAAGCCGGGCCAGGAGGCACTGAGGAGAGAAGATCTGACCAGGCCTCCCCGGGGCTCCCCCCACTGCCCCAGCCCTGGGAGCAGCGACCTAGTCCCCTCCCACACCTGGCCTCTTCCCCACAGCTTCCAAAGGACCAAGGGGTCTCCCTGAGGGGACAGGGAGAGCTGAGTCAGCTGGAAGAGTGGACACTCAAAGATCCTCCGGCCCTCCCCCACTTCTCCTCGACAGGAAGTTGTTTAAGAAAATAAAGAGAGGACCCTCCTCCCCCACTCGGGCCTGACAGATTCGAAGGATTTCTTAAAATAACCTATGCGATCAGGACCTGGCCCTACTGGGGCTCCAGCCAGCCCAAAGAGGATGAACCTGTAAGTGGGGCAGGCGGTAGGAAAGGCCCCCCAGGGAGGACTCGGTGCATCAGGCCTGAGGGGGTCGCGGTCCAGCCTCTCCCCTCCCCCAGCGCAGACAATAGCCGGGCAGAGCCCAAAACCCCATTCCATATCACAGGGCTGAAGTGGGGCCGGGAGCTGGAGGGGCCCCCTGCTTCCCGAGGCCCCTTTGTTGCCCAAGAAGGCAGGCAGGAAGTGGAATGGGATGGGCGTGTAAAGGACCCGGGCTTCATCCTGTTCCACGCACAGCCTCCTAGGAGACACCAGCCCTCGGGCTGAGGGGCCGCGGGACAAATCTCTGGTCTCATCAGAGAGCTTCCCGGCGGCGCTTTCAGGCGGGGACGGGGGGAAGTGAGGGCCTGGTGGGGAGCGTCGGGGGTTCCCTCCTGGACCGCGAGGGCGCCCGGAGCAGGGCCAGCGCCTGCTGCTCTCTCCCGGGGTCTGATGAGCCTTCCCAGCTCAGGGATCGCGCCGGGACCCCGGCCGGGGCAGGCCACCTGGATTAATTTCCACTGTCCCGGCCCTCCAGGGCACAGAGACACAGAAGCTGAGGATCTGTTCACCCCGAAGCAAAGGGTCCAGTCGGGACCCCGTCCTGGGTTCCCCTCGATTCTCCCCTCCCCCAGCTCCGGGGATTTGAATGCAAACAAAGCGGAGGCGCTGGGAGCGTGGCGGAGCCCGACCGACGGACGCCCCCTGTCGGCCCAGTTCCCCAGCGCGGGAAGGGTGGCGGGGGGAGGAGGGGGGTCGGGGATGCGCTCACCCCCCCAACACACCCCCAGCCTTCCCTCGGTTCCTTACCCCAGGCCCAGGCCGGACCCCGCAGCGCGCTCCGAGGCTCTGCCGGCACTGCTCCTCCCAGGGCGGGGGAAACGGGCAGCCCCGGGAGTGGAGGTGTGTAGAGGGGTGCGGGGTCCCGGCGGCGCGCCCCCCACCCTTGCCCACCCCGAGCGGCGGGCCGCGGACGGCTCCCCAGCAGCTGCAGGGCGAGCGCTCCAGCCGGGGACTGGGCGGCGCGGCTCCGGAGCCTGGCTTTCCAGGACAGCCCGCCTCCCCAGCGGAGCGGGCGCGCGGCCGGGGGCCGCGGCAGGGAAATCCGATCTCATAACATCGGCCTCCGTCCAGGCCCGCCCCAAACTTTCCGTCGGGGGTGGGGGAGCCGGGGGCAGTTCGGGGGCCTGGAAAAGATCGCGGGCGTGGACCGGACAGTACGAGGGACCCCCCGCACCCTGAGCCCCGTTCCTCCTGGGCAGTCCGTGCCTCCGGACCCTGGGGCTGCGGGCGCCGCTAGCCCCGCTCCCGAGCCCCCGCGAAGCAGCCCGCGGGGGGCGCAGGGAGGCGCTCGGGCGGACAGCTGTCCCGGCCGCCGCCCCTCCCTGCGCCCCCAGACCCTGTCCCTCACGCGTGCGGCGTCCCCAGCTCGAGTCTGGGGACAAAGCGGCGGCCCCGGAGAGCTCTTGGCTCCGGCTCCGTGCAACCCCGGCCTCACTCACCTCTTCTTCGCTGCTTGAATCTCTGGGCGCCGCCCTCGCGTTCGGCTCCGACCACGGTCCGCCTCTGCCCGCGCGCCGCCGCCTGCCCGCCCGCGCGCGCCCGCCCGCCCTGCTCCGCTGCCCCTCTTGCCACCGCCCCTCGGCCCGGCTCGGCTCGGCGCCCCTGGGCTCGGGCTCCCCGCGCCACCGCGGCGGGCGCCGGCTCTTTCTCCGCTGCTGCCGAGGCTCTCCGCCACCTCCCCCCTGACGTCAGGCGGGGTGGGGGCTGTCGTTGGAGGCCGGGGGCGGGACGCGAAGGCCCGCCCCGGAGGGGGCTGCGACCCGCCCGCCTCCCTGTTCCCGGCCTGGGGGCTCGGACCCCCGCCCCTCCTGGTGCCGGGCCGCTCAGCGCCCAGCAGCAGAGATCTGCGCCACCGCGCCGGGAGGTGGGGCGGGGGAGGGACATCGGGCCCTAGCAAGGGGGGTGTCGGACTCAACCGGTTTTTCCGAAGTGTCCCCCAAAGCCAACCGTGCGGGCTGGGCAGCCCGGCTCGGGAAGGGGTCTAAGAGGCTCCCCACACTGTGGTTACTGAAACGAAGGCGGGCAGGCCACCTCCTGGAGAGTGTCCCAGGCTTCTCTTTGGGGCGCACCAGAGTGGTCTGTCTTTTGGACCCCGATTCTGTTTCCTTCCTTCAACTCCCACTGACCCCTGCGATCAGACCGGAACGGGCCTCACCAGCCAGGAAGACGACCCCCCCCCACCCCAAATCTCCTGAGACATTGTGCCTCTAGTTTCTCACACTCCAGAAGAAGGGACCCGCTCAGCGACCCCCTCGTCCTTATCCGGGTGAAACAACCCTCGACTCCAGTTGCGCTGAGCTTACCCTCAGGAAATGACTCCTTCTGATGCCGCTAGAAGGCTGAATAACAAGTGACATGAGCCCTGATGTTCAGATGAAAGGGACTGAGGGGAGCCACGCTGGAGAAGGACTCGAGCCTCCGCCCACAGCCGCTCCTGGAAGTACCCTGTAGCTCTGGCCTCCTGGGTGGTGCTGGACTGTCCTTGCCAGCTGGTCCTCTGAGCTGGGCAGGTGAACAGAGGAACCCCAGGGAGGCCACCCCACTGGGACCTGGAGACAGATGCCACCTCCTGGCTAGGGGCAAAGGGCAGAGGTGAAGAGGCTGGTGGCCCGGTGGCTTGGGTGGTAACTTTAAGCATGGTGCAGCCCTGGAGGGGAGGGACCCTTTAGGGCCTTGTCAGCAGATCTGGATTATAAATCAGTCCCGACAGGAGCTTTTGTTCTGGGTTGAAACTTGGCATCAGAAAAAGTGGAGACCAGAAGAGTAGTGGAGATAATTGGGAAAAGCAGCCCAGTTTGGATTCAGTAACAATTGGGTCTTTGCTGGTATACATAAAGGCCCCTTCTCCCGCACTGGCCAGAGCCACATTTCCCAGCTCCTTTGCACCAGAAAAAAAGGAAAAAAAAAAAAAAACAAAAAACCTGAGGCCTTGGAGATAATGGATATAGGGGGTAAGCCAGTGAATCAGCAGGGGTGGGCAGGGAAGGCTCTGTTCCAGTTGACAGGGTGGGAGAAGATGTGCGACCCCCTTGTCCCAGTTAGACCCTGCTTCCTTAATTTAAGGGCAGGTAAACCCACAGGCAGGAACCCTCACATTTGGGTCTGTGCTTTAGACTTTGCAACCTGCCTTCACTCTGCCCTCACGACCGCCCTTTACAAATGCGTCTCTCATTTTATAGATCAGATGAGTGTCAGAAAGGCATAGCCTGCCCAAAGTCACACTGATAACTAGCAAGGTGAGAATGTTAAATCAGGCCTTAAGACTCCTGATCCCATCTTTCCACTAAGTTATGGGATAGCCTGACAACTTTTAGGCCACAGACACTTTGTTTCCTGCTGTCTTTCCTCACCTCTATGTGTGAGGGTTACCAGGCCAAGACCTGAGCTCCTGGCCCCACCTGCAAGACTGGCCCCAGTGGAAAGAAGGGAGATTTGGTTTCACTGGCAGGGACATCTTCTGTAGCTCAAGGCGGGCTTCTTGGTTCCTCATCACAGAGCCCTTCCCTTTCAAACGCTCCTTGCCAGCTCCCCTTTTCTACCTTGCTCATTTCCTGCTAGATTCTGTTCCTTTCCAGTGCTCGCCTTTTCCGTGGGTGGGTGGGCAGGGGATAAAGTTTCCTGCATGACTATTTGCTGGTGATTCATACTTTAAAATGAGGGTTTCCCTGGTGGCTCAGATGGTACAGAATTCGCCTGCCAATGCAGGAGATATGGGTTGGATCTCTGGGTCAGGAAGATCCTTGGAGGAGGGCATGGCAATCCACTCCAGTATTCTTGCCTGGAAAATCCCATGGACAGAGGAGGCTGGTGGGCTACAGTCCATGAGGTCGTGCAGAGTCAGACTGAAGTGCACTTCAGTGCAACTGAAGTGACTGACCACACTCGTATGGAAGGGGCCCAGGATTCATGCCTTAGGCCTTGACAGACCCTCTTACTTACCCTATGTGTTCAACCACTTGTGGCCAAGAAAAGGCAGATGTGCTAAACGCCCGCCCCCTCCCCCGCCAGGTTCCCTAAGGACCCACTGGCAGCTCATGCTGGCCCCTAGAGACAGATCTGGAAGTCTTATCTAGATAGCTAGGCCCCCCTCGTCCCCATGTCTCGGTCACCCGCCATGGTGCCCCTTCCTTTTAACTCCAGCTCGCCAGAGGTTCCCTTTTGCCAGGAGGGGGGCCCAGGGTTCACAGTGGGATTCTCTAGTCCATACTGCTTGGCCAACTTCCAAGGGAGTCAGGAGCCGCTGTCAACCCACAGTGGGGAAATGAAACAGCCTGGGTCAGCCACCCTTCAGGGATCTGGGGGCCTGGGGACCGAGGTGAGTGGGGACAGAGGAAAAGGACTTCCTCCCTCCACTTCCTCCTGAAGGAGGGTTATCAAAGCCGTCCACCTGGGAAGCCCTTCCCTTCCAGCCCCTCCCTGCCACCATCACCGAAGGAAGCAGGAAAGCATCCGTCATCACAGCCCCGGATGCTGCGTTTCCAGTGGCCTCCATCAGGATATCCCCCAGCCTTTTCCCAGGCGCTCAGGGATCTGGAAAGGGTGAATGGTGAAGTTGCCAGCATCACTGTGAATTTTTGGCCTCAAGGAGGCTGACTCTTTCACTGGTCCTAGACTGATTTTAGAAGATCTGGTCAGCTCCAAGCCAGTTCCAGATAGGGCTCGTTACACGTCCCGGGGGATACCGCATGCCCTTGGGTGACCTCAAAGTGCACACCTCTGCTCAGGTTACAGTGAGGCCTCTGGAGGGCCTGAGCTGTCATCCACACCTCCTCTCTACTTGGTATCTATTTCTCTCTCGGGGATAAATGTGTTTGAGAGGAGGGGGCGGTGTACAAGAACCCGGCCTGGAGAGGAAGGGTTCTTGAGCTGGACAGCTCGAACCCTTTCTCTGAGCCCAGTAGGGGCAGCTTCGAGAAATTGGAAAAATCCCCGCTTCAGCTTCCTAGGCCTCCCTTGGCAGAGAGAACAAAGAAGGGAAATTTCACAGGTGATTTCCAGGTTTCCAGAGCAAACTGAATAGCCGATTAACCGTCAGGATGTGTGGTGTCAGGAGCCGGGGCCGCCCTGAAGGGGGCTGAAGGAGGTGGCGCAGCCTCCGCTCTGTTATCGGAGATCTCAGGCCTACCTGATGCTGCTGGGGCCTCAGTGGCGCCCTGGCCGAGGGGGCCTGTGATGTGGCCAGGAAAAGAAACTAGAACTCCCAGGCAAGCTGCCTGGGCCTCCAAGCCTCCCTGGCAGAGAGCTTCTCTACCTCTCACCTGGCAAAGGCAGAGAGGCAGGGAGACAACCTGCATGGTGCCTGGCACCCTGCTGTGAGTTTGTGCCCTTTGAATTATGGATGTCCCTGACTCCCAGCAGCTTCCCAGGTGGTGCAGTGGTAAAGAACACACCTGCCAATGCAGGAGATGCAAGAGACGTGGGTTCGATCCCTGGGTTGGGAAGATCCCCTGGAATAGGGAATGACAACCCACTCCAGTATTCTTGCCTGGAGAATCCCATGGACAGAGGAGCCTGGTGAGCGAGTCCATAGGGTCGCAGAGTCCAATGCAACTAAACGATTGAGCCCACACACCAGCTCCCAGCATTCTGGGGACCCAGTGAGGATCTCCAACAGGCCCAGGGAGTGATGGGCTGCCCTTCGGGTCTACAAATTGAGGCACTTGAACTGGAAGGTCCTTTATTTTGGGGGAGTATCTCTCCTACTTAACCGGCCTTAACTTGGCATGACAGAACAAAGGAGAGGGACAAATAAACAGAAAAAGTCACAAGCACAGCCGTGGTGAACGCTGGCAGACGCTAGGGGCTGAGCTGATCACTGGCACGGGCCCAGTGCGCAGGGTCCAACCTCTGGTTCTTCCTCTCCAACCCCTGTGGCCCCTGCAAAACCCCTTCAACCTAGAAAGGCTCAGGAAGGGCCAGGGACTAGCAACGGATTCTCAGGACAGAGAGAGAAAGTGATACCCATGGATATCCTGGGAGTACCGAAGGATACCTGCTCTCAAAGGGAGCAGGTTGAAGACATCTAGCACCCCTTCAGGGATCAGGGCCCACAAAACCTGATCATGGGTAAGGCCAAGAGAAAACAAAAAGTATTGGGAACTAACCACCCCCGCTCCCAACTCCTAAGTCTGGGAGTTGATTTCAGAGCTCAACAATAAACCGAATTAAGGGTAATTACAGGCCTCATCTACCATTTCACCCCATGGCTCTTCCCCAGTGGCGGCAGGGGGATGGTTTCAGACTGGTCCAAACTGATGCTCCCCACCCCTGCTCCTGGGGTTTCTGACAGCATTCAGGCCATAGCCAAGACTGTTCATAAACCCTGAAGGTTTAATAAACAGTCCTCTGCTGCAGGGGGCAGGCTGGGGCCTAAGACCCAGTCAGACAACTGGCTCCGGGTGAGAATTCTGCAAAGCACAAGCGGAATCAGGAAACCGGACGCTGGGCACAGCCCTCAGTAAGGGGCTGGGGGGACTCTTCTAAACCACTGATGCTGAGGCTGTAGTGAGCACCCAGAACCCTCATACGAGGGACACAGAGAGGTGGAGGAGGGTGGGGAGGAGGGTGGCTGCAGGCCTCGGGAGGCCCAGGGAAACCAGAGTTTTGGAGACTATGGCCTTGGGGAGTGGAGACATGGGGAAGGGCTGGAGACGTGAGAGGCAGAACCCTTGCCCAGCCGGCCTCAGGGCAGTGGGGGAGGCAGGCGCTTGCTTCCACTGCTTGGTCTTCCCCCGGCCCCCATTCTTCATGCCTCCAGTTACCTAGGCCGTGTTCGCTTCTTGCCAGAGCCAGGAGCGCTGGGCCACTCTTGCCCTGCTCCACTAGACGTCTTCCCAGAGGCTGAAGTACTGGGCCTGTGGCAAAGAGCAAAACACAGGGTGACGGTCTGGGCCCAGGTGGGGCCCATGGACCTGAGGCTCCCTGACTCCCCAGCGCCCCTTGCACATCCACCGACGCCTCCTCCGTGCCACTCACTAAGCCACAAGGCTCCGGGGGCTCCTGTCCAGGCGAGGACGCGGCAGGTCAACAGGCCACCCGACCACAGCTCTGCCTTGCCTCCTTCTACTGCCAGCTCGCAGGCCCGGGGCAGTGTGAGAGGAAGCTGGGGCCTGGCCCTGGCTTGGCCAGGCCACGAATCATTTTTCCTTCTTTTCACGACAAGCACACCGCTTCCCACCAGAGACCAGTGTGATCTAGTTCCTCAGGGATGGAGGGTGAGGTTTGCTTTCCAGCTTTCTCAGAGACTTGTGCAATCTGAGACCCAAGCCACAGCCTGTGGCTGATGTGTCAGCCCCAAGTCAGAGGTTACGGGCCGCTGAGGGGTGGGGCATGGAGGGAAAGGAAAGTTGGGGACTCAAGAGCAGTGTGAGGGGAGTTGGAGACAGTTCTTAGGAGACCCAGCTCATCTCTATCAGGGGCTGGGGCTGGGACGGCTGCTTGTTGGAGGAACCGACAGAGGCCAGAAGCCAGGCTGCCAGAGAGGGGCTGGACCGTGCTTAATTCTGCAGGCGTGCAAATCAGGCTGGCTTGGTGCCCTGGTCTTGATATTTGCAAGCCACAGCCTGCGTGATGAAGCAAGCTGTTTAACCTCTCAGCAACTCTTGGCTAGCTTGTCCATCTGTAAAATGGGATCACAACAATACCTGCCTCACAGAGGGGGGCAGTTATGTGGATTCATGTAGAAGAGGATCTTTATTCAATAAATATCAGCTATGAATATTATCACAAGTCAATCCTATAGGAAATCAACCCTGAATATTCATTGAAAGGACTGATGCTGAAGCTGAAGCTCCAATACTTTGGCCACCTGATGTGAAGAGCTGACTCATTGGAAAAGACCCTGATGCTGTGAAAGACTGAAGGCGGGAGAAGGGGACGACAGAGGATGAGATGGTTGGATGGCATCACTTACTCAATGGGCATGAGTTCGACCAAACTCTGGGAGATAGTGAAGGATAGGAATACCTGGCTTGCTGCAGCCCATGGGGTCACATGCAAAGAGTTCGACATGACTGAGCAAATGAACAATTATTACACAGAGAGTCTGAGAAAATCAGGAGCGCAGGGTGGTTGCTACAAAAATTGGGAGGAACCAGGGCCGCCTGGGTGTGTTCCTCCCAGCAGAGTGGCCTGCAGGACAGCTGGGCAGAGGGTGGACAGCTGGGGCCTCTGGTGTCCCTTCCTGGCGGGCCTCTGCTCTAGGCGCCTCCCTCTCTCTGGGGTGAAGATTCGCTTTGCCTTTACCCAGCAGTCAGCTTGTCTGTGTCCCCCTCACTGCACCCCCACCCTGGGCGTCTGACCCTTGGTAAGAAAGATGGTGGTCCACCGAGGATGCATGTCCCCCTCTGACCCCCCACTGCCCTCACCCCCCATCTCCCAGCCAGGAGCCTGGCAGCTGCAGAGGGGCAGACACTCTGCGGGCTCTGGTCAGTCAACTGCCCACTTCCCTCCCCTTCCAAGCCTGGGGGCGGCTGGGGTGGGGGCACCACCTGGGGCTGGCAGTGTGCCAGCAGCTCCTGCCAGCGGATGTGGGTCTGGGCAGCCAGGTCCTTGAGTGTGGTCCGGTACATGGCCTGGGGGCTCTCCCGGATATGGGTGTTGATGTGGCGGTCCAGCTGCACGCAGAGCAGCTGCAGCTCTCCCTGCAGAGGCCATGGGAGGGCAGGGAGGGCAGGGAGGGCAGGGAGGGCAGGCCACGGGGGGGGGGGGCACGGAGTCCGAGAAAGAGGAGGATGGGTCTGAGTGACTGCTCAGCAGTGGGGCAGGAAAGGGAGGGGAGGCATGGGCAGCCCGGGGCATGGGTCAGTATCCCTTCGGAAGACCCGCTGGGAGGAGGATGAGGCCAGCTCCCCCAGGCCTGCTTTTTTCTCTGCCTCCCACTCTTTCCAGTTCCTGGCAGTGGGCTGGGCTCCTCCACCGCCAGCCCCAGCCCAGCCTCTCTCGGGAGACTCACCCACTGGTCTGGAGTAATGTCCTGGCAGCTGACCACCACCCCGGCCAGGGTCAGGAGGCTGTGGCACAGGTAGCAGACCTGGGGAGAGACGGGCTTCCTTGACTCCACTGTGCAAGCCCAGCCTGGGTTTCCTGCGCCCACAGTGTCCGGGAGGTGTCTTCCAAGAGGGCTCTGGGCCCCACTCACCCACTCTCTAGGGCCCTGATGAATGACAGTTCTCTCTCCCTTCAGAAAAGGAAGAAATCTCTGCCACCTGGAAATCCACACTGTCCCCCAGCTCTGGGGCTCCAGTGGACACCCCTTCACAGACAGATGTGCGGGTCAGTCCGGACACTCCTGCTGTGCTGACCCGAGGAGGCGCAGAGGGAAGGAAGTCTGGTTGAGCATTTGCCCCCTCACCCACCTACTCATTCCTTCGCTCTTGCCCCCTGGACACCAAGGGGTGAAGGCAGGATCAAGGCCAGTTCTATCTGATAAGAGGATGCTTTGATCCCCTGGTGCCCTTGGAGGCTGTTGGGGCCCATTTGTTTATGGGACATTCACCTGCTGCACAGAGAGAATGAAGAGTGGGGAGCGCCTGCCCCGAAGATGGGCGAGGCTCCTGGCACCCAGCGGGCACGCCCCTCCCCCACTCGGAGGCGCCCATGGCCTCGTCCCCTTCAGGCTCCTTCTAAGATAGGAAGGGTGGCAGGAAACACCCCACCGTGGTGCCCCGGGCAGATAACCCACCCCGAGGCTGTGCTGGGAGGGGAGAGGCAGGCGCCAGAGATGGCCAGCCGGGCTCCGGCTTGGTGATAATGGGGTGGGAGCTCAGAGTCAGCCGAGGTTCCCCTGTTCCCCCACTTCCCCTGCCCTTATCACCCTCCCCCTTTACAGCATCTGGCGGTGCCCCAGAAATAGTGACAGCCTCTTTGCACAGAGCCGGCGGCCTCCTTGGGGCAGAAGCTGGAGCCATGTCTGAGGACACCAGACACTCTTCTCCCGCTCAAACGCCATGTGCAAAATCCAGAGGACACAGGCCACCCGCCCCACTCCTCCAGCAGCACCTGTGCTGCCCAGGACCCAGCCTGTTCTTTAGCACAACAGCTGAGGCCCGCAGGTCGCTGAGGCCGTGGGCTGGCCGGCTTGGGACTTGACACCTGGCAGGAGGGAAAAGTAGGAGCCTGTGGGGTATGCCTCCAGGCTGTGACGCCCCCGGGGGGTTGGGGGACGATCCAGCCTCCCTAGCCAGCTCCATCTGCTGGATGCCCCATCCCCAGCCTGGCCTTGCCCTCGGAGGCCCAGGGCATTCACAACTCCTGAGCTCTGCAGTCCTGGCAAGTGGCTCTCTCCCGCCACCCCAGCCCCAGAGAGCAGGCTCAGGCCTGTGTACCAGACGCTGTACCCTGACTAAGACACTGCCGCAAACACCCAGACGCTAGAGGGGAAAAGGGACTTCAGGAAGGCAATTGTCTGGTCCATGAATACTGAATGAATCTCGGCTTTGCCTTGGCCCTGGAGGAGAAAGGGTCCTTCCACAGTTCGGGGCAGGAGGTCATGGTGATGGTGTGCAGTTCCGAAGGCTTCGGGGAGGAAGTGACTAAACCCAACCAGGCCCCAGAGGAGCAGCAGGATTTGAGGCGAAGATGGCCCTGAGGGGGCAGGAATCACACCAACAGACAGACCCCGGGGGCTGATGCAAGAAGCTGAGCCCTGGCTCACTTCTGGGGGACTGACCGTAGCTGGGGGACCAACTGGGCTGGGGCAGAGGGAGGGAGGGACACCCTGGGAACAGGGCTGGCTGGCGGCAGAGGGGTCAGACGGCGGGCAGCGGAGGTCACTCAGTGCTGCTTTGGAGCAGGGAGGTCACGCAGTGGGGGATGGGGGGTTAGGGGGCACGCGGGGAACGCAGAATCTGTTGGGATAGAATCCACCCAAGTGGAACCACCACTCTGAGAATTACAGTTCCGCCTTCATCTTTTTTTTTAATATTATTTCTTTACACTGTGTGTGCTTTCCTCATATAATCACAATATAATGAAAAATTTTAAATTAATGTTAAAAGGGACAATGCCAATTATAACCGACTGTGTCCAGTTGGGTCTGGGGTGGGTGTGGGGCGGGGAAGAGGGCCGAAACCTTGGAAAGCATGGAACCTGAGGCTGGTCTTGGAGAGGAGCTTTGAACAAGTGGAGGGAAAAGCTGAGAAGGGGAAGAAGCGAAGGAAAACAACCAGGGGCAATGTCTGGAGGGAGGGTGGCTGGGAGGGGGCAAGCTGGGGAGGGGGTGTGGCAGAGGGCAGAGAGGACCTTAGGCTTGTAAACATTTACTTGTTTACAGGTGAAATGCCAGCTGGACCACTGGCTCAGGTGGAGGCTCTGGCCCGCCTTCCCCCCTGCCCCAGACCCCCCACTCCTCTCAGAACTATCTTCCTGGCTGGGAGGCGTGGTGAGGGTGGGTCTGGGATCTGAGGAAAGCCCTGGAGGGAAGTCTGTGCAGTGGGGAATTACTGAGTGGAAAAAAAAAGCAGGTTTCACAATTTCATTTTCATGCCGATTCCCATCATTGAATCTGGAGGGAAAATCCCAGGAATACGATCCTGAATATGGGGCTTGTTTTTGGCAGGGGGGGAAGGTGAAGGATTAGAAGGAAAGCTGACCTTTTCCAGTCCTGTGGCCACTGCTGAATTGTCCAAATTTGCTGGCATATTGAGTGCAGCACTTTCACAGCATCATCTTTCAGGATTTGAAACAGCTCAGCTGGAATTCCATCACCTCCACTAGCTTTGTTTGTAGTGATGATTCCTAAGGCCCACCTGACTTCACATTCCAGGATGTCTGGCTATAGGTGATTGAACATACCATCTGATTATATGGGTCATGAAGATCTTTTTTGTATAGTTCTTCTGTGTATTCTTGCCATCTCTTCTTAATATCTTCTGCTTCTGTTAGGTCCATACCATTTCTGTCCTTTATTGTGCCCATCTTTGCATGAAATGTTCCCTTGGTATCTCTAATTTTCTTGAAGAGATCTCTAGTCTTTCCCATTCGATTGTTTTTCTCTATTTCTTTGCATTGATGACTGAGGAAGGCTTTCTTATCTCTCCTTGCTATTCTTTGGAGCACTGCATTCTTTCCTTTTTTCCTTTGCCTTTATTGTCACCCTGCTCATTTAACTTCTATGCAGGGTACATCATGAGAAATGCTGAATGAAGCACAAGCTGGAATATAACCTCAGATATGCAGATGACACCACCCTTATGGCAGAAAGCAAAAAAAAAAAAAAAAAGAGTCTCTTGATGAATGATGAAAGTGAAAGAGGAGAGTGAAAAAAGTTGGCTTAAAACTCAACATTCAGAAAACTAAGATCATGGCATTCGGTCCAATCACTTCATGGCAAGTAGATGGGGAAACAATGGAAACAGTGAGAGTCTATTTTTTCGGGCTCCAAAATCACTGCGGAGTGACTGCAGCCATGAAATTAAAAGACACTTGCTCCTTGGAAGAAAAGCTATGACCAACCTAGACAGTATATTAAAAAGCAGAGACATTACTTTGCTAACAAAGATCTGTCTAGTCAAAGCTATGGTTTTTCCAGTGGTCATGTATGGATGTGAGAGCTGGACTATAAAGAAAGTTGAGCACTGAAGAACTGATGCTTTTGAACTGTGGTGTTGGAGAAGACTCTTGAGAGTCTCTTGAGCTGCAAGGAGATCCAACGAGTCCATCCTAAAGGAAATCAGTCCTGAATATTCATTGGAAAGACTGATGTTGAAGCTGAAACTCCAATACTTTGGCCACCTGATGCAAAGAACTGACTCACTAGAAAAGACCCTGATGCTGGGAGGGATTGAGGGCAGGAGGAGAAGGGTACAACAGAGGATGAGATGGTTGGATGGCATCACCGACTCGATGGACATAAGTTTGAGTAAGCTCTGGGAGTTGGTGATGGACAGGGAAGCCTGGCATGCTGCAGTCCATGGAATTGCAAAGAGCTGGACACGACTGAGCAACTGAACTGAATGAAGGTGCGGGAACAGCAAGGAGGAATAAGTAATTCTGAAGAAAAGCCCTTTAAATCACCTTTTATAAGTTGATTTTCCAAAGGACAACAGCTACCTGGAAGGATGACTAGGAGCACGCGAGGGTGACCCCTGCGGGTGGGCCTAAGTGAGCGGAGGCCCTTTAGGAAAGACTGCTCTGATTGAAAGGGATAAGGTACCACCTGTGGTCAGAAATCAGGACCCAGACAGCAGTCTTGACAGTGGTGCTTTAGGAAAAAGGGGGCCTCCCTGATAGCTCAGACAGTAAAGAATCTGTCTGCAATGTAGGAGACCAGGGTTCGATCCCTGGGTTGGGAAGATCCCCTGGAGCAAGGCATGGCAACCCACTCCAGAATTCTTGCTTAGAGAATCCCGTGGACAGAAGAGCCTGGTGGGCTACAGTCCATGGCATTGCAGAGAGTCAGACGTGACTGACAGGCTGAGCACTCTAGTAAAGAGGACTGTGTTAGCAGCAGAGTCGCCTAGACTCATTCCTCACCTCATACTCCCTAGACCCACGGTCTCTGCTTTGAGAGGATGAGGAGAGGTAAGGCAGTGTCTGTCCCCTGGTTCAAAGGGACAGACCAGGGCACCGGGGGCCCGCCAGGACTCTCCTGAACCCCCAGCCTCCCCCAGGCTCCTCCCCCTGGCCTTGTTTCTGTGAAAGTCAGAACAGGAGCACAAACGGGGGCTCCAGGAGGCTGGGGGAGGCCCTCTGGGGCGGGTGGGCAGGAGTGTGCAGGAGACAGGGCCGGCCGCTCAGTGAACAGCCAGGTGTGAGGCTGCGTTTCCTGCTCCATTTGAGCTGTGACCAATTCCTGAACTCAGCAAGCCCCATCCTGTCCTGCTGGCACCAGAGAGACATGGGGCTCTGTCTTCTCTGTCATGATGTAGGGAAGGGCGGCTGGGCAGAGGCCAAGCCTCGGCAGGGCCAGCACTGCCAGCGCCAGGGGGCCCTTTCTCCAGCCTGAGGTGCCTCTGTTTGTTGTTGCTGTTCAGTCGCTCAGTCCTGCCTGACTCTTTGCGACCCCATGGACTGCAGCCCACCAGCCTCCTCTCTCCTTGGGATTCTCCAGGCAAGAATATTGGAGTGGGTTGCCACTTCCTTCTCCAGGGGATCTTCCCAGATCCAGGGATCGAACCTGAGTTTCCTGGGTCAGCAGGCGTGTTCTTTAGCCCTGAGCCACCTGGGAAGCCCAAGTCTTCGAGGGCAGGTGTGTGTGTGTGTCTGCGGGGAGGGGGGTCGGTGTGGCTTCAGGGTTACCAGCAGTGCAGGGGGCATGCCCCTGGTAGGGGGTTGTGTCCATCCAAGCCTGGACATCTGTCTGTAGAATGGGCCCCTCCCCAGCTCCACAGATCAGGCCACCCACTCCCTCCAGATCAGCCGTGAGTGGAGGCTGGGAAGCCCCTGAGGGAAACAGGGCCTGGAGACCTCAGTCAACAACTGGGGGAGAGGCACAATCTGAGCCATGGGGCGTGCCTGAACCCAATGCTGACAAGAAAGGACGGTCCCTTTCCACCGCTGCCAGCGGAGCCTCCCGCTTCCATCTTCTGGGTCTGGTGGGCGGGCTCTTCTGAGAAGGGCTGTGCTGGATGCCTCCTTCCCGGCTTAGAGCCTGGAGGCGGGCCCTGTCCTCCCCCTGGGGAAGGGGAAGGCCAGTGCCTCCTTTTCTGGTCCAGCTAGTTCCGACCCGGGAACAGCTGGCCAAGTCTCCATTTGTAGAGCTTTCGTCATAAGACAAAGGGAGAAAGGGTGGACGTTTCCCAGGAAATTCATGCTTTAGAAAATTCCCCTCCAGCTAATGCCAAGGGAGCTGGCTGTGGGTTATTTACCCTAAGAAAGGGCAGAGAGGGGGAGGGAGAGGATACCCCAGGAAGCCTCGAGAACGGTACAGTTTCTCCCACCTCGGATCTGAGCAAGAGTCTAGGATCACCCGAGGTAACCCTTTGAACCCAGCCCTCTCCCCAGACGCTGTCAGCCTGGGGCCCGGGTGAGGGTGGGGTATGGGAGACCTTGCCCTTGGTTGGGGGATCCTTCAGGAGCAATCCAGCCAGGCTCTGGGGTGGCTGCTCTGGGGGTTGGGAGGTGGGAGAACTTAGGCTGACCGAGGAACACCTGCTGGGAAGGATGGACTGACTCCAAGGACCTTCGAGCCAGTCTGCCGGGGCCCAGGAGCACACCACGCAGGCACGGTTCAGCAAGCTGGCCTCCAAAGCCACCTGCTGCCCGGGTCCCTGCTGGGGTGCCAGGACCCCAGAGCAGCTCCCCTGGGCTCGCCTCTCCATGCTCACAGGCTCTGGGAGGGTGGCTGTCCTGGGGGACCTGCATTCAGCCGCAGTCTGCTCTGCTCTCAGCCCCAGCTGGAACACCTCGAGGGGCCCAGGGGGAATACTGTGCCATAGGTCCCATCACTACCACGTGTGGGTCCTCTCAGGGGGTTTGATCCCGTGGAGTCACACACATGCTGAAGGTTGGTTCTAGAACCAGTGGAGTCTGGGAAAGACTGAGCTATTTCAAACCCAAGGCCAGAGCTGGGTCCTAATAAATTCTCTACTGCTTTTCCCATTTATCAAACTGAACTCCATAGCCCCACTGCACAGTACCCTGACCCAGCACGCTCCCACAGAGGCCACAGTAGGTGTGGAAGCTGAGCTTAGAGAGGTCCCCTGACTGCACGACCGTCTCCAGTAAGGCTTAGGGGTGGACCAGCTCCTGTAAGCTGGACAAGCTGTGAGTACTTCCTATCAGATTTAACTCTGGGGGCTGCAGGCCACAGCCCCAGGAGGAGCTGGGCAAATAACAACAAAAATAACTAGTCATGAATAATCCTTAAGTGGGCTTCCCTGGTGGCTCAGTGGTAAAAAATCTACCTGCAGTGCAGGAGATGTGAGTTTGATCCCTGGTCAGGAAGATCCCCTGGAGGAGGAAATGGCAACCCACTCCAGTATTCTTGCCTGGGAAATCCCATGGACAGAGGAGCCTGGCGGGCTACAGTCCATGGGGTCGCAAAGAGTCGGAAACAACTCGGCGACCCCAATTGTTCATCAGGTAAAGAATCTGCCTGCCAATGCAGGAGACACAGGAGAAGGGGTTTTGATCCCTGGGTTGGGAAGATCCCCTGCTAAACAACAACTAGAGGAGGAAATGGCAACCCACTCCAGTACTCTTGCTTGGAAAATCCCACGGACAGAGGAGCCTGGTGCGCTATAATCCACAGGGTTGCCACGAGTTGGACATGACTTAGCAACTAAACAACAATCCTGAGGTAGGGTTACTTGCGACGTGACAGGCTAAAGGTAAGAGGGGATGCATTTCCCTGGGCAAGCCCCATCTGGACCGGTCCTGGAGGGTGGTACCTTCCAACACCTCTAGGATGCTATTTCTTCCTATCTTCTCCCACCCCACGAGTTAACCGCGTGACTTATTCTTCTTGCTCAGGCTGCTCCTGCTCCAAGACCACACTCTGACCATGTCTTCGGTAAGTCCCAGAAGCAGCAAGGGGAGGGCAGTACCCAAAGGAAAGCCGAGTTTGGAAGTGACTCTGACCAGGGCAGGTCACTGGTCATAAGTCCCAGAGAGAAGGAAATGACACGGACGCACGCACCATCACTAGGAAATGACATGATGACACGGCACCTCTTCCGAGCCCGGGGTCCCTGAGAGCCCAGGGTGCAGAGGCCAGACAACACACGTCACAGGCACAGGGCCTGCCAGACTCGGCCCGGCGGCCTGCAAGGCCAGACGCTCCATTCTGCAGGCTAGGGCGTGGGTGGGGCCCTAAACAAGGAGCAGGATGAGGCCAGCAGGGTGATGGGAGATGGGCTGGCAGCCTCTGGGTGGGACTAGGACTTCTGGCTCAGCTGCCAGGAATGGCCATTTCCTAGAGAGCTGCTCTCAAGGCCCCAGCTGGGCGGAGAGATGTGATATGATATCTCTGCTGAAACTGTGAGAGGACCCCAGGGCCCAGCCTGGGTCCCCCTCTACAGATTCCTCAGAAGATGAGCCCCTCACCTGCTCTTCTAGCCGTCCACAGGAAGTGCGTTCACAGACCTGAGAGCCTGAACTCACTGGAAAGGGACAGAGGGATTCTTTTCCAGCTGTATCCTGAACTTGGAATTGGACCCGGAGTGGCCCTGGCCCCTGGGCTCAACAGTGAGGATACGGAGGGAACTGGGGGCCATGGTGGGGCCAGGTGGGAAGGAGATGAGTGACAGACGCTCAGTCGTGTCCGACTCTTTGCGATCCTATGGACTGTAGCCCACCAGGCTCCTCTGTCCATGTTTCTCCAGGCAAGAATACTGGAGCTGGTTGCTGTTCCCTTCTCCAGAGGATCTTCCTGACCCAGGGACTGCACCCGGGTCTTCCGCGTCGCAGGCAGATTCCTCACTGTCTAAGCCACCAGGGAAGCCCTGTGGAAGACAAGCTGAGGCAAGAGCGGAAGGCCGAGGGCTTTTTGTTCCTGTAGATCTGCTGCAGGGGGTTATCTCGGAGCATCTGCCCCCCTCCAACGTCCACAGGTGGGAGGAACCGAGGGACTGCAGGCAGACCCTTGTGAGAGTGCTCCCACCCAGCCTACTCTTCCTTTCTGGTTTCCTGCTGGCCATGGGGTCAGGGGAGATGACAGGCAGGGACTGGCCGGCCCTTCCTGCTCCTCCTCTGGGATAGAGACTCTGATCTCCGGGGGATCTGGAACAGAAGCCCAGCTCTGCCGGCTGCCCAGAGAGGGATGAGATTCTCGGTGCCTCTGTTTGAGAATCTATGTCTGGGTGTGCATGAGTGCATCAGTGCCTGGGGGCCAGCACTGTGGGGAGCCCCTGAAACCAGCCGGGGTGTCGGTAAAGGCCTCCTCCAGGGGCTGGAGAGGCCCCTTGGAGCAGTGGCTTCCTGCCTTCTCTTTCTTATCTTTGTCACTCGCTGAGTTGTTGGGAAGTGCTTCCCTCCTTACACTTTCCACATGGGGCTCTGAAGACCAGAGGGATGCTGTGGACACTAAGGTTTCCCAGTGCCCAGGATCCCATCCCCTCCTTTTGTCAAGTCCCAGCCTCCTGTCCCTGACACCCAGGCCAAGGTGCCCCAGCCTCCTGTCCCTGACACCCAGGCCAAGGTGCCCCAAGGTGCCCAGGGGACTTCAGCCCTGACTCCAGACAAAGCCCAGTAGTCCAGGCCCACCTGGCTATGTGATTGGCTGAGAGGTGAGCACACGACCCAAGCCAAGCCAACCACACTCAACTCTGGGACTCTGTTAGGATCTAGCACAGAAGCTCTTTCTTTCCCCCTCGCTAGGGAGTCGGCTTAAAACTCTATATTAAAACAACTAAGATCATGGCATCCGACCCCATTACTTCATGGCAAACAGAAGGAAAAAAGGTGGAGGCAGTGACAGATTTCCTCTTCTTCGGCTCTAGAATCACTGTGGATGGTGACTGCAGCCATCAAATCAGGAGACAATTGCTTCCTGGGAGGAAGGTTATGACAAACCTAGACGGTGTGTTAAAAAGCAGAGACATCACTTTGCCGACAAAGGTCTGTATAGTCAAGGCTATGGTCTTTCCAGTAGTCATGTACAGATGTGAGAGCTGGACAATAAAGAAGGCTTGAGTTCTGAAGAATTGATGCTTTTGAACTGTGCTGCTGGAGAAGACTCTTGAGAGTCCTTTGGACAGCAAGGAGATCAAACCAGTCAATCTTGAAGGAAATCAACCCTGAATACTCTTTGGAAGGACTGATGCTGAAGCTAAAGCTCTAATACTTTGGCCACCTGATGAGAACAGCTGATTCACTGGGAAAGACCCTGATGCTGGGAAAGACTGAAGGCAGAAGAAGAGGGCAACAGAAGATGAGATGGTTGGATGGTGTCACTGATTCAATAGACATGAATTTGGGCAAACTCCAGGAAATGGTGAGGAACAGGGAAGCCTGGTGTGCTACAGTCCACGGGGTCTCAAAGAGCTGGACATGACTTGATGACTGAACAAAAACAAGGGTCGCAGAGGGAAGGATATAAGCCTGGAATGTCTCGGGGCAGCAGAAAAGCTGCTGGGAAGGCATGGAAGAGCAGAGGCGAGAGAGGCAGAGAGCAGCACTGAGCTTTGTGACGCTGCTCGGCCCCGCTCCAGTTAAGCCTGATGAGCTGTCCCAGGGCCGTTTGGGACATGATTGTGTTTGTGTCACTGCAGGGTCCGGGCACAGGAAAGGTGGGGAGCAGGAGCGCAGGTGAGAGGGCTGTGGTCTGCCAGGCTCCTTCCGACCGAGCGCAGCCAGCGAGGGAGCCTCCTGCCCACCCCCCTCGGGGGTATGGTGGTAGGAGCTGAGCCCGAGTTGCTTAGACGCGGCCCTTAGAAGCCACATGCTGAATTTCCTGGCAGTCCAGTGGTTGGGACCTTGTGCTCTCACTGTCGGGCCCTGGGTTTGGTCCTTGCTTAGGGAACTAAGCTCCTGCAAGCCGGCACTGCTCCTCCACTGGTATTCTCAAGACTGGTGGGCAGGGCTGGGTACACTTGATGGGGAAGGGCTCCTCACCAGACTGCACCTGCTCAGGGCAGGCATTTTAGTGAGCACATTAGACCCCAGACCCTGCCCTCAAAGTCGCAGGCGACTCTGTTCAGGCGTGTGAAGGAATGGGCGGACAAGCCAAGGGCTGAGTAAACAGACTGCAATGATCACCAAGGACAGAGACACGGGCCAGGCATCGCCAGGAAGGAGGACCAGCAGGAGCAAAGACAACAGCCCAAGAATGGCAGCTTTCTGGGAAAGACATCCATTGCTTGGAATCAAATGGAGCGGTTTGATTCACAGGAGAACTGCATGGATGGAGTAGGGTGAGCTAACAAAGCCCTTGGATGGTGGGGTTTGAAAGTGATGTGGCAGGTGCTCAGGTTCACTTTTCTAAGAAAGAACAAGAGGAAGACGATCACAGAGCTGTCCAGGAGGACTTGAAGGAGGAAGAGATGGAAGTGGGCTGTTAGGTCAGAAGCTGAGAGTCACCGCCTGGGATGAGGACTGAGCCGAAGGAGGGGCCGTTGGAGGGTCCTCAGGAGAACTGAGCCCAGGGTGGGGCAGGGCAGACAGCAGGCCCAGGAGCTGCCGAGGAGGCCAGCTGGCTGGGCTTAGCAACAGCTGCCTGCAGAATCCACGCCTCTCCTCCCAGCTCAGTAACCTCACTTGAAGCCCTGCTCACACACTTGCAAAGAAGCCAGGATTCCTGGGAATCGATCAAAGTTGGCCTCAGCCCTGGCTCCAGGTGCCTTCAGATGCTCAGAGGTACCCACTCTGAAGAGGCCCGCAGCCTGTGGCTGTGATGTGCGGCTGGGGCACGGGCCTCCCCTTAGGGTCAGCTGCCTGGAGGCCACGTGTTCCAAGTTTATTTCAAAAGAAGTCAGATGTTCCTCATTTTGTAGGAAGTGAGGAGGAACCCACAACAGACTAGCCAGGGGAGGGATTCAGGAGTCCAGAATAGCCACTGCCCATTCTTCAAAACCAGCCAGTTTCTCCCAGCCCTCCTACTCGTGGCCTGATCAAGGCCCCCAGCCCTGCGGGCACGGCTTTCCCGTGGTGCAGGGCAAGGGGCAGGAAGCGCGGGGAGAAGGCAGAGGGTAGGGGGAGAGGGAGGGCTTCCCCCTCCACCTGTCCTTCTGGGTGACACAGGGCTAGATGCCTGTCCCCAGCCAAGCCTGAGGGAGGCCACGTCCCCTTGCTGGCGCTGACTGCCTGCGGGGGACTGCAGGGTGCAGAGGCGGCTTGGAGAGCCGGAGGGCAGCGGCACCCTCCCTTCCTCTCTCCAAACTCCCCAACCACACCCCAGTCACTTAAGGCTGCTCTTGGCAGGGTCACCCCACACAGGGACAGGCCGGCGCAGGAGCAAAAGCGGTATAACTCGTCTGTCAACTCCATTAATGCCTGGGCGCACCATGAAGATATACATACAGGGGATGCACAGGACACACACACATACACACGCGCATACTCAAGACGTATGTGCACACACACATGCGTGGCAGGCCCGTGCCCTTTGCAGAAGATGTGAGGAGATATGCAGAGGTGCAGAAATCCCAGCAGTGAGTTCAAAGGAATCCATGCAGTGGGGTGGGGTTCACCCCAGAGCATTACCCAAGCTCAGAGCACACCCCGCCCCTTCACCTCCTCATGAACGCACTTCTCCTATAAACAAGCCGTTCCTAAGCCTCGTGAGCACAGACACGGACCGAAGGCTCCGTGCTCAGTAAGGACGCTGACGGGGGCTGCCTGCAACTGCCAGGCTCAGTTTGGGTGGGGTGGCTCCTTGCAGCTGGGCCCTGGGGGACAGGGACCATCACAGAGGCAGAACCTCCAGTGGGTCCTAGGCTGTCCCATGAGAACACTGTCAGACCAGGAGGAGGACGCACCCTGGAGGCAGAGGAGGAGACGAGACTGGCTCCTGATGCCTCCACACAGCCCCAACCCTGGGACAACAGGCTCCATGGCCTTTAGTTTTCTTTCTACACAACGAGAGATGGTTAACTTCCTCACAGTCTCCAAATTTAACCAAACCAAGGGGTAAACTTCCACCCTGCCATAAAGATCCTGGTTCTATGTGTTGTGTGTGCTAAGTCACCTCAGTTGTGTCCAACTGTACAACTCTATTGACTGTGGCCCACCAGGCTCCTCTGTCCATGGGATTCTCAGGCAAGAATAGGGGAGTGGGTTGCCATGCCTTCCTCCAGGGGATCTTCTCTACTTAGGGGTCGAACCTGCATCTCTTACGTCTCCTGCACTGGCAGGCAGGTTCTTTACCACTAGTGCCACCTGGGAAGCCCTCTTAGTTCTACAGACCTTCCAAATCCTTAGGGGGAAAACAGAACCCCAGATTCCTTCATGGTAGCATTGATGTGGAAGGTAGCCCTGGGGAGAAGCCAGAAAGGGCAGGGGAGTGCCATCAATAGCAACATCACACATAGCGGAGGTTTAACATGACCAGAGCATCAGTCATCTGGATAAAAGTGAGTAAGTCTGGCCAAATATGGTTTACACATGTTGGCTACAAGAAAACAGAAAGCTCCCAGGAAACCCTTGGTTCCAAGCCGTACAGCTGAGCTAGTGGCTCCGAGGAGATCCTGGTAACTGAGTCTGGTTATGTGAAGTCTGTCTGCACAGGAACCGAAAGGACAGCCTCACACACAGGGAGGCCTGGGGAGAAGCTGGCCGCTTGCTGAATTGGTACCCATGGACCAGAGGGAAGCGCCTGGAGGCCAACTCCCAGAGTACACGCCTGCACTGAGACATCCTCTCCCACCTCTCAGACATGAAGGGCCCTGGCCCATGCAGGGCTCCAGATCACCACTTTGACCTCAATGATCCTTCTCTGGGAGATCCTGCCTTCTCAAACCAGGCAAGCCCAGGGCCCCCCAAAAGCACCCAGGGGCTGAGCAACTTCTTTATCCAAAAGCACCTTAAATATCATATGGCATCACTGGTATGTGGAATCTACAGAGAGATGATACAAATGAACTTACAAAACAGAATCAGACTCGCAGACTTAGAGAGTGAGCTTGTGGTTGCTGGTGGGGAAGGATGGGGGAGGGATGCGTGGGGATGGACGTGCACACACTGCTGTGTCTAAAGCGGACCACCACGGGGCGCCCTGCTCAGTGTCCTGCGGCGGCCTGGGTGGGGGGAGTCTGGGGAGAGCGGGCAGATGTGTGTATGGGCGAGCTGCTCTGCTGCACGCCTGGGATGGTCACAACCCTGTTAGCCGCGCGAAGGCGCTCAGCCGTGCCCAATTCTCTGTGACCCTATGGACAGTAGCTCGCCAGGCTCCTCTGTCCATGGGATTCTCCAGGCAAGAATACTGGAGTGGGTTGCCATTTTCTATTCCACAGGCTACCCGACCTAGTGATTAAACTTGTGTCTCCTGTGTCTCCTGCATTGGCAGGTGGGTTCTTTACCCACTAAACCACCTGGGAAGCCCTAGGCAGGAATCTTACTAGCTTATAATTACAAACAATGGCTGTGGTTGGTTTTCTCATAAGCTGGTGACACTTCTGAAGTCAAGGGCCTCCCACAGAAGAAGCCCAGGCAATCAACTCTTGTAGCCTTAATGAAACGAGGACATTAGAAGACAAGGGGGCCTGTAGGCAAAGGCTGGTCTGAGGGCGGAGGGCATGCAGAGGGAGGGCGCTTTCCAGCAGAGGGGTGGGAGGCCCAGAGAGGGGTGGACTTACAGGGAGACTTACAACTGCGTTCATTCACTTGTTCACTCATTCCATCGTCTAGTGCCAAATACAGCAGGCAATGCTGGGACACCAGCTGTGCCCACAGTCTAGCCGGGAGACAGACAAGTCAAAGGACAACTGCAAAGCCAGGGAATCAGAGAGGAGAGAGAGTCATGCCATGGGCATCTGAGCACCCAGCCTCTCCAGGGAAGGAGCTTCCCAGGGGAAGCAGGAGCTGGGCCAAGGCCCCAGGCAGAGACAGGATGGGGGAGGTGGGATGGAGGCTGGCAGAAGTGTTTATCTGCAGCGCTGGAGAAGGGCTGTGACCCAGTAGTCTTGGGCAGGAAATCTCCTAGACAGGAGGGAGTGGGGGCCCAGGGGATGGGGCCCAGTGCTGGGAAGGGCCTGTCCCCCTTTTCTCCAGGCTGGGTTGCCTTAGGCCAGCGTCTCTCTGGCCTTAGTTTCCCCTCTGCATCCCAGGGAGAAAGAAGGCAGAGACTTTGAGCTCTGGGGATAAAAGCTCAGTGAGCCCCGACCACCACTCCCTGTAAAACAGGGCGGATGACGCCACTGCTTCTTTTGGCTGGTGAGCAGCCTGATCACCTTTGAAGATGAAACACGCTGGGGCCTAATGGGGAGTCAGTCAGCTGAGTGGGGAGTGGGGCCGGGCAGCGGGAGCCCAGTCACCTGCCCCACCGAGCCCCTCCCAGTGAGACAGTACCCGGCCCAGGGGACCAGGATGCTTGACACTGCTGTGCAGACCCCCGCATCCCCCACCAGCCCTGCCTCTCCTCTGGTGTAGGCTCTTCACCTCTTGGGCCAGGATCAATCCCACAGGCTCAAGCTGCAACAGAGGCATGCAAGAGCTGCCTTGGCCTCCCTAGACCAGCACACCCTACATGTGTAGGGCACCTGGCCGAGACATGCCTGCCCCCCACCGCGTTTCCCAGCTACATGGTCATTTTCAATATGGCAGCCGACCAAGGGGACACTTCACAGCATCCTTCACATGCGTGAGTGTGTTAGATGCTCAGTCGTGTCCAACACTCTGCCACCCCATGGACTGTAGCCCGCCAGGCTCCTCTGTCCATGGGATTCTCCAGGCAAGAATACTGGAGCAGGTAGCTGTTCCCTTCTTCAGGGGATCTTCCTGACCCAGGGATCAAAGCCAGGTCTCCTGCATTGCAGGCAGATTGTTTACCGTCTGAGCCACCAAGATTACATGCATGAAAACAATCCTCAAGGATAAAAGGATACCCTGAGCCCGCTACTCCCCTCTCTTCCCGGGCTTCTGAAGGGACATCTCCTACCAGACGGGCTCTGGAATGCAATGAGCCAAATGGCACACTCTGGCCAGGAAATGACACCACCTCTGCGAGGCAGGTGAGGCCCAGGGGTGGCCCCAAGGTGCCTTGGCCAGACCAGACTCAAGCCTCCACTCCCCTTTCTCAAACCTTCCCTTCTTGTCACTTCTTCCCTTTCTCTAGCCCAGGCCTGGGGCCTGCCCACTTGTGCTCTGCTCAGACGTACCATCCCCAAGGGCTGATCTCACCTGTGTTCTCGAGCTCCCCACCCCATCCCTGAACAACCAGACTCAGTCTCTGTAACAGGCTCCAGATTCAGGGGAAAGGGACCAGAAAGAAGACAGGCTCTCCTGGGAGGCAGCAGCCTCATAAGTGTGCTCACGTCAGGTTCAGCTGAGAACCTTCCCTCCGTGTTCCAGAAGAGGAGCGTACACCTGGGGGTGATCACATCTTCTTAATAGTTCATTTGTGTTCATTAAGTAATTAATTCACTTATCTGATTTGCAGAATGATGCCCAAAGGCTGGCCTCCTGATCGTTAACATCCAACCTCCAGGAGAGCTTTTGGAATTAACCACCTTCCGAAATTAGGAAGATGCCTATCTGCATCCTTCATCCCCCATTCCCCAGGGATGGAGGGATGGGGTGGGGGGGCACTCATTGAGGGAGCCTGGCTTGGGAATCCCAGCCTGAAGGCCCTACACAGCCACCCCGGCTTGACATTCACCCCACAGGCCACAGGCCTGACCATTCCAAGCCCCACGACCTGCAGGCTCTGGGGCTCCTCATTGCTCCTCACTCCCTCCAAGCGTGATCTTCAGGTAAGCTGAGTGAGGTCTGGGAAGCCACTTCGGAGGAACTGGGAAAGCTTAGGACTCAGCCTCAGGTGAAGACCACAGGAAATAGGAACAGGGAGCTGGACTCGGCTCTGATCACCAGAAACAGGCAGCTTCGTGCATGGGGATGTTCCCTGTGCTGCTTCTCCACGGCACTCCTCTCCATCCCACTCCCCTCACCAGCAATTCAGTTCCCGCGTCCTCTCTACCAAAGCCACGACAGGCTGCAAAGGACGCAGCAAAACCCACCAGCCTGCGTGCCTGTGCCTGCAGCGTGCCACCTCTGTGAGGGGCCCGGGGACAGGCTCTGTGGAGGCGGTTGGAGCAGCTGGCGGGCTCGGTCCTGTGCAGGGCTTTGGGGAGGCTGTGCTGTGTGGACAGCCCTGCCATCCCTGGATGGCGCCCCGGTGGAGGTGGGCAGGGGCTGGGTACTCACCTTGTGGTCAAGCTGGGCACTGGCTTTTGGCTGTTGCTCCTGGCCAGGCAGCACGGTCTCAGGGCCCAGGTACCGCCTCAGGGATGATGGCCTCATGAGGCCCAGGAGCTGGCAGAGTGAGGACAGCTGGGGAGGAGAAGGGGGACCGTCACTCACAAGTGCTTGGGGCGCCTCCGGGATTCGTGGCTGGGAGACCCCGGCTGGCAGGGGCATGGGCTCCGCAGCCAGACCGCTGGCTCCATGACCGGGGGCGCCTCTCCCTCAGGAGCCACATGGCCCCTCGGAGCCCGTCCCCGCCTGTGAAATGGAGACAGGCTCAGCCGTTGCTCCTGGGGCAGGGGCTCACAGGCTCGCAGGGCCGGGCACAGGGTGCATGTCATTGAGACCAGGGTCCCCAACCGCTGGGACCTAGTGTCCGATGATCCGAGGTGGAGCCGACGTAGTAACAATAGAAATAAAGTACATAATAAATGTAATGCGTTCAAATCATCCGAAAACCACCCCCCCACCCCACAATCCAACCAGTCCGTGGAAAAACTGTCTTCCACGACACTGGTCCCTGGTGCCAGAAAGGTTGGGGACCACTGCTTTAGACAAGTGACTGAGGACCTACGGAGCTTCAATTCACATCCCGGGACTGAGCAGACACTCAGAGTTTAGAAGAAACAAGACCAGAAAGAGGGTCTCCTCTGCCACCGGACAAGACCTTCCCAACTCTGAGCAGCTGCTGCTCAAGCCCACTGGCCCTCTCTTTTCATTTAACTAGTTACTATGGGGGTTGTCAATCCGAAAGGCAATCAACTCAATATTCATCGGAAAGACTAGTGCTGAAGCATCAATACTTTGGCCTCCTCATGCGAAGAGCTGACTGACTGGAAAAGACCCTGATGCTGGGAAAGATAGAAGGCAAGGGAAGGGGACAACGGAGGATGAGATGGTTGGATGGCATCACCGACTCAATGGACATGAGTTTGAGTAAGCTCTGGGAGTTGGTGATGGATAGGGAGGCCTGGCGTGCTGCAGTCCGTGGGGTCGCTGAGAGTCAGACATGACTTAGAAACTGAACAACACAGGGTTTTTCTATGCTCTTGAAAGAAGAGAGGCTGAGAACTGCCCCAAAGCCCATCTCTGAATGTGAATGATGACTGCACTCATCACATTCTCCCTCACCCCCATAACCTTTTTCCTTCCAGAGAATTTAAAAGCAAATCCAAACTTCAGATCATTTTACCCACAAAGATCTTCTAACAGAAGAGGATAAGGACTTTTCCCCCTTATAAAGTAATCACATTATTCTCTTGCCCAACACGACTACCCAGCATTCCTTCTGTGATCCCACACATGTGCTCAGTTTCTCTGATTGTCTCAACAATGTCCTTACACAGTCGTTTTGGTGGAATGGGATTCCCCAGGAGGTCCACACATTGCCCTTTGGTTATTATGACACTTGACCTGCTAGCCGCCCCGCCCTGCACCTAAACTGCTCACCCTCTGTGAACACGGGCACACGCGGCCTCGTAAGTCAGGTGTCTGCAGCAGGCCACCCTTCCTGCCCAGCCCTTGCACCTGGTCTGGGCAGTCTCGACTGAGCCTCAGCAAGGACAACCAGCTGCCTCAGGGCTGACTGAAGGCTGGCAGGCAGGCAGGCAGGCAGGCATGCTCTACGTCTTGGGCCCCTCTGAGGCTGCCTATAGCGCTGGGGAGGGAGGACCCAGAACAAAGGTGCGGGGCCAGGGAGGTTCACGAAGGCGCCATCTCTTCAGATGTAGCAGGTGTAGGCTGGCCCAAAGGGCGAGGGCTAAGCCCAGGGCCAGCTCCCACCTGATCACAGCCCTGCCCAGCACACCTGGCTTCCTCCCCAGCTCAGCCGCAGACACCTGCTCAGCACCTCGGCCAGTCACAGGCTGAGACAGCCCACAGGAGCAGCTGGGCCTGGTGAGGGCTAGGAGTCAGGCCTGGGGCCCTTGGCTGCTGGAAGGCGGCCAGGGCTTCTTGGCTGAGTATCTGATCCTTTCAGAAAGGGAGAGCGGGCGGCAGGGAGACAGAGCGGGAAGGTTCTGGGCGAAGACAGGCACCATCTGGATTCTCACCAAAACCAGGGCTGTGCTGCCTCGCTCAGGCCTTCCAAGTCTGCGGATAGTTTCCAAAACAGTCCTGCCTGCTCCGGGCTCACAGCTGTGCAGGCACAGGGCGCGCTCAGCAGCCCGCAGCCCCAGAAGCCGCCCCGGCAGGCAGCTCCGCCCCGGCTGGGACCATGGGCGGGGGCGGCGGCAGGCAGGGGAGCAGAGGACAGAGGGCTGGCTGCTCCCACGTTTTTCCTCTCACTCCATGAAAACAGCTCCACTCTGCCCAGCATGGAAAGCTGCTGCCTTCCTATTGCTTATTCTCTTTCGTTTCCAGCTCTGGCAGCCCCAGCCGGTCCCTCTCCAGCAGACACACCCTTCTCTGGGATGAGGACTTATTTGGGCCGCATGGGTCCCCGGCAGGGCCAGGCTCTGACCAGCACGTATCCCCGCACCACCCCTACTGCTGGGAGCTGTCTCTGCCAACACTCAGCCCTTCAGGACAGACGTCCCCGGGCAAGAAGCAAACTATCACCCAAAAAGGCAGGCCTCCACTGGCCTCGGCGGTTCATCTGGCCAGAGGCGGCAGACCGTTCCCGGCCAGGCAACTGTCCACAGAGCGGTCACTCCTGCACTCAGACCCCGGCAGCGGCTTCTGTTAGCTCAGTGGAGAAGGCCAGGATGTGAACACATTATTGACCAGAGACGTATTCATATGTCTGTTGATACTCGACCTTTATGAGCTGCAGAAGTTTCAATATTCACTTATCAGAAACAAAGGCCACAGGAACTAGTTTCTGCAAAAATCCTCTAGTCAGTAACGTAAGTGTCTGCAAGGCCCAAGACACCCCTGCTGTTCCCTGGGGCCTGTGCCCTGCCTGGACCTTCTGACTCGACACTGCACGGCTGCCCCTACCTTCTTCCACCCTTCTGCCGCCTCCCCCTCCCATCTGTCCTGTGGGACCACAGCACCTGCACTTGCTAATCCCCTTCCAGGCATGACTTTTGTTTCCCAAGCAGTTAGCACCTTCTGACACTGGACAGGAGACAGGGATCAAGACCATCCCCAAGAAAAAGAAACGCAAAAAGGCGAAATGGGTGTCTGAGGAGGCCTTACAAATAGCTGTGAAAAGAAGAGAAGTGAAAGGCAAAGGAGAAACGGAGAGATATTCCCATTTGAATGCAGAGTTCCAAAGAATAGCAAGGAGAGATAAGAAAGCCTTCCTCAGTCATCAATGCAAAGAAATAGAGGAAAACAATCGAATGGGAAAGACTAGAGATCTCCTCAAGAAAATTAGAGATACCAAGGGAACATTTCATGCAAAGATGGGCACAATAAAGGACAGAAATGGTATGGACCTAAGAGAAGCAGAAGATATCAAGAAGAAGTGGCAAGAATACGCAGAAGAACTATACAAAACAGATCTTCATGACCCAGATAATCACGATGGTGTGATCACTCACATAGAGCCAGACATCCTGCAGTGCGAAGTCAAGTGGGCCTTAGGAAGCATCACTACGAACAAAGCTAGTGGATGTGATGGAATTCCAGTTAAGCTATTCCAAATCCTAAAAGATGATGCTTTGAAAGTGCTGCATTCAATATGCCAGCAAATTTGGACAACTCAGCAGTGGCCACAGGACTGGAAAAGGTCAATTTTCATTCTAATCCCAAAGAAGTGAAGTGAAGTTGCTCAGTCGTGTCCGACTCATTGCGACCCCCTGGACTATAGCCCACCAGGCTCCTCTGTCCATGGGATTTTCCTGGCAAGAATACTGGAGTGGGTTGCCATTTCCTTCTCCAGGAGATCTTCCCAACCCAGGGATTGAACCCGGGCCTCCCTCATTGTAAGCAGATGCTTTACCAAAGACAATGTCAAAGAATGCTAAAACTACCGCACAATTGCACTCAGCTCACAAGCTAGCAAAGTAATGCTCAAAATTCTCCAAGCCAGGCTGCAGCAGTATGTGAACCATAAACTTCCAGATGTTCAAGCTAGATTTAGAAAAGGCAGAGGAACCAGAGATCAAGTTGCCAACATCTGTTGGATCATCGAAAAAGTGAGAGAGTTCCAGAAAAACATCTACTTCTGCTTTATTGACTATGCCAAAGCCTTTGACTGTGTGGATCACAACAAACTGTGGAAAATTCTTAAAGAGATGGGCATACCAGACCACCTGACCTGCCTCTTGAGAAACCTGTATTCAGGTCAAGAAGCAACAGTCAGAACTGGACATGGAACAACAGTCTGGTTCCAAATCGGAAAAGGAGTACATTAAGGCTGTATATTGTCACCCTGCTTATTTAACTTATATGCAGAGTACATCATGAGAAATGCTGGACTGGATGAAGCACAAGCTGGAATCAAGACTGCTGGGAGAAATATCAATAACCTCAGATATGCAGATGACACCACCCTTATGGCAGAAAGTGAAGAAGAACTAAAGAGCCTCTTGATGAAAGTGAAAGAGGAGAGTGAAAAAGGTGGCTTAAAATTCAACATTCAGAAAACTAAGATCATGGCATCTGGTCCCATCACTTCATGGCAAATAGATGGGGAAACAATGGAAATAGTAAGAGACTTTATTTTTGGGGGCTCCAAAATCACTGCAGATGGTGACTGTAGCCATGAAATTAAAAGATGCTTGCTCCTTGCAAGAAAAGTTATGACCAACCTAGACAGCATATTAAAAAGCAGAGACATTACTTTGCCAACAAAGATCCATCTAGTCAAAGCTATGGTTTTTCCAGTAGTCATGTACAGATGTGAGAGTTGGACTACAAAGAAAGCTGAGCACCGAAGAATTGATGCTTTTGAACTGTGGTGTTGGAAAGATTCTTGAGAGTCCCTTGGACTGCAAGGAGGTCCAACCAGTCTATCCTAAAGGAAATCAGTCCTGAATATTCATCGGGAGGACTGAGGCTGAAGCTGAAACTCCAATACTTTGAACTACCTGATGCGAAAAACTGACTCATTTGAAAAGACCCTGATGCTGGGAAAGACTGAAGGCAGGAGCAGAAGGGGACGACAGAGGATGAGATGGTTGGATGGCATCACTGACTCAATGGACATGAGTTTTGAGTAAGCTCTGGGAGTTGGTGAAGGACAGGGAAGCCTGGCGTGCTGCAGTCCATGGGGTTGCAAAGAGTCGGACACGACTGAGCGACTGAACTGAACTAGCACCTTCTGATATGTGATGCCACTTACTTGTTTGCTGTGTTTATGATCACCTGCTCGCCCGCCCCTACCAGGACGTCAGCTCCATGAGGGCAGGTGTGGTCCCTGCAGTGTCCCCAGAGCCTAATAGAGCAATGGCACCTGACACAGTTGTGCCCCCTTATCCAAAGTTTCACTTCCCACGGTTTCAGGTACCTGTGGACAACCAAGACCTGAAAATGTTAAACGGAAAATTCCAGAAATAAGCAATTTGTGGGACTTCCCTAGTGGTCCAGAGGCTAAGACAGGGTTCTCAATGCAAGGGGCATGGGGTTCGATCCCAGGTCAGGGAACTAGATCCCATATGCCACAACTAAGAGTTTGCATGCTCCAACTATGACCTGGTGTAGTCAGGCGCCCACAAGCAGCTTGAACTGTATCTCCCATGGATAGCAGGGACTACTGTATATGCTTAATAAGTATTTGCTAAATGAATGAATAAATGAATAACAGGTCAGGTCTGCAGGTGATCTTTCCATAGTAGATGCAACTCTTTGGTCCCTTTGATTTTAGCCATTTGAAGCCTATATTTTCCAAACTCCAGGCTGGAAGTCATGGCTTGACAAAAGAGGCTTATGGTGTTGCAAGAGGTGGCCTGGGATAAGAAAGAAACTCCCGATTTCTCTCCAAACCTGTTCTGCCTGTGTCTTGCCTATCTTAGTTAAGGGCTTCTCCATCCTGCCAGTTGCACAGGTTCTGGAGCCCTCCACGTCTCCTTTCTCTTACATTCTACTTCCCACTGGCTGTACTTGTGAAACGCACCAAGAACCTAACCACCGCTCACCACCTCCGTCACCATCTCCCCAGGCCACATGGCCAACAGCTCTTACCAGGATTACTACAACTGTCTCCTTCTACCCCACCCTAGGGGCGCTGGTGGTAAAGAACCTACCTGCCAATGCAAGAGACAAAAGAGATGCAGGTTCGATCCCTGAGTCCGGAAGATCTCCTAGAGGAGAGCATGGCAACTCACTCCAGTATTCTTGCCTGGAGAATTCCATGGACAGAGGAGCCTGGCAGGCTACGGTCCACGTAGTGACATGGAGTCGGACATGACTGAAGTGACTCAGCATGCGTACATCCAACCCCTAACAATCTAGTCTCAATGCAGCAGCCAGTGTAACAGTAGAAGATTTTTATAAATCAAGTTATGTCTCTCCTGTTATCAAAACCTTCCAGCGGCTCTCCACTTTGGCATGGAAGTCAAGCTCCCACCTGAGTCCCACTTACCCCTCTGACCTCCACTCCTCTTACTCCACCCTCAGCCCTCTGCTCCAGCCACACTGGCCTTTCTTTTTCTCTAACCTAAGAGGCCTTTGTCTGCCCCAGGGCCTTTACACATGCTGTTCCCTCTCCCTGGAATGTTCTTCCCCCAAGAAACCTGTGTGGTTTCTTCAGGTCTGTGCTCAGATGTCCCCTTTTCTGTTCACTACTATAAAGTAGCGTCTTCTCCCAACACTCCCTTCTCCTCTTTATCTGGCTTTATTTTTCTCCACAGCACTTAGCACCATCTGGGTTGCCAAAGATGTACTTCTCTCTTGGTGCCTGTGTCTGTCTCCCGCTGAGTTCAAGGAGGGAGGGACTGAGCTCTGTTCAGGGCTGTATCTTCCACGCCCTGAGCTGTGTCTGGAGCACACTGGTGCCTGGGGTCCAAACCCTGCTGTTTCTGGGATATTCTCAGGATTCGCAGGAACAGCAAGAAAGAAGCAGTTTGATCCTAAGACTCTCCTGGAAGATGCAAGCCTTGGGGTTGTTGCATTCCGACCACCTACACAAGTCCTGTCCCTCAGATTCAGTTCTCCAGCACCCGCTTCTGCTCCTAGGGCCTTAGGCTGCAGCCTCAGACAGAAATGCAACCCATCTAGGCACTGGGAGCTCCTCCTGCCCAGCAATGCCCCAAAAGCCCCTGCCTGGGCACTCACCCCAGATCCTCTCCTCTGGTGAGCCGGTTCTCACCTCTTGAACTGCCCTTCATGGTGAATCAACTGCTAAGGTTTATCAAGCAAGTAAGGCAGAGATTCAATCCCTGGGTTGGGAAGATCTCTCCGAGAAGGAAATGGCAACCCACTCCAGTACTCTTGCCTGGAAAATTCCATGGACAGAGCAGCCTGGAGGGCTACACAGTCCATGGAGGTCGCAAGAGAGTCAGACATGACTTAGTGACTAAACAACAGCAGCAAAAATCAAGCATGTATATATGGATGAAGGGAGCGGGAGGGCTGGCCCCTGTCCTCCTGTCTGCTGTCCGGGACCAGAGTTCACGGCACCAGCTGGGCACATCAGCATGAAGCAGCAGGTATGGTTTAGGCTGTCCCCACAATGGGAGCCGAGGAGGAAGCGGCTGGACAAGCGGAGATGGCACACGGCAGGGGTCCAGGGCACAGACTCTGGAGTCAGGGCACCTGGGTTTTGCATCTTAGCTTCACAGTTCTCCCACCTCGTGACCCTGAGAAATTTCCTAGTTGAACCTGCCTCAGTGTCCCTATCTATAAACGTGGATGGCATCACTGACTCAATGGGCATGAATTTGAGCAAAGTCCAGTAGACGGTGAAAGACAGGGAAGCCTGGTGTGTCTCAGTCCATGGGGTTGCAAAGAGTGGGCCATGACGGAGCAACTGAACAACAACAACAGAACCGGGACAACAGAACCAGACCTGACCGCCTGGGCCTGCTGCGAGAGGCGAGTCCTGTACGGGGCTCTGGGGCTCAGCTGTGCTCCGTGCACGTTAGAGCCACCACTCTGGTTGCGATGTGATGGGTGGAAAGGAAGACGTGCCCTGGGCACAAAGCCATGTGCAGAGGGCGGCCAGACTGGCCTGTGAGGAGGGCCTGGGCAGTCCTGGCAGCCAGGGCTTCGAGGAGAAGTGGGGAAAGGGAGCATGTGGGCGGGACATGGGTGGCTGTGGGCTCGAGGTAACCCTTTGGAGGCGCGTTTCCTAAGGAACCGTCTGACAGGCCCGACTGGAAAGGGGAGTGCTTGCACCCGGAGACCTGGGAGGAGGCCGCGCAGCAGCCCTGGGCTTGCAGGGAGGACACACGGGGAAGCGCACGGGAGGGATGGCTGAGGCAGGCCCCAGCCGGTCCGTCTTCCCTTCCGTCTGGTGTGGGTCTGCACGCACTGCGCTGCCCGCCTGCTGATGGTCTCTGCTCCTCTGCACAAGCACTGACTCATCCTTCAAGACCTGGTTCAGGACGTCTCTGGAAGCCACTTGGCTGCCTGGGCCAGAATTAGTCATTGTGTCCTCAGCCTGGCTCGCTCACAGCCTCTCTTTAGAGGTCGTCTCCGGGTGCGGAGCCTGCACACGAGAGGTGCACCGCTGGGGTTTCCTGAATGCACGGTGGGCACGCAGGCAGGTGGGCGACTGGTGTGGCAGGACGGCCCTGGAGCTGGGACCCACAAGCGCAGGGCTGGACCTGGCTGGACAGGCTGGGAGCGCCCAGGCCAGCTCTCCCGGGGGAGGCATGCCTCCCGCCCTGCCAGCCCTGCTCACCTGCCTCCCCTGTGGGTCCCCTGCAGGCCCAGACCCCCAGCTCTCCCCCACACCACTCTCCTCACCCTCTCCGGCCTTCATCACGCTCCCCACACCCTCCCCTGCACAAGCTCCAGCCAAAAAACAAATCAAAACAAACCCCAAGCCTTGACCTGACCCTGAAGCCCTAGCCCGCCTGTGTTTTCCTGGCCGCTGCCAAGTGCTGCCAGAAGGTGGCTTCTCCCACCCACCACCTGCGGCCGGTCCTGCCTTTTCCTCTCTGGCCTCTCACCTGCTCTCCCTTCTCTGCAGAGTTCAGAGGCTGCCCTGAAATGCCTGCCTACTAGGCTGCCCCGTCCCCTGGGGCCTCCTGGGACCACTGGTCTCGCTCCCACTGCATCTCTGCCTGCCCTGCCCTGCCCCTGTCTGGTCCCTCCATCCTCTTTCTCACAGAGAGGCTCTGTCATCAGGCCCTGTGTGCAGGCCACCCCTCGACTCCTCACTGTCCTTCCCAAGCTCTCTGCCTGGGGAACCATCCCTTGAACACCCTGGAACTCAGCCCTGGGTTCCCTCAGCCCACAAGTGTGTGCTGAGGTCCTGTGTGTGCCAGGTACTGTGCTAGGAGCTGACAAGCAAGAGTGAGCACAAACCCTCTGGTCCGTGCACTCGGGGAGCTGCTGTTGGGGGTGTGTGTGTCTGTGTGTGTGTGACATAGACCCTGAACAAATTAAAAAAAATCCAGGAGGTGAGCATCATGTGTTGTGTGTGCTTGGTCGCTCAGCCATGTCCGATTCTCTGTGACCCCACGAACTGTAGCCCACCAGGCTCCTCTGTTCATGGGATTCTCCAGGCAAGAATACTGGAGTGGGTTGCCATTCCCTTCTCCAGGGGATCTTCCCAACCCAGGGATCGAACCCAGGCCTTCTGTAGGCAAATCCTTTACCAGCTGAGCTACCAGGGAAGCCAGGTGAGCACCATGAGTACTTTCAAACAGGGTGCTGATGCCAGGGCACTTTGGGTTGGGTGGTCAGGAAAGGCTTCCTGGAGGAGGTGACACTTCAACTGGAACTGGACCAGGACCAGAAGCTCCTGCCAAGCTTCTAAGTCTTGGGGGGAAATGCATGAAAGGCAGAGGGGGCAGCTGGGGCAAAGCCAGGGCCCACTTGGATGAGCCCACCCAACTGGTCACCTTTCTGAGCTCCCGCACTGTGACTGGTGTCTTAGGCTACCCCACCCCAGGAGGGTCCAGAACATTCTCTCGGCACTCTGGCCAAGGGGTGATGCCGCCTTGCCTTGTGCACCTCCAGTGACTATAGACTCAGCCTTTCTCTGGGACTGCCTCGCCTGGCTCATATGGTGGAGTTAGATGGCTCAGCTGTCCCCGGCAAGTCTTATGGGTTCCAGGGAGACTACTTGGGTTGGAGGCAGGTAAGAGTATTCTCAACACCGCCCCTCCAGGCCCCCCAGGCCTCCCCCGACCCCACATCCTGGGCTGGTTGTGACCCACACTGCCTCCAGGGCTCCTAAACCACTGCTCTCTAGATCCTGCATACTGCAAGGAGGTTGCAATCAGAGCTTTCTGGAGAGAAGAGGGAAGAGGAAAGAAGACCCTTCCTCCACTACTGTGCCCAGCATGCCTGACGTGGGGCAGAAGGCCACTGAGAGTGGGCAGTGTTCATGGCCATATTCGTTTTCACCTTTGTTGTTCTTCCACCTATAAAATGTCACAGACGCCGGGGCTGGGGAGGAGGGAATGGGAATCGGAGGTCAGCAGGTGCAGAGTTTCTGTTTGGGAGATGGATGGTGGTCCTTCAGAATGGTTAGAGCTCTGCACTTAAAACTGCTAAGATGGGGACTTCCCTGGTGCTAAGTGGCTAAGACTCCAAGCTCCCAAGGCAAAGGGCCTGGGCTTAATACCTGTCCAGGGAACTAGATCCTGCATGCTGCAATTAAAGATCCTTCATGCAGTTGCTGGGGGGAAGGGACAGTTAGGGAGTTTGGGATGAATTTGTACACAGTGCTATATTTAAAATGGATAACCAGTAAGGACCCCCTGTATAGCACATGGAACTCTGCTTAATGTTATGTGGTGGCCTGGCTGGGAGGGGACTTTGGGGGAGAATGGGTACGTCTATATGTATGGCTGGGTCCCTCTGCTGTTCACCAGAAACTACGGCAACATTGTTAATCGGCTACACCCCAGTACAAAATACAAAGTTTAAAGTTTGGAGGGGGGAAAAAAAATCCAGCATCCGCAACTAAGGCCCGGTGCAGCCAAATGAATAAATATTCCTTGGCGGCCCAGACAGTTAAATAATCTGCCTGCAGTGCAGGAGACCTGGGTACGATCCCTGCGTCGGAAGATCTTCTGAGGAAAAGAATGGCACCCCACTCCAGTATTCTTGCCTGGAAAATTCCATGGACAGAGGAGCCTGGCAGGGCTGCAGCCCATGGGACGCAAAGAGCTGGATACGACTGAGTAACTAACACACACACACACAAATTGTTAAGGTAGTAAAAAAAAAAAAAGAAAGTTAAAATAGCAAATCTTATGTTATGCATATTTTACCACAGCTTTAAAAAAAAGCAATACCTGCTCCCAGCTCATTGCTTTATCCTCAGTGGCTGGCACAGAGCAGGAGAGCAGAAAGTGACTGTTAGAGGCAAGGGTGTGAGCAAAAAAGGCAAACCCACCTTGGACTCCCCTGGCCTGAGTCTCCCAACCTTCAGGGAAAACGGCGGGAGGGGCTGGCCAGGCTCCCCCAGCCCCCAGAGGACGCTTGAGGCAAACACTTACCTGGGCCTTCTCCTGCCAGAGAGGGAGCCTCTCTTGCTGGTTCAGCAGCCGAGCCATGACCAGGAGGCTGAGCTGGCCTCGAAGCTGCCTGTGGGAGAAGGGGCAAGAGAGACTGAGGGGTGCACCCTGCGAGGGGCGTGGGGGTTCAGGTCTGGAGATGGGCAGGGAAGTGCGGGACACACATGGCAAGGTGAGCAGGGGAGAGCCCCTGTCTGGGGAATTTCAGCTTTCTCCTTTGGTTTCCAGCATTTATGATATATTTTAGAAGTCATAAAAAACATGCCAGATGGGAAAGTTTAAAAATAAGCAAAAGAGAATAATTAATGAAGAAAAAGGTGGTGATTTCAGAGGCTAGCATGGTGGTGTTTTTCTTCTTAGTTTTTTTTTTTTCTATATAGGTCTGTGCTACACAGAGATACCGTGCATCCACTTCTGTACAGACCATTGTCTTTTTTTTCCTTTGCAGCATATTAAGATCTTTCAGCCCTGGAAGGTGGGCTGGTGAGGCCACATTTTGTTGTTTTTTTTCCCACCCAGTATTCAGTGACTTTTCTTTGGAGAGTCCCTTCACTTCCACCCCCAGCCCAGATTCAGGTTCCCAGGCGGGCACGTGAGCCGAGCCTGGCCCATCAGCCCCTGAGTTCAAGCCACTCGAGGGGGCCTCGGGGTCTCGGCTGGGACCAGTAGAGTGTGTTCTCTTCCAGCAGGGCCACTAATCTGCTGGGAGGGGCTCCTACAGTCACTGGCGGCCACCCTGCCTCTCGGTGGGGCTGGGGCAGCAGTGGGGGAGGCTGGAGGATGAAGCAAGTAGACACAGAGCCCTCCCTGCCTGAAGCCTCCAACCCCCAGACCCATGCAGTCAGTGGGTCAGGTAGCTCAGCCAATAAAGTCCCCTTTGCTTCTTCAGCAAGTCTGAGCTGTGCTTCTAAGTCTAGCGCCAGTCCTGACTGATTTCCTCAGGGTGGAGCGGGTACCGGCTCTCTTCTGGAGTAAAGCCTTATAATGGGGATTTCAGATGCTAATATTTATGGTTCTGATTTTCTTCTCTATTTTTTAAATTATGAAAATATGATAATACATTTACAGGAGACTTGGAAAATACAGAAAAAGTTACATACAGCTCCACGATATATTTGGAAAAGGAAATAGCAACCCACTCTAGTCTTCTTGCCTAGAGAATCCTGTGGACAGAGGAGTCTGGTGGGCTGCCGTCTATAAGGTCGCACAGAGTTGGACATGACTGAAGCGACTTAGCAGCAGCAGCAGCCACAATATATTGGGGCTTCCCTGGTAGTTCAGTAGTAAAGAATCCACCTGCAACACAGGCGACCAGGGTTTGATGCCTGGGTCGGGAAGATCCCCTGGAGAAGAAAATGGCAACACACTCCAGTATTCTTGACCGGAGAATTCCAGAGGAGCCTGGCGGGCTACAGTCTATGGGGTCACAGAGAGTTGGACACGACTTGGTGACTAAACCACCACCACCACCACTATTATTACAATTATTTTTAAGTAGATTAAGATTTTTAATCAGAGTTTCAATATCAAATTCTCAAAAATTAATAGAAGGGATATACAGAAAAGTAGAGGGATACAGTAGACCTGAAAACACCACGAACCAATTCAATAGAATTAAGATTTACATAATTTTCACACAAGTAGGATACAAATTCTATTCAAGTTTCCATAGACTATTAACTAGGAGATACAGGAACATATCCAGGGACATAAAACAAGGTGCAAAATTTTCATGGTCTAAAGGTATTAAAATCATAGAGTCTGTTATCAGTGGAATTACATTAGAAATCAGTATCAAAAGATATGTGAAAATAACCCACATATTTTCAAGTGCAATGTGACATTTACCAAGAGAGATCTTTGACTTAGTCGGGCTCTGGCTTTCACGGGTCCCTGAGGGCTGGGGTGAGTAAAGGGTTAGAAGAGGGGAGTAGAGACCAGAGGATGGGACTGGGGGTGGCAGTGGCCAGGAGAGGCTGGAGGGGGCAACGGGAGGAGGGGTGGGGGGTTACATCTTCCTCACACTTCCACACACTTGTGGCCCCCACGGGCAGCAGAGGTCAGCCCCTGACATGGATTCTGATGTGGCCACAATCTCTAACTCCAGGGGAAGCAAAGGTGAGGTCCTAGAGCCAGAGGAAACCAAAGGAACATGGTGGAAGACACTTGGGTCAGAACCAGCTCCATAGAGGAGACATTCCCTCGAGTAGCAACACTGCTGGAGGGACCCCACGGGCACCCCCACCCCATCCTGGAAGGACCCCACAAGGAACAGAAGGGTGGCACATGGGGACGGCAAGCTGCAGGCCGCCCTCGGAAATGACATTTCCCTAAAGAAGTACTTGGGGGAGGCAGGACTGAACCTGGCCCCCTCAGCGGGGCTGAAGGCACCCTTGCAACCCCCCCAGGGCTTGCGCCCACCCTGGCTTCCTGTGGTGGGGGTGGGGAGCTCCTGGGTGGTGGGGAACGGAGGTGGGAGTGGCCTCCTCCAACTTCCCATCGGGCTGAGCAGGTGGTACCTGAAGCAGGCACCTTGTTTATATTCTTAGTCAAGAAAATCAGAGGAATCAACAATGCAAGAAGCTTTTGATTTAAAACAAACAAACAAAAAACAGCATCAGGCAACAGTGCCCCATACCAGAAGGGCAGACGTGAGAAAGAGCGGGACGCTCCCATACAGCTGGTGGGGACGTAAATGCATACACCCACCTCAGTCACCTGCTGGGTGAGACCTGCTCAAGCTGAAGACGTGCATGTGCCCACCCACAACCCAGCAGTCCTCCTCCCTGGCACAGAGATGCGATGTAGGAAAAAACAGAGAGGCAGGCGTGCAATGTCGGCCCACAAATGGACAGACGACTGGACTTCATCTGCAGCGCTCGGGGACCACGGACGAGCCAGGACTCCGCCCAGCTGCATGGTGACCTCACGGCGCTGTGCGGGAGGAGCCATTACAAAAGACTACACCTGTGTGATTAAGTGCAAAACCGGGGATCCTGCTGTCCTTGGTGGGGGGCAGGTTCTGTTCGCATTTTTTGGTTTTTTTTTCTGGTTGCACCACATGGCTTGCAGGATCTTACTTCCCCGACCAGGGATTGAACCTGTGCCCAGCACTGAAAAGTGATGAGCCCTAACCACTGGACCACCAGGGAATCTCCTCCTTTCGTTCTGGGTGCTGCATGTGTTGGACTTGTGAAAACTCGCTGAGCACACACTTACAGTCGGTGTTCTGTTTGTATGCTGCAATTCAATAAAACGATTACTTAAAGAAGTTCAGCTGGGTGGGGGTGGGGTAAGGATTGCCCAATTTAGACAATAAAAATATAGGTGGTGGTGGTCCTTCAGTCGCTAAGTGGTGTCCAACTCTGTGACCCCATGGACTGGCAGCAAGCCGGCCTCCCTGTCCCTCACTATTTCCCGGAGTTATAGGATGATATAGGATGCCCAGTTAAATTTGAATTTCTTATAGATAAGGAATAATAATATCCCACAGACAAGGAATAATTCCTTAGCATAAGTTCCTCCCATGTGATCTTTGTGTTGCATCTGGCCTCCCTGAGAGGGATCGGCCATCCTGGACTGGGAAGGGCTGTCATTAGGCAGCGCGGGGCCCTCTCTGACCCCGGTTCCCTCTGCAGAGCGCGCCAGTGTTCCCACCGACCACCTCAGTCCTGGGGAGAGGTAATCCCACATGGACTCTGCCAAGAGACAGAAAGCAGAAGCCCCTCTTCCAGTGCCCCCCATACCAGCCTCCGACGGGTGAAGGCAGGCAGGGCCCCGCCCCACAGCCGGAGCTCCACCCCCTCTCTCCCTGGGCTCCGCCCACCATCGCTGCACTGTCGGCCAGAAGCTGCTCTCCAGCTGTTCCCCCGAAGCCCGGCCCAGCAGCAGCTGGGCCAGAGCACAGTGGGAGGTAAGACGGACCCTCCAGCCCCTCCAGCCGCTGCTGCGAGGCGAACTTGCAGCGGGAGTCAGAAGTCCAGCATCTGGGCTTCATTAACCCAAACCCGACCCTGGATCGGGGTTCAGGCAGAGCCAGGGCTGGTTCCAGGAGGGAGGAGGCGGACAGAGCTGTTGTCTGGGGGTGAAAAATAAAGAGAAAAGCACTAAAAAGAGCACCGAGGGGGCGAATGGATGAAAGAAACCCGCATCAGAGGGCGGCGTTCCCTGCTTGCCCACTGCCTTTCATCCCCACGGCCCTGCTCTGCCTTCTAAACTAGTCCCCTGCCCTCTCAGCTCCCACTGGGACACACAGACAGGGAGACGGGACCCGTTTTCAATTTTACACTGAGAAGTTACTGGACAGAGGAGGGAAAGCCAAGACTCAGCCCAAACACCACCCAAACTGCGCAGGGCGCAAGCAGGGGTGGGGGGTGGAGAGGGGGGTGGGAGTGGGGCGAGGCCTGCGGCTCTGCGGAGGTTGACCCCACCCGGGAGGCCTCCCGGGAACTCAAAACAGGCGGACAAAGGAGGACGCAGAAGGCCCTGGAACCTTCCCAGCTACTGTCATATAAGGCAACGGGCTCAGCCCACTGCGCTCACACCAGGCCAGGCCCCTGCAGCGGCCTGCCTCCTCCACCCCCGCGAGCCGCTGCAAGACCAGGACGCTGGATCAGCACGCGGAGGGGCCTAAGGCGCCGAGAGGTTTGGAAATGAGTTTTCCAAACCGACAACAGAGCCCGGTCGGACCTGGAGCGCAGGCGCTCAGTTTCCCAGCCTCCAGCCCCTCTCCCCCCAGCTCCTGCGAGGGACAGCCTGCTGGGGCTCGGGGGGGCAGCAAAGGCCCCAAGCCCTCGTGGGCCAGGAAGGTGCCAGGACCACCACACAGGTCAATGTAGCCCCTTCATACGGGAACCGGGCCCCGCTGAAGCTGAACTGCCCGGGAAGGCCATCGGGCATCTGGCCAAAGGTGTGAACGGCCTTTTCCGTGTCTCCAGGGCAATTCAGGAAGCAACCACAGCGGCCGGTCGTGGTGGAAACACTGCCCAGCACCCTGCCCCAGGGCGTCGGCGGGTCTGCCCCTCCTGGGCCGCTCAGGCCGCCTCACCCAGCACTGCCTGCTCTCATGCCACCTGCCCCTCAGTCCTTCCCCTGGAGTCTCCTGTCTTGCATGTGAGCACGTGTCACCCGGGCAGGCAGATGGGGGCCTGGGCTCAGAGGTGGGGGTCGCCTCCTCAGCCGTCTGCCCAGGCATCTCACACCCGCTGGGGCACTCACAAACGTGGACACAGCACAGGACAGACAGGAAGAGAAGGCGGCATGCAGACAGCCTCGGACCCACGCAGGGGGCTCCCACCGGGCAACGCGAAGGAGCTGTCTATGATCGCTGGCTTTGCCATGACTGACACCCACAAGTGCTGGCCATGCCAGGGGAGCCAGATACGAGACAGAACCCTGTACGGCCCCACTGGGGCCCGAGTCTGAAGCCCAGCACAACAAATCCATGGGATGAAAGCTGCCGAAGCGGCTCTTTTTGCAGAGGCCATGCCTGGGACGGGTCCAGGGCCCTTCCAGGGGAGCAGGTGACCTTCTGGCTGGTGACGCAGTGGTGGCTGCACGGACACCCGGCGCAGTGCAGTGTCCACCTGACATGTTCTCTCCTGCATGTACATCACAACCAAACAAGAACCAGGTTCACTCAGACAGTCACATCTGGACCTCCAGCCTCCTCTCTCCCCTCCTCCCTCCCTTTCTTTCTCTCTTTCTGGTATGATGATGAAACCTAGACCCCTAAAAACACCTGAAAAGTCACCTGGTCTCATGTCCTGGGACCCGCATATCCGTCCATTCAGTCAGGGCCTCCGCATACTTGGAGAAAAGTCGCTAGGGACTTCCCTGGTGGTCCAGTGGCTAAGACTCTGCACTCCCAGAGCAGGGGGCCTGGGTTCGATCCCTTGTCAGGAAATTAGATTCCATGTGCTGCAACTAAGCCCCAGCACAGTCAAATAAACAAATATTTAAAAAGTCACCATACTTCGCACACTATCCCTTCCCCCGAGCGCAACAAGCTACTCTTCTCTGTCGTCGGGAATCTTTGCCGTCTGGGTGGGTTCTTCTGAAAGCCCTTGAGGTTGCTTACATTCTCATTGAGCAAGGCGCTCAGAACTGAAGTGGACCCTTATTTTGGGGGGAGCCCCTCAACGCTACGCTCTTGACAGGTTGAGCCCAAAGTCTAGTCCACACATCTGGCTGTGAAATCCCATTTCCTAGACCCCTGTTCTCCACTGTGCAGCTTGGTCTCTCCCACTCAGCCCATCGTTATGGTCTTTTGAGATCTTTGTGGATCTTCGCTGTCAGTTGCCTTCATGTTATGCATGAACCCGACCACTGTTCTGTTAATGGCCTTGTTCAAGACCTTGGATCTGTGCCGGCCAACTTGTCAGTGGAGACAGAGCTCTGGGTGCCGCCCGGACCTATCCTCCAGGCAGACTCTGATGGCCAGTGGCACCTTCTGACGATGAGTCCATCTAACTGGACATCACTCTTCAGCCCACGCTTCAGCTTGCTATGTTATGGCAAGATAGGATGTGCGTCTCCATCAAATGCCCTACAGAACCCAGACAGCCCTCTCCAGGGTATTCTTCTGCTTAGCCTATCAAAAACTAAATGAGGCTAGGCTGGTATGATTTATTCTTAGGAATCCTAGAAAGCAGGGCTTCCTTTTCTATCTATGTGCTCACAAGCTTTCCCCTGGGGAGTTCTGTTGAGGAACACGTCAAGTCCACAGAGCTGAATGAAGAAGAGCACCCTTCTTCTTCATCCCCCGGGGAGCTCTCCCTTCCCCAGAGGTCTCTGTGGAGTCAGGGCTCCCCCACATTGTGCAGGACAGACAGACGTGAAGGGGACCTCAACTCATTCCACCCAGTTAGATGCTGCCATCCGGTCTCCCCCTGCTATTACAGGCTACAATCCCTTTTGATCAATATTCCAGTCCAGATGAAAAATTAGGCTCCTTCACAAAAGAAAACAGAAACAAAATATTAATTACGTGGTGTTGTTCTCCCTTCACCAGGGTTACCATTTGCCTGTCAACCCAGAAGAGCTCTCCTGGCATCAAAAATAACTATACAGGAGACGTCCCTGGTAGTCCAGTGGTTAGGACTCACACTTCCACTGCAGGGGGTGTGGGTTTGATCTCTGGTCAGGGAACTAAGATCCCACATACCTCTCGGTGCAGCGAAAAAAAAAAAAAATTATACAGAAGCTCCTTCTGTGGGCTTTAGCTATCCCCAAGAGAACTGTCACTGGTTCATCGGGTTCATGTTATTTTTCCATGTGCCTTGCCTGTGTCCCCTTCCTTCTCTCTTCCATATCTTTCAAGATCAGAGATCATGCATGATGAGCTTTGGGTGCAGACCTTGCTGTCTCTAGATATTAATACTTCCTGCTTTTTCCCTCACTGGGTCCATTCGCAATCCATGTCCAAAGTCTTACTGTAGGATCTCCTGGCCCAGCTGAGCCACTTTGTCTTTGGAGTCTGCTACTGAAAAACGCTTGCTCTCTCTGCTTTTTGAAATCTGCCCTTCAGAAGCCAGCTCTCCACAAGCAAGCTCCCTCTTCTGTGCCAGGATTCCAGGGACCCAGAGTTCGAAGTCACAGTCCCTGTCCTCAGGATGCTCACAGTCCAAGGGGGCACCAACAACCAAGTTTCTGCATCCGGAGGTTTCTACAAAGAGAAGCTGCCTCCTCAGAGCCTAGTCTTGGGGGTGAGGAAGCGTCGACCAGGCAAAGAGGCTTTTCGGCGAAGAGGGAACAGGCGTTGAAACGTTCGAGACAACTGCTCCCCGTGGGTTTGGGTAGCGGCACAGCTTGAGGATAGGGCTGGAGTGTGGAAGCCTGCAGGGGCTGGGGAGCTGGGGAACATGGAGGGACGTGAAAAGCAGGCAGGAGGGCCCTAGTGTACCAGGCAGGGCTGTTTGAATTTCATCCTGGGCATAGAAGTCTGAAGGATTTTAAGCGAAGGAGTGATAGGGCCAGATGTGCACCAGAAGCAAGATCCCGCCGCAGGGCAGCATGGGGACGGTCAAACTGGCAAGAGATTGGAGACTGTGAGTTGCGGCCAGCCTTGGAGGGTGACGTGGAGAGGCGACGGTTGTGGGAGAAGGGGCTGCTTTTTACTCTCATTTTTCACTGCTAAGCTCCACTTTGCCTTCAGCATAACAGCGCATCCCTGGTTGAGGAGGTCGGGGAGAGCTCGGGCATCACACCAGTGTTGGTGAGTGTTGTTGATCTTTTGTGCTTAACTATTCGGCAGAGATAGTGGCAGCCCTCGTACAATAATACGCCCTCCTCCCCGGAGCCGGTCTGAGCCCAGCGGGGCAGCCGCCCACGAGGGAGGGGACAAGGCCACCAACACGGGGGCATGGTGAGGGGAGGGGGCAGCTAACTAAGACTACAGGAAACACAGGGCAGCTGTAGAAGAGAGTTAGGAGCTCTTTCCGATCCAGTGTGGAACGGCTGCCAAAACCTGTGCTGAAGTGGAAAGAGGGGCGGGGAGGACAAGCTGTATGCAAGAGCAGATTAGACATGGGGACAGGCTGGGTGGCACAGGCGTGGGGGCAGGGGGACGGGCTTGTTTTCTAGAGGCACTCCCTGGTCCCTGTTGAATTTTGTCCAGTTGGAGTGCTTTATCTATTTAGAAAAAAGAAATACAAGTTCTAAATAAATGAATAAATAATATCCGCCCTGGTGAGGAGCCCTCTTTCTCAGCAAAGTGCTCAACAGCAGGGTTTACCCTACTTGGAGTGTCTGTTCGAAAGCAGGTAAGTCTGTTCCACGATATTCACTCCGAGTATTCAAGGAGCATCTGCCAAGGGCACGGGAGCTCCAAACAGACGCCCTCCGAAAGACACTGACTCCTGGAACCTGAAATCGAAGTTTGGCTAACAGATGAGGGATGTCATAAATTCAGGATATGACAAAAGCAGTTTGAAATCTTTTGGGAAGTGACGGATTATTAAGACTGAAAAGAATTGGTGTTGGGTCACTGGCTCTTTGAGGGTGGGGAAAAACATCAAGTTAGATCCCTGTTTTGTACCTACAAAAAATGGATTCCAGATGGGATTAGGAGCCAAGAGAAACAAAGTTATATAAGTACTGAAGGAAAATAGAACACAATATTTTTATGCTCTTGGGGTGGGGAAGGCCTTCCTTTTCAAGCTGGAAAGAGTCAATTACAAATCAACCCTCTGTACTATGCATGGTAACTTTTCTGAAAATCTGAAGCTATTCTGAAATGAATAGTTTACTGAAAAAGGAAAAATAATCATTTTGTGAAACGATAAACACAAAGGTTTAAAAAAGACAATTTACAGGCTTAGGAGAAAACATGGTGCCCAAAACATATGTAATAAGCAACTTACAAATCAATATAATTAAGAAGAAGAGGGACTTCCTGGTGGTCCAGTGGTTAAGAGTCTGCCTTGCCATGCAGGGGATACAGGTCTGATCCCTGGTTGGGGAACTAAGATTCCACATGCTGCAGAGCACCTAAGCCTGACGCTGCAACTATTGAGTCTTCATACCACAACTAGAGAGTCCATGAGCTGTGACGAAAGGTGATGCAGTGAAGATCCCACATGCCTCAACTAAGACCAGATGCAGCCAAATAAATAAATATGTAAAAAAGAAGAAGAAGAAAAATTACCGGATAGAAAAATGGGTGAGTAATATCAAGAGACAATTTACACCAAAGGAAACACAGAAAAAGATTCTCAGTTTCACTGGCAGCCAGGGAAATGAAAATTAGAATCACAGGATGAGCCTTTTCACTTACCAGAGAAACTAAAACTTAAAAACAACACTGAGAATGAGAGTGTTAATAACAGTGTGGAGAAACAGGCATTTTCACGTCTATTATTAATTAGTACAGCTTCTTTTTTGGAGACCAAATTTTAAATATTTATACTTCAGGATTGCAGTTTCAAAGAACTTATCCTATTGAAGTATTTGCATAGATGCACAAGCTTGCATACTGGACAAATATCATAACCAGGGAACGGCTGCGTGCACAACCAGGGAATACTATGCAGCTATGGAAAATAACGCAGTTCATCTCACACACACACACACACACACACACACACACACTTATGTTCAGGCACACCTTGGAGAAATTACAAGTTTGGTTCCAGACCACCACAATAAAGCGAATACTACAATAAATCACGTCACATGAATTTTTTGATTTTCCAGTGCATATAAAAGTTGTGCTTAAACCTACAGAACAGGAGAAAATATTTGCAAATGATGTGATTGGCAAGGGTTTAATTTCCAAAATATACACACACCTCCTATAATTCAATAACAAAAAACTCCCAAACAATCCAATCGAAAAATGGGCTGAAGATCTAAATAAGACATTTCTCCAAAGAAGATATACAGATGGCCAATAGGCACATGAAAAGATAGTAAATATTGCTAATTATTGGAGAAATGCAAATCAAAACAACGAGGTATCGCTTCACACCAGTTATAATGGCCATCATTAGCAATTCTGCAAACAATAAATGTTGGAGGGGGTGTGGAGAAAATAGAACTCTCCTACACAGTTGGTGGGAATGTAAATTGGTGCAGCCACTATGGAAAACAGCATGGAGGTTCCTCAGAAAACTAAAAATAGTTTCCAAATGATCCACCAATTCCATACCTGGGGATATATCCAGACAAAACTATAACTGGAAAAGATACATGCACCCTTATGTTAATGGCAGCACTATTTACAATAGCCAAGACATGGAAACAATCTAAATGTCCATCAATAGATGAGTAGAGAAAGAAGATATGGTACATATATACAATGGATACTACTTAGCCATAAAAAAGAATGAAATGATGCCATTTGCAGTAACATGGATGGTCCTAGAATTACCACACTAAGTGATGTAAATCAGAAAGAGAAAGGCAAACGCCATATGATATCACTTTATGTGGAATCTAAAATATGACACAAATAAACATATCTACCAAACAAAAACAGACTCACAGACATAGAGAACAAACTTATGTTTGCCAAATGGGAGGAAGCCGGGGGGAGGGAAGTACTGGAAGTCTGGGATTAGCAGAAACAAACTGTTATATGTGGGATGGATAAACAAGGTTCTACCGTATAGCTCAGTATATATACTTAATATCTTGCGATAAACCATAATGAAAAAGAGTATGAAGAAGAATATACATAGGTATAACTGAGTCACTTTTCTGTGAAGCAGAAATTATTAGTAACAAAACATTGCAACTCAACTATAATTCAATAAAATGTTTTCAAAAATTGTATTAATTCTGTAGTCTATTAGTGTGCAACAGCATTACATCTGAAATAATAATGTACCTATCTTAATTAAAAACATTCCATTGTTAAAAAACGCTATCATCTGAGCCTTCAGAGAGTGAGTCCTAATCTTTTCACAATAGTAATATCCAAGATCACTGATCACAGACCATCATCACAAATATAATAATAAGGAAAAAGCTTGCAGTATTTTGAGAACTACCAAAATGTGACACAGAGACATGAAGTGAGCAGATACTGTTGGGAAATTACACTGACAGACTCACTCAATGCAGGGTGGCCACAAAGCTTCACTTGGGAAAAATGGAGTATTTGTGAAGCGCAATCAAATGAGGTCTGCCAGTATATAGACACACTTACATACATGTAAGTAAATATACATACATGTCAAAGTGAAAACAGCAGACAAACCACATGGCCTGGGCTGGAGCACAAGGGGCCCTGGAGGCCAGGCTCAGCCCTCCGCACCTCTCAGTGCAGGCGATGGGCAGCAAGGCCAAGCAGAGCCATGACAATCAGGTGCAGCCGCAGAGCAGACAGGCTGCGGAGGAGGAGCTGGGACTGTCTGTGAAAGCTTCGGCTCTCCCTGGAGGGGATCCAGGACAGCCTGGTTGGAAGGTGGGAAGAGGTGTCATTCTAGGTGGTGATGGTTGTTCTTTAGTTGCTGAGTTGTGTCTGACTCTTCGCCACCCCATGGGCTGTAGCCCGCCAGGCTCCTCTGGCCGTGGGTTCTCTAGGCAAGAATACTGGAGTGGGTTGCCATTTCCTTCTCCAGGGCATCTGCTTGACCCAGGGATCGAACCCAGGTCTCCTGCACTGGCAGGCAGATTCTTTACCACCGTGCCGCCAGGGAAGCGCCATTCTAGGTAGGAGCAGCTGCAAACAGACCTAGAGAGGAGACGAGGGGACGTGGGGAGAGGCCTGCACAGGGCAGCGAGGGGGACTCCCTGGGCTGTGCCCTCAAGTGGGAGAAGGAAGGAGGGGAGAAGGGAGCCTGGAGTAGGTACAGAAAATTGGTTCTTATCTCCCTGCAGGCTAAGTTTGTTTGGCACATTCATTCATTCAAGAAGAATTTACAGAGTGCCAACAGTGTGCCAGGCTCTGTCCTGGATGAGGGGTGATACGACAGTGACCCCAGTAAGGGGCCTGCTCACTGGAGGGGATGAGGACGAGAGGCAGCCATGAACAAGGAGCAAGCAGGACCTCCTCGGTGGTCCAGCGGTTAGGAATTCGCCTGCCAGTGCAGGGGACAGGGGTTTGATCCCTGGTCTGGGAAGATCCCACATGCCTCAGGGCAAATATGTCCATGCACCGCAACTACTGAGCCTTCGGGCTGCAACTGCTGATGTTTGAGCCCCTAGAGCCTGTGCTCTGCAACAAGAGAAGCCACCACAACGAGAAGCCCGCTCACCGCATCTAGAGAAAGCCCTCGCTTAGCAAGGAAGACCCAGCGCAGCCACAAATAAATTAAAAAAAAGGGAAACAAATATAAAGAAATTTCTGGCCGAGATCAGTGCTGCGCAGAAAATAGAATGATGATCGGAGAGTTTGAGAGGGAGGCGTCAAGGGGATTGATGAGGGGACACTGTGCAGCTAATGTCTGAATGGCGAGGAGGCACCCTACCTCCACGAGGATTGGGAAGGGAGCAGTCTGGAAGGCGGGTGGGGGTGCTGCTGAGTCTGAGGCTAATTGCACAAGGCAATTGTTTTGCTAATAAGACCGTGTTAAGAAAATGAGGCTTTTTTTCCCATTTGGTAATGAAGTCATTAGTGAGTTGTATTTTTAGCTCTTGCTCCTGGGTTTTTGACACTGGGCACGAGGGGGAGGTCTGGGGACTTCCCCCACACCCCACAGGGCGTCACGGGGGTGGGGATGAGCCTCAGAGGGCGGGGAGATGGAGGCGGAGCAGTACCCACCTGCTCCGGGGGCTCACGTCCAGGAAGAGCCGCACGAGTGCCAGCAGGTTGTGGTGGTGACCAGACGCTCGACTCAGGGCCCAGCACAGCTGCCGGAGCTGCGGGGCGAGAGGGCGTCCAGGGGGGCTTTCCAGTGGCAGGCGCCTCCCACCCTGACCGCCCCGCCAGCCCACTCAGCAGGGAGGCCCGGAGAGCAGAGGGAGGGTCACGGAGGCCAGGTCAGGGGAGGACCGCCAGAGCAGCGTGGTCCCTGCTGGGGCCTCACAGGTGAGGCTGGGGCTTGGGCTTTGACTCAGGGGCCCACAGCACCTTTTCCGGCCACTCGCGGATGTTCTCCAGGAGCTGCAGCAGGAGCTGCTGGAGGTCAGTCTTGGGCAGCAGGCGGAGTCTGGTGTCCAGGCCAGCACGGCACAGCAGCTCAATCAGGTCCAGAAGGTCCTGGTCGGTGTAGGCCCCCGGCTGGGCCAGCGCGCACAGTGTCAGGAACTGGAGAGGAGACAGCGTGAGGGCAGGGGTGCCTCCCTGGCACTGTGAGCCCCCAGCTGTGCTGGGAAGGAGCTGAGAAAAGCAACAAGGCCTGGAGTCGAGCCTCCCGGGGTCGTCGGGGCAGGCACAGGCGTGGAGGGAGCCAGCTTCTGTAGCATCGATCCTGGCAGTCAGCAAAGTGCCTGTGACGGTGCCCGGTGGGAGCCACTGAATTTGATGCTGAGTGGGTCTGGGTGGGACTCACCTTGCAGATGTAGTTCAGGCTGCTGTCCAAGGCCGTCTCCTGGAGGGTGTCCTGCTGTTCCCTGCGGCTCCGGCTGGCCTCGCTACGGTGAGACAAAACAAAGGAAGGGAAGCAGTCAGAGGCAGGTACAAGGGAAGAACTGAGGCAGAGGGGGAGGCCGTGCTGCTGGAGAAGAGAGTTCTCGGATGATCCATTCAACCCAGGGCCCCGGTGCCCTGTGTGCGCGGGTCTTTCACTTGTCCAGTTGCTCAGTCGTGTCCAACTCTTGTGACCCCAAGGACTGTAGCACGCCAGGCCTCCCTGTCCATCACCAACTCCCGGAGTTTACCCAAACTCATGTCCATTGAATCGGTGATGCCATCCAACAATCTCATCCTCTGTCGTCCCCTTCTCCGCCTGCCCTCAATCCTTCCCAGTATCAGGGTCTTTTCCAATGAGTCAGCTCTTCGCATCAGGTGGCCAAAGTATTGGAGTTTCAGCTTCAGCATCAGTCCTTCCAATGAATATTCAGGACTGATTTCCTTTAGGATGGACTGGTTGGGTCTCCGTGCTGTCCAAGGGACTCTCATAAGTCTTCTCCAACACCACAGCTCAAAAGCATCAATTCTTCGACACTCAACTTTCTTTATAGTCCAGCTATCACATCCATACATGACTATCGGAAAAACCACAGCTTTGACCATAAGGATCTTTGTTGGCAAAGTGATGTCTTTGCTTTTTAATACGCTGTCTAGGTTTGTCATAGCTTTTCTCCCAAAGAGCAAGCGTCTTAATTTTGTGGCTGCAGTTACCGTCTGCAATGATTTTAAAGCCCAAGACAATAAAATGTCACTGTCATGAACACAATGAAAAGGTCATCCACTGCTATGTAACAAATTACTCCCCCCAAATGGAGAGGCTTAAAAACAACCAATACACATTATCCTGTGCAGTTTCCGAGGGTCAGGAATCCAGAAGCAGCTTAGCCAGGGGTCTCTAACTAAGGGTCTCTGGGGAGGCTGCCTCCAAGGCTTTCGTGGGGGGGGTGCCTGCTGTCAGCAGCAGGCTTGACTGGCCTGGAGGAACTGCTTCTCAGGTCACTTGGGGGTCACCGGCCTCAGTCCTTCCATGGAGCTGCACCCCAGGGTTCCCTAACTTGCCCCGACTTTCTCTATAGTGAGTTATCTGAGAGAGAGGAGATGCCCACCTAAGACAGAGGCTGCAACCTTTGAGAACCTAACCTTGGAGGTGACACTGCCTCTGTGGTCTCCCCTGGCCACGTGGGCCAGTCTGCTCAGGGTGGGAGACGGCCGCACAGGGGGTGAACACAGCTCGAGGTGAACCGGTGCCTCTCGGGGGCTGGCATCCCGACACTGTCACTCCAGGAGGGCCCTGAGCTTTAGTTTTTTGGGGCTTGGAAGCCTGAAAAATCATACTCAATGCTTCCTGCAAAGTCCTCCTCAAAAGCATTGTTTGGAGTTTCCTTGGTGGTCCAGCAGTTAAGAATCTGTCTTGCAATGGAGGGGACAAGGGTTCAATCCCTGGTCTGGGAAAATCCCACATGCTGCAGAGCAATTAGGCACCACGACTACTGAAGCCTGTGCCCAGAGCCCGAGCTCCCCAACAATGAGAAGCCTGCACACTGCAACTACAGAGTAGCCCCCACTCACCACGACTAGAGAAACCCTGCTGGCAGCAACAAAGACCCAGTGCAGCTAAAAACATAAACAAAAATAAATACATAAGTAAAATAAAGAAAATTCATTTAAAAGCGTTCTTTGTCCACACAGATATGGTGAGTCTGTGCATAAACGGAAAAACACACTCCGTTGTAGCTTATGTCAGGTTAGCTTCCAAAGTCTGCAAGTAAGGTGAAATTAGATTGAAAGAGATCTTCAATAACCCCTCCAAGGTGTTCCACTACCATGCTGTCCGCAGACAAGCCTGGCATGGCCAGATTCCTCTTAGCAAACAGCCTGGATGAAGCCAGAGGCCAGGGTCACATTTAAAACACCCTCTTTAAAGACCAGAGTCACGCACAGTTTGGCAAGAGCCCTACAGGGAGGGAGCTGCTGGCAGCACAGCAGACTCACATGGCCCTCTGCACAGGCCTGCCAGGCACACGCTCCCCGGGTGACACGCCGAGCTGGAGTGTCCTTACTCAACGATGCTCTTTCTCTGGCCACGTGTGTATTGTTGGCATCAAATAAGTGAGGTGGCTTTTCAAAACTTAATTTGCTATTTATTTTTGGCTGTGCCGGGTCTTCCCTGCAGGGCGTGGGCTTCTCATTGCGGTGGCTTCTCTCACGCAGAGCACAGGCTCGCGGCACAGGCTTCAGTAGGTGCAGTACACAGGCTCCAGAGCACCGGCCCAGTAGTTGTGGTACACTGGCTCAGCTGCCCCATGGCATGCGGAATCTTGCTGGACCAGGGATTGAACCCATGTCTCCTGCATTGGCAGGCAGATTCCTAAACACTGGACCACCAGGGAAATCCAAGTAGGATGACTTTATGACAAGTCTCCCTTTGCCGTCTCTTCCACTCCTGCAGTCTTACTAACTAGCTTGGAGTTCCTGATAACAAGGGACTCCCTACAAATGAAGTCATCAGTGATGACGACAACAGTGCCGACAGTAACGGCCTCTGGGGTCGCCGCCCTGGCCACGGTTCCCAGATGCTCCAGTGAACAGGCTCTGCTCTTCTTTACTTGTCTATGCTGCTTCTCGGAGAGGGAAGAAAAGTGCCGTCTCTAGGCACCCAGGAAGTCAGTGTCAAAAATCACTGCTGGAGTGGAGGGGTGGGGCGAGGCCTAGATAGGCCTGGGCTGGGCCATTCTCCAGGCCACTCTTCCTCAGCATTTGCGAGGCCAGAGAACAACAGACGGGGGAGACTGGGCCTCACGCACTGGGCCTGTGTCAGAGTCGCAGGGGAGTCCTGGTTTATACCTGTCCGTGAGCCTGTGTGGGGCCGTGCAAGCATGGGAGGGAACGCTTTTAGATTGCCTGAAGAGGCAGGAAGCCTCAGAGCCAGCTTTGTGACTCTGCCCAAGTGGAGGGGGCTCTCAGACAGCTCCGTGCTGCCAGGGGGAGAAAGAGGGCAGAAACTGTGGGCTGGTGACTCATCTTCTCGGAGCTGGGGAGGGGAAGTGTGTCTGTGACAAGGGTCTCTCCTCCTGGGGATGGACAGAATGCCAGGCTTTCCAAGTGGGAAGGATACATAGCCTCCCTGCTACCCACCCCCCCACCCCCCCAACCCCGGTGCACTGCGCCCCAGTGTCTCCCCAGGCTGCCTCTGCTGGGAACAGCCAGCAGGCAACATAACGGGTTCCCCTTCCCTGCCTGCCTCTCTGAGGAGCCGCTCGCCTGGAACGTGGCATCTGAGACTGCTATTCTGGGAAGTGGCATCGGCTGATCCCTAGGCCTCCGCCACAGAGAAGAGGAATTCACAGTCTAAGGAGCCCACTCCTCTTCTGGACTCAGCAGGTAGGAATCGAGTTGAGGGTCCCACCACCAGCCCCACCAGCAAAGCAGCTTTCCCCTACCCCCAGCCCCAGCCCCAGCCTTGACACTGGCCTGGCAGAGTTAGGGTTCCTGGCCCATGGCCAGCACCCAGGAGCTAGAGTTTGGGTTGCAAAGGTATTGTTCTCCACTCTTAAGAGAAGCGTGTCGGCTTCTATATTTGTTTTCCCCTGTTACTATTTGAGAAAAAAAAAAATAAAGTGAAAGTGACCCTCTGCTCCTTCTCCTTGGGAAGACGGTAAAACTGAGAGTCTAGCTGGGGGTCAGGGGCCCACCACACAGCCTGTGGGCAGGGCGCGCTCCCGGGCTGGCACTGCTAAACCAGACCAGAGCTGTCAGCTGGGCTCTAGTGACTGAGGTCAAGGCAATGAAGAGGAATCGATGCTGAGCTAATGGGGGACGGCGGGGAGGGGAGCAACTTTTACCTGGATCCAATTACTCTGTCCCAAGGCAACCGCCCCCACATTTGACAGGATGCCCTTTCAATGGATTGATTGTCATTTATTTAGCCCACTGGCCTCTGCACCAGGCTTCCCTCTCAGGGAACCCAGTAGATGAAGGCTACCAGCCCCAGGCAACAGCAGCGGGTTGCTGGTCCTCAGTGGCTGGACCTGAGATCTGGGGCTTCCCAGGTGGCGCAGTGGTAAAGCATCTGCCTGCCAGTGCAGGAGACACAAGAGCTGGGAGTTCGATCCCTGGGTCAGGAAGATCCTCTCGGGTAGGAAATGGCAACCTACTCCAGTGTTCTTGCCTGGACAGTTCCATGGACAAAGAAGCCTGGTGGGCTACAGTCCAGGGGGTCGCAAAAGGGTTGGACACAACTAAGCGTGCACACACACCTATGACCTGACCAGGGCTCTTCCTCTGGGCTTTGCAGTCAGGGAGCAGCCCAGGAGGACCAGCCACTGCTCCCTCTCTTTCCAGGTGAGACCAGGGACACCTGATGAAAAGTCTGTATAGCTGAGTGTGGCACTGGTCCCCTCTGAGGATGCTCAGGCGCTCATCTGCTTCCCGTCCAGCGTTCACACTCTGGTTCCTCCTCTGCTGGCTGTCTCCCTCCCCAGGCTCATCACAGGGCAGAGGGCAACTCTATCTGCAATAAAGCAGACGTCAGACAATGCACGTGGTCCGGCAGCAGCAGGGCTGTTTCCTTCTGGAAGAAAATCTTGAAGCATTCGATGAGATGGTGATGAGTTTCAAGGAAATCTGAGATTAGGAACAGCCGGTGAGAGACCCGTCTTTCTTGTAGAGACTGGAGAGATGGCCAAGCCGTGGGCCCACATGTGCCCTCATTTCCAGTCTCGGCCATGACAGCGTGTGGGTGCCTCAGAGGAGCCCTGGATGGGGACATCCCTGGAGGTCAACAGAGAGGCACCTGGTGCGGAACCAAGGGACATGGGATGAGCCTCTGAGGATGAGGACGATGCAGAGAGGAGCGCCTGTCCCGAAGATGCTCTTGTGCCCCATGGAGCTGTGAAGGATGCCACAGCCTTGGTGGAGGAGATGTCAGAACTTCCTTGATGTTCCCTGAGTGCTCTAGAAGAATCTTCCAACGCTGAGACACCCCGAGTTTCCCAAACACAGAAGTAAGCCAGCACTTCACCATCCCCCACCCCACGGAAGTCATGGGAGCGGTCTCTCCTGGACCTGTTTGCTTCTTGAAAGGAGGCATATTCCCAAAAGAACACCTCTAGGCTGAGTGGCTTGGTGGGTGGTCCCAGCCCCTCTTATAGAGCTGCAATCTGTACAGGGGCAATCTTAAAGGGGCAATCTATTGGCCAGATGCTCTGGGCCAGTTTTGAATCCTCAGTGGAGAGCGTGTGCCAGCAGCCATCCCAAGGTGGGAGGCCCAAGGAAAGGGGCAGGTGTGTCAGAACAGCTGTCTGGGGCCGCGGCACTCTGGGCCTTGCGCTAGGACCACAGGGCCCTGCCTTGCTCCCACAGGGTGCTGAGAAGCTGGAAGCCTTCATGCTGGGGTTTCGCTCTCAAGTATTTGTGCTAGCGTGTTGTTGCTCAGCTGTGTCCGATTCTTTGCGACCCCATAGACTGTAGCCCACCAGGCTCCTCTGTCCATGGGATTCTCCAGGCAAGAATACTGAAACAGATTGCCCTTTCCTCCTCCAGGGGATCTTTCCAACCCAGGGATGGAACTCGGGTCTCCTCAGTCTCCTGCATTGCAGGCAGATGCTTTATCGCTCAAGTAAGCCATCCTGAAGTATGTGAAATGATGCATTGAAATGGCCACACTTCCACAGATCACCTGGCCCTGGGGGAAGGGGGAAGTTAGGGGGTGTGGCTCTTTGCAGAGTAAACAGGGAGGTTAAGAGCCTCTAGGGCCACCTCGCACTTTCCAGGCGGACACCAGGTGTGCACCCCTTTCCAAGTGGTCGGAAATAGCTCCTCTGAATCCTCAGGCCCCCCTGGCCCTCCCCTTCATGGATATTTGTTTTTTCTGAGTGTAATTCTCTCCCTGATTTCCTCCTAGAAGGTGAGTTAATTGAAGCTCCACGTTGGGGAAGAGGCAAGTAACTTATTACACCTGGTACGAACGCGGTGGGGGGGGGAGGGGCAGGACAGGCTGGCACAAGCACAGGGTATTTATAGCAGAGCGAGGGCGGTTTGGTCTGGTTTGGCTTGGCAGACAATTACCAAACACAGTGGTGCAACAGGTTCTTGAGAAAGCTCTGGCCATGCCCTAGAGGCACGTCTGCCCACCACAGCTGGCCCCAGGGCTAGTTGGCAGGAGGGAGGGGGCTCAGCCTGTCCAGGGTCCTAAACACTAGTGCATGCGTGTGTGCTAAGTTGCTTCAGCAGTGTCCGACTCTCTGCAACCCTATGGACTGCAGCCCGCCAGGCTCCTCTGTCCATGAGATTCTCCAGGCAGAAATAGAATACTGGAGCGGGTTGCCATGCCCTCCTCCAGAGGATCTTCCTGACCCAGGGATCGAACTAGCATCTCCTATGTCTCCTGCATTGACAGGTGGGTTCTTCACCACTAGCACCACCTGGGAAGCCCCCTACACAGTCAAGTCTCAAACCTACTGCTCAGAGAAGTCTCAACAAAAAGCTTGGATGGCGCTGTAACGGATGCCTTTACAACCCAGATCTAGTCCGCCATCCATCCAACAAGAGTCATTTATGTATTGTACCAGTTAGCGTCACTGTCCCACCCACCCGGAACCCAGTGCACAACGGGGGCTCCAACATCACAAAATGGGGCATTGTAGACTTTCCATGTAAAACTGTGCCTGGCTGGCCATGAGCTGATATTAGGTAATCAGGAGGGGCTTGGAGACAGGCCAAAGGGACTGGGACACGTCTTGGAAGAGGAGGGGCAGCAAGAGCTGTGAGTCAGGAAGGGGCAGGAGCAAATGCCAACCGCCAGGGCAGTAAGACCTGGCTGTGCCTGGTTCTTCCCATCGCTGCCCTGAGCTGTGAGTACGGGGACTCACGCCAATCACCCGTGGTATGACGCACTGTGGCCCCTCAGACTCTGTGCTTCCCTCTTTGGGCTGGAGTCTGGAGTCTGCAGTCACCAGTCTGGTGACTTTTTAACTTAAAGAAAAATGCACATAATTTCCAATAACTATCAGAAGAAATCTCTCCTTTCTCTAACTAGTAAAATGCTCACTGAGCCTCGGCTATCACCAACAATGACGTCAATGGAGCTCTGTACAGTGACCGGCCAGGTATACTACATTTACGGAAGAGGAAATACTTTAGTGTTTCCAGGCAAGAATATGTGGGCTTCCCAGGGGGCGCAGTGGTAAAGAATCCCCCTTCCAGTGCAACAGACACGGTTCGATCCCTGGGTGGGGAAGATCCCTGGAGAAGGAAATGGCAGCCCACTCCAGTACTCTTGCCTGGAGTATCCCATGGATAGAGGAGCCTGGCGGGCTACAGTCCATGGGGTCACAAAAGAGTAGGACATGACTGAGCATCAGGTGCATGAATGTATTCAGTTGGCTGATAAGTTCATTCAGGTTTTTCCGTAAGATGTAACACAAAAACCCCAATGTTTTGCCCAACCCAGTATATTTAGAAGAGTCTGCTTTTTGGGTTACATATATACATATTTTTTTTTACATTTTTCCTGAGGTGTAATTGGTACTGCACATGTTTAATGGACATGATTCGATAGGTTTGAACTGCTTTCAGTGGCCGTGGCCATGTGAGGAAGGGTACCACGGTGGGGAGTACTCACCTCCCAGCGTGCTGTGTGGGCCCCAGGGGCTGCAGAGCAGGGCTGTGGGCTCCGAGGCTGTGGAACGTGGCTGAGATCTCTTGCAGTGAGGGGCACCACAGGCTTGTGTCCCCACCTGTCAGAGCAGAGAAGGCGGGGGTCAGGGGGCAGAACAGGGCGGGCTGCGCTCCTGGGCGGCACAGGTGTTTCCTGGAGGGTGAAGCCTTCAGTGGCTGCAGACACTCGCGGGTGCTCCGGGAACCTGGACACTCATTCTCCCGTCTTCAGGCTATGGCCACCTTGACGTGTGGGCCTGGGGAGGACAGGCCCTCGCCAGCTCCATCAGCTGCCCTGAGCTCAGCCAGGTGCTGAGTCCCCAACCAGAGGTCTCCAAGCCGCAAGACAGGAGGCACGAGGCTCCCCAGCCCTGCACTCTCCACCACCGAGGCCCGGGTCCAGCTTGGCACCTACTACGGACTCTCAGTAGCATCCTTGGGGCAATGTCTGGGCGTTGCCAGGTGCACTGATCCTGCCGGAGGGCCTCCCCACAGTCCTGGAGGCGTTTTCTCAGCAAGCTCGAGCTTTGAGGACCATTCTCTCTTAACAGGACAGGAGCGATCATCTGACCTCCTCAACAAAGGGGAAAAACCTTAACAACTGGAGGGCCTTTCCTCCTTCAACTTAAGGATATTTTCCGAACTAGGAGAATAGAGAAGCAAAAGATGGAGTCTGTTTCCCAGCCCCCGCGCTGGCCCCTCGCTCTCCCTCCTCCACATGATCTTATTTGCAGATCTGCTCGCCGCTTGTCTGTGTCTCCCCGTTAGAATGTACATTCCGCGAGGCCAGGGGCCAGGTGCCTGCCATTCCTCCCTGCAGACTCAGGGTGGCTGGCGTGTGGAGGAAGCGGGATGGATGGAGGGATGGATAGACGATGGAGTGAATGACTGCATCCTACATAAACCTGACCAAGGGGCAGACGACTAAGAGGGAAACTGGTGACAAGTCACAGGACAGGCTGGCAGCGTTTGAGAACACAAACGAAGGGTCCGATGGAGGGTGAGCTGCAGGAATCCAGAACCAAGAGCAGCGCCAGCTTGAACCCTCACCATTCTGGAGGGCGAGCCTCCCCTCCCATGGGCACCCCTTGATGGACCCCACCGTGTGTCGGAACCACGCCAGCTGCCAAAGACTAAAAGGTGGCCCAGCAGGCCCCTTGACCTCAGGGAGCTTGTGGTCTAGGAGGCGGAGACGCCAGGTGGATACATCAATACAACAGAGTATGTCGCCATAAAACCCAGAGCTGGTGAAAGGTGGGGAACCCGCTCAGGCGAGAGAGACTTAACTGGGGGCTGGGGCAGGGGGCAGACAGCACAGGCAATAGGAAACAAAGCCCATGTCTAGCCAAGGGACGGAAGTGGCAGAGAGCATGAAAGAGCATGGTGCGTCTAGCCAGAAACAGGGCACTGAGACGTCTTGGCCACAGTCCTGTGTGGCGGCCGGCTGAGGGTCTGGGTCCCAGCCAGGGACGTGTCTTCGGGGATGGTGGCATTGAGTGTCTCTCTCTGGAAACGTATATCGGTTGAGGCTCACCCAATAGGTAATGAGACTCTGGGAGGAGGAAAAACGTTCTTGTTTTTTTTCCTCTTGGGCAACTTAACAAGTCAGAGAATGGTAATAATACCCCTTGCCTGAGTCGCAAACAAGCTGGGAAGAATGAAGGCTGCAAAACACAATGAGAGAGGGCTATTTGCCCAAGCAGAGCCCGAGCCGGGGAAGTGGGTGGGAGGGGGGACTGTGTGGGAGGCCGGTGACCTTGCCAGGGACGGGAGGACCCTGTTGCAAGAGAATCGGTTGAGGGCGAGGCCCCAGGGAGGCCCGGCTGGGCGGCGACATCCTGCCCCTGCAGCCTCCAAGCCCCCCTCCCCATGGCGGCCCCCGCAGGTGCCTCTGCTCCTGTAAAGCCCTTGACAGCATCGCAGACCCCTCTGGCCTGGGGCCCAGTCAGGCCTCACCTCTTTCCGTGTGCCTGCCCAGCCATTTACTGCACACCCCCACTCCCCCAGGGCTGAGGGGCCAGGAGAAGTTCCAGAGAAAGGGGTCTGGGTGGCCCCAGGATAAACCAGTCCCCGTCAAGCTGACAGCCCGGGAAGCTGGTTAAGTGACAACAGGCCCCCAGGAGCCCGTAATTAACGCTGCCTGTAAGTAGGCCAGGCACTCAGCTTCTCCCGAGCACTGTGCGTCCCCAGTGAGGGTTTTCTGGAGAGCTGACACAGAAGAAAAGTCTCGAGAACTCGGTTTCTGTACGCCCACGGCGCGGTCATCTGAGGTGATCCCCCAGGGGAGCACCGGGGCCCTGGGCTGATTCCAATGCCAGCCCCAACAGCCAGCGCATCTGGGCTCGGTTGAGAGGCTGAGTCTGAAAGCTCTCCTGGGACAGAGCGGAGGCTTGGCGGGGTGGGGGGGCGGGGGCGGGGAAAAGAGGCACAGGCCGGAAATAAGAGCAACTTTTCCATCTGCGCCTCAGAAGCCTCTTGACTTCACGTAGCCACTCTTCTTCTGGCTCCGTTAGTGCACCATGGGGAAACCACGCACACCCCCACAAGCCCCTCAGTCCTCCGAGTTCCAGCCCCTCTGCCACGGCTTCCTCGCCCCCTCCTCACACCCGCCAGGTCCCACCCGGGGCCTAAGGGAAGCAGGGTCTGCAGGCATCTGTCCTTGTTCATGCCCGCCCCGCCCCCAAATCAAGCTGCTAACACGCACTCTGGGTGTTGCCGTGGGGAGACCCAAGTGACATCATCTGATGGGGTCCCGATTTCGGACATGGAGACCCCACAGGCCCACAGTGCCACAGCTCCCCATCAGCCTTAAATGGGAGTGCTGATTCCCAAAGAAATGTGAGCTACTGACCCATCACACACCCGAGCATGGGGCTCATGACATATTTTTTTTATTGTTGTTTAGTCACTAAGTCGTGTCTGACTCTGCAACCCCATGGACTGCAGCCTGCCAGCCTCTTCTATGAGATTCTCCAGGCAAGAATACCGGAGTGGGCTGCCCTTTCCTCCTCCAGGGGGTCTTCCCCACCCAGGGACTGAAACTGCACCTCCTGCACTGCAGGTGGATTCTTTACCGATGAACCACCAGGGAAAGGGAGGCTTAAAACCTTACTGTTTTTCATCCTCCCAACTCGGATTACTTAACTTCCTTCAGCACTTTTGTATTTAAACTTGCTCCGTATCACGGGTTTTAGCCAATCAGCTCTAGCCTTCATCACATAAAATTGTTATTCAGAGGACTTCCCTGGCAGTCCAGTGTGTAAGACTCCGAGCTCCCCATGCAGTGGGCCCAGGTTCAGTCCCTGGTCAGGAAACTGTTGCATCCCACATGTTGCAGCTATGAGTTCACGTGTGGCAACTAAAGATCCCGCATGCAGCAAGGAAGACCAAAGATCCCAGGAGCCACAACTAAGACTCAGTGCAGCTAAAAAAAAAAGTTATTTAGTCAACAAACAGTAAGAGAACAGAGGTGACTGAAGTTCTGGTCTCATGGAGCTGAAGGTTTGGTGAGGAAACAGACCATGTGGTGGAAGCTAACCACGCTGTACCAGGAGGTGTAAATGGCGTGTAAGGAAGGGGAGGGGGTCAGCGTGGTGCAGAGTGATGTAACGGTCGGGAGGAAGAGCCCTGCAGAAGCCTGGGTCCAGCCAGGAGCCCGTGTTGCTGGAGCTGGTGCCAGGCCCAGGGCTGGGTCAGGGTTAGGGCGAGGTGGGGATGGGGAGACATGGGAGGGGAGGGGACGGGCCTGTCCCCCGGGTTCCAGGGCAAAGGGGATGTTATCAGAGGAATCTGCCACATACGTAGTAGAAACACAAAATCCCATCAAGTCCACATTCCAAAAACACGAGCATTTCATTGCCCTCAGAGCTCACCCCAGAGGACCACGCCCCAGGGCCTCGAGGAACCCACCCTGACCCAGGCCACTCACTGCTGCCGTTCCGGCTCTCACACCTGTCTCCCCTCCAGACCTGCTCTGCTCTGGTCTCCTTCCTGCTCCTCCTCGGCTCCGCAACCCTCACTGCCGGCCCCGTCACTCTCCCTCTTCTCACCGCGCCCCTGGGGCTCAGGCCATCTCCCCCCACGGCCTCCCTGCACGGAACACAGCCTGCACCCACCCTCCACACACACACACCCCCATCCATCCACTCGCCACACACTGCACACGCACACCACTCACACACCCCCCACCACACACACACCGCACACGCACACACCACTCACACACCCCCCACCACACACCCCCCACACACCACCACCCCATCCTCCACATCAGCACACATTGCAACAACACCCAACCACACCAAACTAACCCTCCCCACCACACACCTCACCACCCATCCATCCATTGCCACATATTAACACCTGGCAACGCACACACCACTCACACACCCACACACACACCACACCATCATTACCGCCACTTGCCAACAAGCACTCGCACACCGCACCATCCACACCCACACAACACAGCCACACACACCATCCATCCCTTGCCACCCCACTCGCAGCACGCACACCCACTCACACACTCACCATCACCTCACAACACACGACAACCCCATCCCATCCACTTGCCACAACACTGCCAACACACACCTGAACCCCACTCACACACCCCAACCACACCACACACACCCATCACCCATCCACTCAGCACCATTGCACACACCCGACTACACACACCCCCCACCACACACCCCATCCTCCACTTGCACAGCACGCCACACCCGCACCACTCACACACCACCCACCAACAGCGACATCCCATCATCCACTTGCCCAACACTGCACACCACACCCACTCACACACCCACACAACAACACCTCACACCCCCCACACACCATACACACCACCCCCATCCCAACCACTCGCCACACCCTGCACACACACACCCACTCACACTCCACCACACACACACACACCCATCCCATCACTCAGCACCCACACTAATACACACACACATCCCACCACACCCACACCACTCCCACACACATTTTTCCATCACACCGTACCACACGCACACACCATACCACACTCACACACCCCACCACACACACACACCCCCATCCATCCACTCAGCACACACTAATCACACACATCCCCACCACACACACACACACCCATCCATCCACTCAGCACACACTCCCACAGACACACACCACTCACTCACACTCCCACTCCACCACATACACCCATCCATCCACTCACCACACCACTCACACATCTCCACACACATGTATGCACACCACTTATTCACACACACATCCCACAACACACACACAGGGCTCATACATCCCCACACACATGTATACCCATCTGTTCACGTATCACACATACACATTGCCCCCCCCCACACCACACCACTCACACATCTCCGCACACATGCACACATACCACTTATTCACACACACACAGGGGCTCGGTCAGCTCCTGGCCCACTGATCCATGAGCTGAGGGTGTGTGTGGGGCGCGTGAGGCCGTCCCCAGGCCACCTCTCCTCCCTGCTGTCCTCTGTAACTCACACCACTGTCGCCGTCTTGTAACACTACCGAGAGCCTTCCAGGCCCACGTGTAGGACAGACCTGCTCTGTGCCAAACCACTGAACCCCTGGTGTCTGCTAGAATTAGGTTCAGCTGCAAGTAACAAAGAGCTCCAAAACAAAACAAAAAACCCACCTGGGCTTAACAAAACTGGAGTTTCATTTCTTTCTGGTGTAAGAGAAGTTTGGAGGTGGCTGGGCCACAGTGTGCGGGGACTGACTGAGTGTGGGATCTTCGATGGCTTTGCTGCTCTGTTGTGCTCCACAGGTGCCTCTTCTCGGGACCACCTGGTGGCCCAGGATGGCTGCCAGAGGCCAGCCATTGCATCTCACCTCCAGGCAACCACTTCCTCCCTTCGCCACTTCAGTATGCATCCCTGCGTTGTCTGAGGATGCCAGGCCCCCTCAGTGTGAGTCAGGAAGGCAGCTGCAAACTGCCCTCTTAAGTTTCAAAAGCAAAAATTTGAGACAGATTCAGACGCAAACACAGAGCTTCCCAGTAACATCCCTGAACGCAAGGCCGACCAGTTCTCTCTACCTTTGGATTCCTGAACCTGCTATTTTGGGAATGGTCCTGAGGTCTACAATGAAATGAAGAAGACACCAAATGCTCGTGAGCATGTGGAGCAACAGGAACTCTCAGTCACTCACGACGGGAGCACAAGATGGTGTGACCGATTCGGAGGACAGCCTGACAAGTTTCTTACAAAACGAAACATACTCTTACCGTACCGCTCAGCAACCACACTGCTTGCTGTTTATCCAGATGAACTCAGAAACTGCACATGAATGAAGCTGCAGCTTTATTCATAACTGTTAAAAGCTATGACACACCAAAGCCACCAAAATGTCCTTCAATAGGCGAATAAACTACATCCAGACAATGGAAACCCATTGAGCAATAAACAATCAAGTCATGAAAAGACATGGAAAAACGTCCAATGGATATTGCTACGAGAAAGAAGCCAGTCTGAAAAGGCTACATGCTGTATGATTCCAACTATATGATATTCTGCAAAAGGCAAACTATAGAGATGGTAAAAAGATCACGGGTTACCAGGGGTAGGGAGGGAGGGAGGAGCACAGAGAATTTTTAGATTGAAACTATTCTATCTGATGGGTCTTCCCCAGTGGTGCTAGTGGTAAAGAACCCACCTGCCAGTGCAGGAGACATGGGCTTGATCCCTGGGACAGGATGATCCCCTGGAAGAGGATATGGCAGCCCACTCTAGTATTCTTGCCTGCAGAATTCCAAGGACAGAGGATCCTGGTGGGCTGGAGCACATAAGGTTGCACAGAGTCAGACACGACTGAAGCACGCACCCCGTGCGGCAGAGACGTGGCCGGATGGACACACACCATATGCTGTGCGGCAGAGTGCAGACCTCAGTTCACACCGTGAGCTTCCATTCATAATAATGGCTCAGCAGAGACGTCCCTGGTGGTCCAGGGCTAAGACTCCGTGCTCCCAATGCAAGCAGATTCTTCACCGTCTGAGCCACCAGGGAAGCCTACTGAGCCAAATAAATAAATAAAATTTTTTTAAGTTCTCTCATTTATTAAAAAAAAAAAACAATGGATCAGTAATGGATCAAATTATACTGCACTAATGCAAGATGTTACTAAAAGAAACTGGGGTGGGGGAATAGAGGGGAACTCTGTACTTTCCCATCAATTTTTCTGTAAGCCTAAAACTACTCTTAGGGCTTCCCAGATGGCTCAGTGGTAAAGAATCTGCCTGCAATGCAGGAAATGTGGGTTTGATCCCTGGGTCAGGAAGATCTCCTGCAGGAGGGCATGGCAACCCACTCCAGTACTCTTGCCTGGAAAATCCCATGGACAGAGGAGCCTGGCGGGCTACAGTCCATGGGGCTGCAAAAGAGCTGGATGTGACTTAGCAACTGAACAACAACTACTCTAAAAAAATAAACAACACAAAGAGCTCTAAGAAAACAAAACCAAGAGAGGAAAAGGTCTCCCCACACAGCACCTTGAACAGTACAGCTCTATGGTCTGAGGGATGGCGGTGTGTTCTGGATTGGGGCCCCACTGGGAACCTAATACAGTGCTTCCTGGACTTGTCTCCCGAATTTGGAATCAGGGAGCAGCTTCAAAAGTTGTTGCTGCCTGTGTCCCACCCCCAGTGACTATGGTTTAATTAGCATGGGTGTGGCTTGGGCCGTAGAATTTTTAAGAATTCCCAAGTGATTCTAATACCAGCCAAGTTCAGCAAACACTGAGCTAAGAAGAGCCGTGGCACTGTGGGGCCCATCCTCACCTGCTCTGGCAGATAGTGTGGGTGGGGTAGGGGAGGAATCAAGGGAAGGAAGCCCCAGCTCCACATCACACCCAGGGTTTCCATCTTTGCACCCAAGCCAGCTGCCTGTGGCATCATCTAGGGAGGTTTTAAGGTACCTGCGCCCAGGCTGCATCCAGACCAGTACTGGAGGACCGGACCTTGGCCCCATACTTAGTAAAGCTCAGGCACAGCTAAGAACTGCAGCAGCCAGAATCAACCCGGAAGATGCTGGCTGAGTGAGGGCAGAGCACACGTGCACTGCGGCCCCCACGGGGCCAGCGGACCCCGTGTCCCGACGCTGGAGGGGCAGACAGGCAGCCTCTTCAACCACTGACCGCGTGGGATGGGAGGAGCTGGTGGGAGGGGATGCAGATGTCCGCTGTGGGCAACATACATGGTCCCTGAGACGCATCCACCCATTCAATGGGTCTAGTCCATGTCCAGCTGTGTGCTCGGCTCTCAGACCTGCCAGGAACGCAAGCGAAGGCTAAAACAAAAGCAAGCGGAGACGTGGTCCCTGAGCTCTGGGGCTCACAGCTCACTGGGAGAGATGACATGAATCAAACAATCCGCGCATCAGCTATAAGCAGGGCCACGAAGGCTGGGAAAGGAGCGTGAGAGCAGAGGAGGGGCGGTGGGGGCGGGGGCAGCACAGACCGCCCTAAAGAGGCAATGTCAGCAGGCAGTGTCAGAGAGGAAGGGTGGAAAACGCAGAAGCCACGGAACTGCTGGGAGGTGGGAAGGGAGATCTGGGCAGAGAAACCGACATGTGCAAAGGCCCTGTAGCAGGAGGACAAATGGGGAGAGAGAAGGGCAGTGAGGCTGGAGCACAGGCGGTGAGACAGAGAAAAAGATAAAATGAGCTGGATCGGGGGTCAGGCTAACCACACAGGAGACTGTGCACTTCATACGAAGACTGTGAAGCTCAGTCTTTCTAGCCCCCTGAAAGTGAAAGTGTTAGTCACTCAGTCGAGTCTGACTCTTTGTGACCCCATGGACTGTAGCTCGCCAGGCTCCCCTGTCCATGGAGTCCTCCAGGTAAGAATACTGGCGTGAGGTGCCATTCCCTTCTCCAGGGGATCCTCCTGACTCAGGGATCAAAGCTGGGTCTCCCACATTGCGGGAAGATTCTTTACCATCCGTGCCCCCAGGAAGCCCCTTTAAGCCCCCTGACTACCTGTAAAATGGGAATATGACAGGATCTACTTGTTGGATGGTTGTGGTGATTGAATGATAGGCAGAGCCCGGGGCTCAGGGGCTGGCATGAGCTCTCTAGAAAAGTCAGCTCTTATTCTTAATGAAATCACGTTTATCATCACAGCAGACAATAATACGTTTCAAAAATGAGGCTCAGTTATGAAGCTGAATTACTGTTATTGCTGCATTCCAACTGGGGACTCTGGAGGGGCTGTGCTGAGCCAATGACAGTTTCAAGGGAGCCGGGGAGTGGGGGGCGGGTCTCCTGGGTGGTCCTCAAAGTGTCTTCCTGCCCATTTGGGTCTACATGACACTCGTGCGGCACCATCAGGGTCAGGATGGAGATTGAGTGCAGCTGGGCCCGCAGAACTGGGTCCCTAGGGCCTTCCCTGGTGGGCCAGCGGTTAAGACTTCACCTTCGAATACAGGGAGGTATGGGTTCAGTCCCTGGTCGGTGAGCTAAGATGACACATGCCTCCTGGCTAAAAAAACAAATCCTAAAACAGAAGCAATATTGTAGCAAATTGAATAAAACTTAAAAAAAAAAATCCACATAAAAAAAAAGTCTTTAAGAAAGAACTGGCTCCTGGACTGTCTCTCTGGGCCTGGGGACAGGGGCAGCTGCCCTGAGAAGTTCAGGAGTAAACGGCACCCACATACCAACACAGAGTGGGCCCTGGACCCCGTACAGAAGTGCTCCCCACCTGTGTGTGACCCACAAGCAACAAGGCTGTGGGGAGACCCAAGCGGCAGCTGTCCGCAGGCCGGGCCTCCACTCAGCTCCAGGAGGCTCTGAAAGGACTGCTTCCCCCGCCCCCCGCCAGCCCCACACCTGGAGACTGCCCGGCCCACTGTGGTAGGCGGAGCAGGTGAAGTGGGGACAACTCATAAGGCAGCGAAGAGCAGACAGTGTCAACCGGATCTAGAGACCGAGAAGTTTTTGATTGCTTAAAAACCATGTGAGAAAACAGAAAAAAGAGAAACAAAACCCAGCCATCTGAGAATAGGGTGAGAGATAAATGGCCAAAATAAAACACTACAGAAATTAAGAGGAAGTACAGAGAGTATTTAGAACATTCGTGCTGCTTAGTTCCTTCGGTTTATCTAATGATCGCTGATTCATAAAGAAATACATTAAAAATGTATTTATTTTGGTTGTGCTGCACGGCATGTGGGATCTTAGTTCCTCACCACGGACTGAACGCCTGCATTGGCAGCTCGGAGTCTCAACCACTGGGTGGCCAGGGAACTTCCTATATTTGGTTTTGATACTAGCTATCATTCTGAAAGGCCACTGTGTACCAGGTGCTTCACATGTGCTTCACTTACTGTTTAGCCGCTAAGTTGTATCTTTGCGACCCCATGGACTGCAGCACGCCAGGCTTCCCTGTCCTTTACTATCTCCTGGAATTTGCTCAAATTCATGTTCATTAAGTTGGTGATGCCATCCAGCCATCTCATCCTCTGTCGTCCCCTTCTCCTCCTGCCTTCAGTCTTTCCCAGCATCAGGATCTTTTCCAATGAGTTGGCTCTTTGCATCAGGTGGCCACAGTATTGGAGCTTCAGCTTCAGCATCAGCTCTTCCAGTGCTGACTTCCTTTAGGGCTGACTTCCTTTAGGAGTGACTGCTTTCATCTCCTTGCAGTCCAGGGGTCCCTCAAGTGTCTTCTCCAGCACCACACTGCTAACACTGAGAAGAACGCTCAGTGCTCAGCACCTGCCCCTCAGGTGAGAACCTGGTACCTGACTGCCGAACTCCACCTGGGTCCTAAGGCAGCCCGGACCTGCTGCATGGTTTTCCCCACCCAAAGCCCAAAGAAGGATATACAAAGGGGAGCCCAAAGAAGATATACAGATGGCAGCTGAGGCAATGCAAAGATCATCATGCTACAGGGAAATGCAAATTAAACTGCAATGAGCTACCACTACATACCTCTTAAAAAGACTGACTGCACCAAGTGGTGGGAAAGACGTGGAGCAACTGGAGCATGGCTGGGGGGAAACTGTACGGCAACTTTAGAGAAAAATAGGGCAGCACTGTCTTAACAGCCTAAACACACATCTACCATATGACCCAGCCTATTCACACAGAGATGTTCACCCTAAGGGTCCACACACAGGCTTACATAAGAACGTTTATGTCGACTTTATTTTAATAGCTCCCAAACTGAAAGCCTGGAGAAGGCACTGGCACCCCACTCCAGTGTTCTTGCCGGGAGAATCCCAGGGACGGCGGAGCCTGGTGGGCTGCCGTCTATGGGGTCGCACAGAGTCGGACACGACTGAAGCGACCCGGCAGCCGCAGCAAACTGAAAGCAACCAGTATGTCCAATGAGCGGTGCCTAGATGAACACGCTGTGGGACTGCCCCACAAAGGAGCACCACAGAGCTAGCGACTGGAACCAACTACTGATACACACAACGGCGCTGGTGAACTTCAAAGTAACTGAAAGAAGCAAGACAAAAACACCAGTACCTACTGCATGGTCCCATTTATGCAAAACTATGGAAAATGCCTGGAGAATCCCATGGACAGAGGAGCCTGGTGGGCTATGGTCCATGGGTCGCAGAGAGTCGGACACGATGGAAGCGACTTAGCACGCGTGCAGGCGTAGGAAATGCAAGCTAATCTGGAGTGACAGAAAGTAGATTGATAGTTTCCCAGGTATAAAAGGGGAGAGGGATGGATTAATGACAAAGAGGCACCAGAAAGCTTGAGAGCCCGGGACAACGGACATTATTATTTTGATCATGGTCAGAGTTTTATGGGTCTATGTTTGTGTTTTGTGTGTAAGTGGTACATGCTGAATGCATACAGGTTAAGGTATGTAAATTATGCCTCAACAAAACTGTCTTTAAAAAGATGAGTTAAAATGTAAATTTAAGTGTTGATGTTTTCTTTTCACACCTGGGGTGGGGGTTGTTTCATCTCCCTCCACTCTGGAGAGGACCCTGTCTGGCTCCTTCTCATGCCCAGGGCGGGGGGCAGCTGTTTCACCTCCCTCCACTCTGGAGAAGACCCTGCCTGACTTGTGCCGTGTGGCCTGTGGCCTCTCCTGACATCCGGGAGACAATGGGGATGAGTTACAAGAGTAACTCTCCACGGGAGGCAACTGCAGATAAATGTCAACGTGACAGAAGAAAGATGGTGTAAATAAACCCGTAAATACAAGCACACACACTAAGTGGATTGTGCATTAATCCCGCTCCTGAAAATCATTACAAAAAGCTGTTGATTATGAGGAGAGGAGAGGGCTGTGGGGAATGGGTGGAGAGCTGGCGTTCGCTTTTCAAATACCTTTCTCTTGTCCTATTTGAATGTTCTGCGCTTGATGCGTAGAGCACTTCTGAGAAAATAAAAACAGGTTTCGTGGCTACTGAGATTATTGGTCATCTTTTGGCATTATTCTTTTTTTTTTTTTAATCATTTATTTAGCTGAACTGGATCTTAGTTACAGCACTCGGAGTCTTCTGATCTTCATCGGGGCATTTGAAATCTTTAGTGGCGGCATGTGAACTCTTAGTTGGGGCATGTGGGACCTAGTTACTCGACCAGGGATTGAACCCAGGACTCCCTGTATTGGGAGTGCTGCGGAGTCTTAGCCGCTGGACCACCAGGGAAGTCCCTGTTATTTTTCTTATAAGAAGTAATCCTATAGATATTATCTGGGAGGCAGGAAGGAAGGAGGGTTGAAAAGGAGGAAGGAGAGAGGATGCAAGCAATGACAGAAGAGAAAGTCACCCACAAAATGGGGCACGTCCAAGAGAGCCCCAAACTTGCAGTGACTACGATCCTGGAGCTCTGGGGACAAAGGGAAAACGTGTGAAGATCAAGGGAGGCAGGACAAAGCTTCCAAAGACACTGCTCATGAAAACAAAACAAGTTTGTTCTGAAAGCTAAATGTCACACCCACTTAAAAAAATATCCAGAGAATGTCCCGGCCAGGGTCGCTTTATCTTGATATATTCTCTCCCTCCTACGCAGCTATCACAGAAGCTGGCAGGGAATGGAATGAGTAGGTCAGAACGAACCACACTGTCTTGAAAACTAATGGGAAAGAAGCTACACGTGGTTTATTTCTTGTCCAGTGTTTTGATCTCACTGACAGAGCTCCTCTTCTCCGGGCACTGCTGCCTACTCAGTGTGATTTGCCCTGGGTTACTGGCCAGTGCTACATGGGCACGGCTGAAGCATGTTTGTTAAAGAAACATGAGGTCATTTCTCACCAAGCAATTAGTTGCACAAGAACATGTTTGCTTTCAAAATCAAACTCTGCCATTAAAAAAAAAAAACTGTTAGTGTTAATAAACGAGTTCAGCAAGGTTGCAGGATATAAGGTCAATACAGAAATACTCTGTTGTATTTCTACACACCAGCAAGGAATGATCTGAAAAGAAAATGAAGAAAAAAGTCCCACTTATGATAATATCAAAAAGAAGAAAATAGTAGGTATAAATTTAACAAAAAAGTGCAAGACTTGTATACCAAAAACTACAACACAATCTTAAAAAGAAATGAAAAAAGATCTAAAGAAATGGAGAGATAGCCCATGTTCATAGACTCAATATTATTAAGATGGTAGTAACTCTCAGTCATTTATAGATTCAACACAATCACTATGGAAAACCCAGCTGTCATTTTTGGCAGAGGCTGATTAGCTAATCCTAAAATTAATACGGAAATACAAGTGACCCAGAATAGCTAAAATGATTTTGAAAAGAGTGAAACTGGAGAACTCACACTTCCCAATTTCAAAACTGACTACAAGCTATGAAGGAGGAGAAGGGGACGACAGAGGATGAAGTGGTTGCATGGCATCACCTACTCAATGGACATGAGTTTGAGCAAGCTCCAGGAGTTGGTGACGGACAGGGAAGCCTGGCATGCTGCAGTCCACGGGGTCACAAAGAGTCAGACGTGACTGAGCAACTGAACTGATGATAATCAAGAATTTGTGGCACTGGCATTAGGACTAGAACTCTCAATTCTATGTATGTATCGATGGACTAGAACTGAGAGTCCAGAAATAGACTCACATATCCATGGTCAACTGATTTACTGATTTTCAACAAGGGTGCCCAGATAACTCACTGTGGGAAAGCACAGTCTTTCAATAAATGATCCTGGGACAAGAGCATCTCCACATGAAAAAGACTGAAGCTGGATCCCTATCTCACACTGTATACAAAAATCAACTCAAAATGGATCAAAGGCCTAAACGGAAAGGCTACAGCTACAGAATTCTCAGAGTAAAACATAAGAGGACACCTTCATGACCTTAGACAAAGCAATGGTATCTTGTTTGACATCAAAAGCACAGGCAACAATAGAAAACAGAGCTAAATTAGATTTTACCAAAATTAAAAACTTTTGTGCATCAAAGGCCACCACCAAAACAGTAAAAAGATAACCCACAAGATGGGAGAAAATATTTGCAAATCACATATCTTTTAAGTGAAAGTGAAAGTTGCTGTCGTGTCTGACTCTGCAATGCTATGGACTATACAGTCCATGGAATTCTCCAAGCCAGAATTCTGGAGAGGGTTGCCTTTCCCTCTCCAGGGGATCTTCTCAACCCAGGGATCGAACCCAATTCTCCTGCATTGCAGGCAGATTCCTTACCAGCTGAGCCACTGGGGAAGCGCAAGAATACTGGAGTGGGTAGCCTATCTCTTCTCCAGTGGATCCTCCCAACCCAGGAACTGAACCCAGGTCTCCCACATTGCAGGAGTATTCTTTTACCAGCTGAGCTACCAGGGAGGGATCTAGTATCCAGCGTATATAAAGAACTCTTGCAACTCAACAGAAAAATGCAAACAATCCAGTCAAAAAACGAGTGAAGCATCTGAATAGACACCTCCTCTAAGAAGATACACAAACGGGCAACAAGTATAAGAACAGGTGCTGCACGTCCTTAGTCATCAGAGAAAGGCAAGGCCAAACCACAGTGAGGTATCACTTCATGCCCACTAGTATGACGCCTACCAAGAGATGGACAATAACAGATGTTGGCAAGGATGTGAAGAAACTGGAACCCTCATACATTGCTGGTGGGAAAGTAAAATGATGCAGCCCCTTAGGAAAATGGTTTTGCAGTCCTTCAAAAAGTTAACCAGAGTCACCCTATTACCCAGCAATTCCACTAGTAAGCATATACCGGGGAGAACGAAAAACATATGTCCCCAAACACCTGTGTGGGAATGTTCATGTGTGCTTAGTCGCTCAGGCGTGTCCGACCCTCTGCAATCCCATGGACTGTAGCCTGCCAGGCTCCTCTGTCCACGGGATTTTTCAGGCAAGAATACTGGAGTGGGTTGCCATTTCCTCCTTCAGGGGATCTTCCCGACCCAGGGATCGAACTGCATCTCCTGTGCCTCCTGCATTGCAGGCAGATTCTTTACCCGTCACAGTAGCATTATTCATAGTGGCCTCAAAGTGGAAATACCCCAATAGTCCATCAACTGATGAATGGATAAAATGCGGTATATCCATAAAATGGAATATTATTCATCCGTCAAAGGAATAAAGTACTACTACATGCTACAACATGCATGAACCTTGAAAGCAACATGCCAAGTAAAAGAAGCAGGCACAAAAGGTCCCATATTATATCATTTCATGTATATGAACTGTCTGGAATAAGCAAGCCCATTGGGACAGAACACATATTCGGGGTTGCCAGGGGAGTGGGACGGGACTACTGATGTAAGAGGCTTCTTCCGGGGGGTGATGAAAATGTTCTGGAATTAGACAGTGGTGGTAGTTGAACAGCTCTGAATCATACTGAATCATACACTTTAAAAGGGTGAATTATATGGCACATGAATTGTATCTAAATAACAACAATGGCAACAACCATCTGTCCTGGTCTTGCCAAATGTTAATAAAGCTTCACGATGCCTGCAACGGCCCCCACTGTCCTCCAAGAGATGGCCCCAAATGTCCAGTCTTCTCTTCTACTCGGCCCACTCTCCCCACTTCCTCGTCTTCATGCCTGCTGCTCCCAGCTTGCCCTGCATCTCTCCACAGCCAGGGCTATGCCCAGGGCTGCAAATAGTAGAACTATGTTCCACCTTCAGTAGAATAGAGTCTGCAGATGGGCTCACAGTGGGGGTTATCTGGGTTTCATTTTTTAACTGAATTTGTAACCAGCAGGAGACTGCACATACACACGCGTGTTCTGGCTACAATAGATTCTGTTGGCTGTCAATCTAGGTGCCAGGCTTCCCTTTGTCCCTAGAAGGGAACTCCGGTTTCACCTTGTGTCTGCTCCGGGAAAGCGGGCCCGCCCCCAGCAGAGGAACTATGCATGCCATTCGTCTTCGTAGGTAGTGGCCAGGGGTGGCTACTGGGGCTCTGAGTCACAGCAACAGGCTCTGGCTCTATTAGCAGAAAACAGTTTTATTATACGTCAGAAACCAACTGACCTTAAAGTTCACGAAGCTTAAGCTCCAGACACCTCACCTGCATGGCCCTGTGAGTGTTCTAGGTTAGGCAGGGAAGCCGAGCTGCAGTCAGCAGGTGAACACGAACAGTTCTGAAAAATATCCTATAAAGAGACTGAGCGCAAAAGGCCCTGAGACTCCCAGGATTTAGTATTTATCCAGTACAATTTCTTGACTCATTCTCAGTAAACACTCACTTCCATATTTAATTTTCCATGTAATGAATTAGATGCTTCAGCTGTCAGAATTGCAGACAAAGATTTTAAAGCAGCTGTTAGAAGTATGCTCAAGGTGGTAAATGAAAATACGCTTATATCGAGTGAACAAATAAGAAATCCCAGTAAAGAAACAGAAACTATTAAAAAAGAAACAATAAAGAACTAAATGGAAATCCCAAAACTAAAAATCCAAATATTTGCAAGGAGGTCGGAAAAAAATGAATCTGCTGTACTCTACTCTGGAGGTGCAGGATTCATGAGGTTGAAAATTCTTCAGACCTAGTCCATGTTCAAAGGGTACCAGTAGTTAGAATACAGGAAAAGGGTCCTCTAAAGCCTGTGATCCAGTTCTGTGTAATGAAACAAAATGGAAAGGATGTCCTGACAAAAAGAGAGAAAAAGTACAAGAAGCAATGACCTCTTATCACCCTGTCCTTTCTGCCTTGAATACTGCTGTCTTGTGAGAACATGATGATGCTTGGAGCAAAGCAGTCATTTTGCAACTTTTGACGGGGAGTGGTGGGAAGCGGGACACAAGCTAAGCCAGAGCCCTGAGCGCATAAATCTGTTGAACATACTATGGAACAACCTGTGTCTGGATTTCCTGTCATGTGAGATGATAACTGCTCTTAACTGGACACCTGTTACTTAGTCTGAGTACATCCCAACTAAGACACAGCTTCTCTTGAAAATGGAGAGATGTGGCAACGCGGTCCCTGCCAGCCTCCTTAGAGAGGGCAGGAGCTCTCTAGTTACTGATCGCACTTGGTCCCCACTGCAACAAAGTTTGCAATCCCTGCCCTACACACCTGCTGAGAGATGGATCCATCAACTGCTCCCGCTTCTACAAAGCACTTCCCGATTCCCGCCTCCTCCACCCCAACCCCATCCAGCTAGAAGTAATTTCCCCACAGTTCAATCTCTCCCTCCTTTCTGTCTCCTATTGTAATTGGACATTTAATCCCCTCCCACTTGACTGTCAGCCCTCTGAGGGCAGGAACCATGCCTTATTCATCCCTGTATCTCCTGCTCTCTGGTGAAGTCCCTGAATATATATGGGAAGCACTCAAGGTTTGCTGAATAAATGAATAAACACTCCTACCACTAAGAATGTCAGTGTTCCAGAATATCCCACTCTCCAAGTTCATCAGGTGATGTGCGTTGCTTCTCAATCTAGGAAGACGATTCCCACCTTATTCCAACCCTCTAGCGAATTCTGGGCTCTCAGCCCTCAGTCCTAGTCACCTGGGGCACACCTATGACAGTCACCTCTGAAGCCTGGATCCCAGCTCCTTCCAGAGGCCCGGACTTGTCCCTTACTCAGGAAGCATGCGGGGATAAAGACAATTGTGTAAGACCTTTCCCAGGATAATCTGGGGAGAACTTCTGGTCAACCACAAATTCCAGGAAAAAACAGAAATTTACACACATACAAATCCCCTCTGCTTTACAAGAGAAAGGCTAGGCAACTTGAAAGCTCACATCCCCACCACAGATCCAAAGACCCCGGAGGGCAGCACCCCCACAGGGGACAAGGACACTCAGCGCCCCTCAAGGTGCTGACGACTCTGAGAAGCACAACTTCCTTCTGCGTCGAGCCTGGGTCTAACTTAACCGTACAAATGCTGCCTGAACTGGCAGCTGATTTTCAGTTCCAGCTCTTGGTAGATTCTTTCCTGGCACCTGACTCTTGACTCTGTAATTGGCCTTTTGTTTTTCAAAATTATGTAAAAAACAGGTAACATAAAAATTACCATCTCAGGCATTCTCAAGTGCACAGTTCAGTAGTGTTAAGTACATTCACATTGTTCTGCAACCTTCATCACTACCCATTTGCAGAACTTTCTCATCCTCCCAAACTGAAATTCCATACCCAGGAAACACTAACCCTTCCATTCTCCCTCCCCCAGGCCCTGGCAACCACTGTTCTATTTTCTGTCTCTATGAATTTGACTACTCTAGGTACTTCACATCAGAGAAATCCCACAATATTTGTTCTTTTGTGTGTGACTGGTTTATTTCACTTAGCATAATGTCCTCCAGGCTCATCCATGTCGTAGCATGTGACAGAATCTCCTTCCTTTTTAAGGCTGATTAATACTCTGCTGCATGTATAGGCCACATTTTCTTATCCATGCATGTGGACGTTTGGGATTTGGGTCACTTCCTCCGCTGGGCTGTAGTGAGTAATGCTGCTGTGAACGTGCACGTTGTGTGTGCGTGCTTAGTCACCTCAGTTGTGTCCGATTCTTTGCAACCCCAAGGACTGTAGCCCACCAGGCCCCTCTGTCCAAGGGATTCTCCAGGCAAGAATACTGGAGTGAGTTGCCATGCCCTACTCCAGGGGATCTTCTTGACCCAGGGTTCAAACCCGTGTCTCTTCTGTCTCTGGCATGGGCAGGTGGGTTCTTTACCACTAGCGCCACCTGGAGAGTTCGCCACTGTGAACACGGTCGGGGGGGAGGGGGTGGCGGGGCTACTGATATCTACTCCAGTCCCTGTTTTCAGTTTTTTTGTGAATCAGACCTTTGCCCAAATCAATCAAGATCTTGACCTTGGGCATGGCATTCTGGGGGCCAGTCTCTATTCCAAGGGGAGGGAAAAAGACATCCCCCACACCACCCTTACACATGATGCCAGGAGAGCTGCTCTGCAGTGGAGGGGCCTCCAAGCTGAGCTGAGACTGGGACCGAGAAAGCCATCTTGGCCCCACCCCCTCCCAACGAGAGCGAATCAGGGACAATGTGGCCAAGCAACGGAGAGGAATGGAACGCCCCCTCTGCCTCCGTGTCTCTGAGGGGACACATACCACTGCACAGAGGAGAAAGAGTGGGACAAGGGAGGCCTCTGTTCCCCAAAAGGGCAGGCCAGCCGCAGAGGCGGCCCCAGGGGCGCAAAAGGGCAGCCGGGACTGCAGGGGCAGAGGTTATGTAAAGGCAGAGGAAGCTGAGACTGGCGCTATTCAGAGGACCTCAGTGAGAGGGGTCCCAGGCGTGGGGGTAGGGCGTTGGGGAGGGGGGAGCCGGAGGAGTCTGGAATGCTCTCATCTGACAGATGGCCCCTAGCTCAGCCAACTCCTCCAGGAGGGGAGGCAGAGAGGCAGAAATCCAAGGGGCTGGTGGCCGCTGGGGGTTGGGTGGGGTTGGGGGTGGTTAATGGCACATCGTGGGTCTATAACCTCAGCCTTCAGAGCTCACTGCTCCCATGTTTTAGTGGGAGTGTGGGTGGACTGCAGCTGGTGGGCAAGGACGCAGTCTGGACACCTGTGGGTCCCTCCCTCTGTCTGTCGTAAGCAACTTTCAATAGGTTACATGATATTTTTTGGTGCCAAACTGTCTAGGTTCAGGCACCAAATGATGACAGGCTGGGAAAGGTGCAGTCACTAAAGGGGAAATTAATTGCGTCTGTGCAACTCTGAACATCTTAGAAGTATAAAAACGACGAAGCATACACCTTACGTGTCAGGACCGAAACTCAAGGCTCTCCCCCCAGCCCCATCCAAACTTCGGGGCTCCGCCAACGCCCTGGGAACTGAGGAGGGCTGCTGCTTGGGGCTCAGCTTCGGGAACCACCCCCACCTTGGTGACTCCAACCCAGAGAGCTTCCCTGATTCGATGCAGAGGCTCCTGCAACCCTCCCAAGCAAACTGGCGCTCTCAGTAAGAAACTGGAGGCCAGCTGTCCCCATAAATCCAGAGAACCCCCCTTCCAGACTGTTCTGGGATCCTAAGGTTGTGAAGTCAGCCTGGACTTGGCCCCTGTGACGTGATTCTGAGGCCAGATAAGGTGGCAAGAAGCCTGTTGGCTCAGCTTTTTCCTAATGCTGGAGCCAGAGCCCGAGCAGGCCTGCTGTCTACATGTCCCCCAGTGATGCAACACCCCCACCAGCACCTGCCTGTGGGCTGGACTGGGGGCAGAGTCAGGGTGGGCGCTGAGCGCTGAACACTGGGTGGGGCTGCCGGCTTGGGCGCCCAGAGTGCAAGCTGCCACCCTGCACTTCTGTCAGGTACTAACCGGACTGACGAAAGAGCCCATCCAGGCTGAGGTCCCACAGGAGACCAAAGGCTCTTGAAGAAGTTTCTGGAGGCCATGTCAGCAGCTAAGAGGAGAAAAAAAAAACAAATTAGTTGGGTCATCACTATGGAGTAACAGCAGTAAACCTTTATTACACCATATTAAACAAGTCCCATTTAATCCTCACAAATCCACATGATAGAAGGATGCTGTCATTACTGCCACTGTGCAGATGATGAAACTAAGCTCAGAGAGCTGAAGCGACTGTCCCAGGGTCACAGCAAGTAAGGAGCAAAGCCAGGATCCAACCCCAGGTCTAGGTGACCTGACAGCTCCTGCTCCGGCCACCTCCCTGCGTGGGAGTCTTGTTCCTTTTGCCGCTCACTCCCTGAGGCCCCAGCCATGCCCCTCAGGGTAGGCAACCGTGCAGGGAAGAGAAAGAGCTCAGAAGCATTAACTACAGTAAGCTGGACAAGGTCAAGTTGGCTCCTCTTCGTGAGCCTCACACGGCTTCCAGGTCAGCGCCTTATCTCACAGGCATGGGTGACCTCTGACTCTGCAGAGACCTTTCAGGACTAGGGCTCCCATCCTCAAGGGCTGGGAGGTACTGCTGGCCGAGGGCCCTGAGCTGAGCCTAAGGAGAGTCCCTCACTCAAATCACTCAAGGTCACACACCAACACCCCCACCACCCCCCACCAGAGCAGTCTTCCTGATAACCGGCCAACGCAGGGGCTCCAAGGCCAGGACCCTTGCCTCAACTGGGACAACTCTAAAGAGTAATCCCCATTCCAGGGCCGTTGCCCCACTGCCCAGGACTAGCCGTGACCTCCCTTGCATTAGTTTTGCTCCTGGCTTCCCTCTCTGCCCCCATTTGCTGCCTCCTTCCCTCACAGGCAAAACTGTCTGCTTCCACAAGATCTAAGACACCAGAACTCTGCCTCCCGCTTCCTCTCCTAACTTCTTCATAGCTAAACACATGATCACTCCCCAACAAGAACGTGAATTCAGCGACAGCGTATGCTTCCAGGCTTTGGCCTCCAAGGCTCACCTGGGAAGTCCACTCTAGAACTCCGAGGATGAGCTTACAAAATTGGTGAGCACTAATGCTGAAGCCTGAGCTTCCCACGTGGCTCAGTCGGGAAAGAATCCACCTGCAGTGCAGGAGACTTGGGTTCAATTCCTGGGTTGGGAAGGTTCCCCTGGCAGATGGCACTCGTGTTCTTGCCTGGAGAATCCCATGGACAGAGGAGCTTGGTGGGCTACAGTCCATAGGGGTGCAAAGAGTCGGACACGACTGAACTGACTGAGCATGCACGCAAGGCTGAAGCCTACTCCCCCAGTGTCCACTGTTCACCCCGCCGAAGCCCCAGGAGTAGGGAAGCTGGCAGGCAGCAGGAACTGGTTCCCATGGGGACTCAGGAGGCCCTTCCGGAGATGTAGTTGAGGGAACAGGGTTGGAGACGTCTAACCCCCAACCCTTGTCTCTAGCATTAATCCCAGGTATGTGTGCGGGCCCCCAGCAGCTCTGTGGTCCTGCTCCCTTAGCTGTCTTTGCTTGGGGGTGGTCCCTTAACCCCTCATAGGCCAATTAGACTCCTCTTCCTGAGGGTTTATTTGGGCATAGAGAGAAGCCGAAGTCTGTCCTAGGGTTCTGACCTGTCTTCAGTGCGATTCCAGGTCCTGTGAGGCCCAGCACTATCCCTGCCCTTGGATCCCATGAACCACCCCTGCAGCTTCACAGGAGGCCCCCAGCACCTCCGGGGACCCCCACGGATTTGCGCTTCTCTGGAGTCCTCCCCAGCAGCGTGAAGCACAGGAGCCATGTCTACCTGGGATGTGTGTGCATGTCAATCACTCAGTCGTGTCCGACTCTTTGTGACCCTACGGACTGTAGCCTGCCAGGCTCCTCTGCCCATGGGGAAGTTCCAAGCGCCAAAAGAACCTAAACCTCGGAAGTGAAGCATCAGAGCCCATCCTAAGGCCTGCAGGGTGGTCACGTGAGGGGCAGATGTCAGCGCCCTGCTCCTTCTTTCCTTCCAGAGACAGAGATGTTGGGCGGGGTCTCCCCGAGAAGACGTCCCCAAGGCCAGGTGCACCCTTTGCATGGATCCGACTTCAGCTTTTGTTTCTCTTTCCTGAGGATGGAAAGCCTGACCTCTGGGTTCATTCCTTCCCGATGGTGTTCAGGCCCTGGGCAGAGCAGCAGGCTACGGGATTTCCCCACTCGGCCTTCACTCGGGACTGCTGAGCCCAGCTTACGGAGGGAGAGACGGAGACACGGAGCCGCTGTTAAATGACGGCCCATGTCACACAGTACCGGGTGGAGAAGCAGGGCTGGGGGTCCTCGGCTGCCGCACCCCTCCCCCCACAGGCGACAGAGGCTGGGGCAGGGACCAGGCGGGGCTTGGGCACGCCTCCATGCTGTGCCAGGGTCACACAAGGACCCTCTTTGGCCGGCATCGCAGACTGGCTCCGTGTCTGTCGTGTGCTATGCAAGAACAGAGAAGCTGCACGAACAGGACAAGGGAGAATGGCCACTGTGTCCCCTCTGTCGCCTGGGGCCTGGGGCAGCGGCAGGGAGGGGCAATGGGGAAGGACACCAGTGGGAAGGAGAGAGAGCTGGAAGGCTGTTTCTGGAAGGCAGCCAGTCTGCTGAGGCCGAGGAGTCCCAAGAACGATCCGCCCCGCATGGCGGCTCTAATTTACAGCTGGGGTCCAGGCTCCAACTGGCAGGAATGAGACCAGCTGGAGCTTGGGACCTGCTGTCCCCGGCAGAGATGGTCCAGAGTGGGGGCCAAGGCCTCATCCCCATGCCCTGCGTTCAGATCCCAGCAGCTGGTGCCGAGGCTTTCCCTGCTGGCCACTCCTCACTGTCTTTCTCCATGCGGAGGTTCTGAGCCTAGGGCAGAAAGCATGTCCCCCCAGGGCAAAATGTTCTGGCAGTGACCAGAAAGGAAGGGAGGGGAAGACAGAGCAGCTGTTCCAGGCTTTTCCAGCGGACCCACAACTCCACAGCGAGCACCCCAGCTCCAGATCCAGGAGGGCCCTCACACCTGCAATGTCGCTGCCCGTGGGATGAGGGCCCAGACCTGGGACCTGGACAGCCTGCACACAATGGGAGCACCTGGTGAGTGGGAATCACAGAGAGGCAACACCCTGCAAGGCACACGCTCTGGGGGGTCCTGGTGTGAGGCTACAGGCCGGGGCCTGCACCTTCCTGACTCCATCATCACAAGTCTCCCTCTTTCCTCCCGCCTCAGCGAGGACCAACCCAGCAGCCCCCAAGGGCAGGAGGAGGATGGGGGCCCAGCCCCGCCGGCCAGCAGCCCTTCCCTCAGTGTTGGGCCAGCTCGTTCTCGCCACCTAGCGGCAGCTGCGGTCCTCACCTGTAACAGCCACCGGAGCAGGGGCATGGGGTGGTCGCCTGTGGGCAGGTAGATGCTGCTCAGGAGGCCCTGGCGCAGGAAGGTGAGCTGCCGGGCTGGTGAGGAGCTGCGGGGGCAGAAGGACAGAGGGGGAGGTCAGGGAGGCGACCCTCCTCTGTGACCCTCTCAGTGAGGCTGAGCAGGGGCATCCGGATTTCAGCTTCCCCGGGACTAGAAGCAGTCACCGCTCTGGACAAAGACGCTCGGTGCAGGCAGCTGCTGGAACAGAAAACAACCCACAGCGCCATTTAGAATCATCTGCTGTCCACTAACACATCTCATAATGTCGTTTGCTTTTTTTTTCGGCCTTGCCCTGCCAGGCTTGCAGCATCTTCACTTCCCCGCCAGGGCTAGAACCCGGGTGCCTGGCAGTGGAAGTGCTGAGTCCGAACCAGTGGAGTGCCAGAGAAATTCCCCTCTCAGTGTTTTACACAGAGGACTGGGGAGCACAGTTTGTTTTTCCAGCATGATGGAGGGGGAAACTGAGGTGCTGACCAGTTTTGAGAAGGGTCTGGGTTGTGATGAGGAGCGTGCCCGGGAGCCTCACCTCTTAGCCCGGCTGCAGCCGGGGGACAGGATTACCCACCAGGCGGCGTGGGGCTGGCGTCTGGGTCTGGTTACACAGAGCATGTCTGCCCCATCTTGTGTTTTTCCAAAACAAAGGGGACACCTGAGAAGACGGGAAAAGAACAGACGGGGGCCCAGGATGGGGAAATCTGGGGAAGGAAATAACTGAGGGTGGCAGAGGAGTCTCGGGAAACCATGCAAACAGCAAGGGTCCTGACGGGGCGGGGGGACCCCCCGTGCTTCTGGGGCCATGACTGCATGGCGAGCTGTCAGGCCTCACCCTTCTGCCCTGAGCTGCTGGCGTGGGGAGGAGCCCTGCTTTGAGCTCACTGTCATCTTAGGAGATCATCTGGACCCATGGGACCCTAGATCCCTGGACAACAAGGAGTTGATATATTTCGTGTGATTTCAGGGCCTCTGGTGGGAGGTGCTGGACTTCACCCCTGTCCTGTGCTCCTGGCATTCTGGGGAAGTTGGTTTGGGGTAGGATTCTCCCTGGAGAACAGAGAAGACTGGCATGCTGAAGTCCATGGAGTCACAGAGTCCGACACGACTCAGTGACTGAAAAACAGCAACCTAATACTCTCTCTGAGTCTGGTGAACGCCTCTTTGCTCTCTTTCCAGATAATGTCCTAAAGGCAACTAATAAGGATTCCAGATAAATGAAACCGTTAACTTCATGTCCATTCTGCTAACAACCAAATCCAGGCAAAGAACATTTCGGATGGCATTTGAAGTCATGACTCTAGATAGAAATTTCTTCGGTCGGCCCACCCTCCTCCTCCTCCTTTTTAAAAAGGACATCATATTTTAATCTGCCAGGAACAGAATGCTCCAAAACAAAGATGCTCCTCCAAGCCAAGTTGCTGTCTCTTTGAGTATATCCAGGCAATTTACAAATTGTATACTTTTTCTCCCCCCCCGCCCCCCGCCACCAAATCATTTAAGTTCAGAGGAGAAAGCAGCTTTGTTCCTGTTTGTGAAGCTGACCGTTCTAAAACAGACCTTTATTTGTACATACAAACACGTGTGTACCCCAGGGCTGCTGGCACACGCCACTTCTGCCCCACGTGCTCAGTCACACAGCCACGTTCATGGGCTGACCCCGGCGATGCCTGTGTGGTTCATGTACAGCCCCTCAAATGCAGACAATAGCCAAGCCAGCCATGTCTGGAGGACCTCACAGATTGGCAGGGCCTGGCCGGAGGCCACGTGGAAGGAGGCCGGCGCTCCAGGGACTCTAAGACGACGCTGGCTCTGGCATTCTGCTCAGGGGGCACCCGCCAGCTTCTCTGTAGGGGAATGGATTCTACAAGCCCCTGTCAGCTCAGATCAACACATTTCCAACTGCTGCTCAGAGGGAGAGACGCGTCTCGGTTGACGATGTCTCCCTTCTGCCACACACTTGGCAGTGCAGTTTCTGCCAGAGGAAGGATCGGTCTGCCTCGGGGTTCACTGCTGCGGAGTTAGGCTTGGTGTGTAGGACAAGGGGTCAGAGGTAGGCAGCAAAGGGCATGGTCCAGCTAGGCCTGCAAGCGAATGGCTGTCGAAGAATTCAGCTAGATGAGATGCAAGGAATCTCCTGTGAGTGTGCTCAGGCAAAGGGCACTGCTGCCTTGCCTCGGCTGGACCGCAAGCCCTGCCGCCCTTCAGGGGAAGGACAGAGAGATGGCAGGAGGGACCTCCTGCTTGGTGGAAGCGCAGGGAGGGGCCTGGCAGGCAGAGACCACCCTGATCTGAGGGAGGAGGACCGTCTGCAAGTAGGGAGGCCCCGGGGCGGGGGGAGAAGGTGAGCGGGTTACGGAGTCCACTGCGGTTAGATTTATAAAAACCCCTGGCAGGTTCGCAAACCGAGAACGCTGACACTGGGTCCGAGCCGGTGCCTGTGCCTGTGGCAAAGCCAGCGCCCAGGTTGGAAGTTATCCTGAGAATGTCAGAATGCCAAGGGGCGAGCAGGGAGGGGCAGGGCCTCCTCACGGAGGCAGATGCCGCTCGGGCCCAGCTGGGCGTGAAGTCGCAGCTGCCAGTCCTGATGACCCAGGGAGGGGAGTCCCCACCCCAACGAGGAGAGGCCACGGTCAGAGTGCGCTAACCCCCGGCCGTGGTGGCAAGGACACGGGGCAATAGGAAAAGAAGGAAGGAAGACAGGGTACAGGGTGGGGGGATCAGCAAGAAGGGGGAGTCACACAGAACAAAGGCCCCAGCCTCGGTCAGCATGCTGGGCTCCTGGCAGAACTCTGATCTTCTGCTTGGACTGTGTGTTCCTGATAAGGCCCAAGTCAGGATCGCCCAGCCCCCATCTCTGGTCTAGTTTACGGGCAGCAGTCCCAGGGGGCAAAGTCTCTAAATGCCTCGGGAATCCCAAGTGATGGCAGAAAGATAAACACCGAGTGTCGTTATTTATAAGGTATCAGCTTCTGCGCCTTTGCCAGGCTACTAAGATGAAAGCTTAAGTGAAACGCTGAGGGAGAATAGCCAATAATGGTCCCAGTGCTCTTCTCTTTCCTTCCTTTGTTTAAAAATCAGTGAGCAGAGGGCTTCCCTAGTGGTCCAATGGCTAAAAATCCACCTGCCAATGCGGGGACACAGATTCAATCGCTGATCCAGAAGATGCCATGTGGCACAGAGCAACTAAGCCCGGGCACCGTAACTGCTGAGTCCGTGAGCCCGAGAGCCCCGTGCTGCCCAGCAGGAGAGGCCACTGCAGACAGAGCCTGAGCACGGCCCCTGGAGAAAGCCTGAGTGCGGCAGCAAAGACCCAGCACAGCCAAACATAAATACATAATTTTGTAAAAAAGATTAAAAAAAAAAAGTCAATGAGAGCCACTCTGGTCCAAAGCCCAGGGATCCCAGCAGCTGCCTGGAGGGCCACTCCCACTTGCTCTGGACTTGGGGGGCAGGCGCAGGCAGCGGGGCGGCTGAATGCTGCCCCTGCTCCTGGATTTATTTCACCCGGTCTTCCCCTGCCTGCCAGGAAGACGAGGAGGAGGTCTTGGCAAAACAGGAGCTGGGGCCTGGGCCTCAGGGAGGTCTGATGCCTGAGCACCATTTACATCACTGAACTCGGACCCATCCCGCCCCCGCCTGCTGAAGCCATTGCCAAGGAAGGTCCCCACTGGCCTCTCCGGCATCCTGAGAACAAACCGCAAACGGCAGGTGCACCCAGAGGACAAAGGTGGTCCTGACACCCCCACACACACTGGGGGGAGGGTGGGGAACAAGGAGGACCCAGGGTGCTTCCGAGGGCGAGCTCCAACCCCGAGGCCCTGGTTCCTGTCTTAGAGCTGCCCTGGGGCATAGGCCCTGTCACGAGGCTTGGATTTCCCGCTGAACTGCTGTCAGGGGAGGAAAGAGCTCAGCCTCCCCCCTCCCCCGCACCGTACCAGCTTCTGTCACAGCAGCATGTGACTTTGGTCCCAGGGAAGCGACCTGAGGTCATACGTCCAGCAGGGTGACAAATGAAAGAGGATGGTCCAGGCCACCTCTGGTCCTATAGCTGCAGTTCAGGGAGGGGTTCAGTTCAGTTCAGTTCAGTCGCTCAGTCGTGTCCGACCCTTTGCAACCCCATGAACCGCAGCAGCACGCCAGGCCTCCCTGTCCATCACCAACTCCCGGAGTCCACCCAAACTCATTTCCATTGAGTCGGTGATGCCATCCAACCGTCTCATCCTCTGTCGTCCCCTTCTTCTCCTGCCCTCAATCTTTCCCAGCATCAGTGTCTTTTCCAATGAGTCAGCTCTTCACATCAGGTGGCCAAAGTACTGGAGTCTCAGTTTCAACATCTGTCCTCCCAATGAACACCCAGGACTGATCTCCTTTAGGATGGACTGGTTGGATCTCCTTGCAGTCCAAGGGACTCTCAAGAGGCTTCTCCAACATCACAGTTCAAAAGCATCAATTCTTTGGCGCTTAGCTTTCTTACATTCCAACTCTCACATTCATACATGATCACTGGAAAAACCACAGCCTTGACTAGACGGACCTTTGTTGACAAAGTAATGTCTCTGCTTTTTAATACACTGTCTAGGTTGGTCATAACTTTCCTTCCAAGGAGTAAGTGTCTTTTAATTTCACGGCTGCAATCACCATCTGCAGTGATTTTGGAGCCCAAAAAATAAAGTCAGCCACTGTTTCCACTGTTTCCCCATCTATCCGCCATGAAGTGATGGGACCAGATGCCACAATCTTAGTTTTCTGAATGTTGAGCTTTAAGCCAACTTTTTCACTCTCCTCTTTCACATTCATCAAGAAGTTCTTTAGTTCTTCACTTTCTGCCAGAAGGGTGGTGTCATATATCAGAGGTTATTGATATTTCTCCCGGCAATCTTGATTTCAGCTTGTGCTTCCTCCAGCCCAGTGTTTCTCATGATGTACTCTGCATGTAAGTTAAATAAGCAGGGTGACAATATACAGCCTTGATGTACTCCTCTACTCAGGCAGGAGAGGCGCATGTAAACCTGTGTAGGTCCAACCCGGGAGGACCAGCCTGGGTCAGACACCGAGACTGCCCGTTCTTGCTCTGAGATGAACTGCTGGCTCAACCTGTGCCAACATTTCCCACTTTGTACAGTGGAAAGATGACTCTTCACCAGACAGCAAGCAGAGGTGAATCTACTTCAAGAAGTGATTTTTTACTTTTGTATACTTTTCGTTCGTTCAGCGTTGTGTCCAACTCGTTGCAACCCCATGGCCTCTAGCCCATTAGGCCCGTCTATCCATGGGATTTCCCAGGCAAGAACATTGGAGTGGGTAGCCATTTCCTTCTCCAGGGGAACTTCCAGGGATTGAACCTGCATCCCCTGCATTGGTAGGCAGATTCTTTACCACTGAGCCACCATGCAAGCCCAAGAAGTGATTTTTAAAAACTGTATTCATTCTCCCCCCAAACCACTAATGATTACAAAAAGTGTAAAAATACAGAGGAGTCTAATGAGGAGACTGAAAGTCACCTGAAATCTCACAAAGTGAGATTCACTTTCTGAAAGGTGAGAAACTGAACCGCATTGCTCTTTGAGAGATGCAGTAACCTTTTCCTCTCCCTCTGTCCTTGCATTTCTGGCTGCCCACAGCGCACTAATTATTGAACGGCTAGTAATTCCCACTCTCTGTCTCGACTTGAGGTCTTTGGCACAAACAGGAAATAAAGGATGACCCACAGGCTAAAGGGTGACCTTCAGGAAGTGGCCCTTCCCCAGCGCCTGGCAGGCGTCCCCTGACCTGGCCTCGGGCAGGGCATGGACATTCCTGGCCCCAGGCCCCATCTCCGCTCTGCTTCGTTAGCAAACTTGAGGGAGGAGGGTCTGGACTCTCCGCTCCAGGAGGCTGGCCGGCCACCTAGCCCCATTTGGCACAGCTGCTCTGATCCCAGGCCACCACACCACGGGCCATCTCCTCTGTCACACACTGTCTGCCTGCCATCCAGCCTGGGACAGAACACCTGCTGTTGGCCCCAAATCCCGAGGAGAAACAGCTCAGGAAGCCACCTGCCTCTCCCCTGCTATGTCCTCCCGGTCCAGTCGCTTCTCTGTCCCTGTGCCTCCACTACCTGTCGTCGTTCCCTTCATTTCTTCCCCTGCCCCCCTTTCATCATTTCTTTATGAGATACATTTGCTTTTTAAAAAATATTTATTCGTTTGGCTGCCCTAGGCTTTAGTTGTGGCATGCAGGATCTTTAGTTGCAACATGTGGGATCCAGCTCCCTGACCGGGGAACAAACCCAAGGCCCCCTGCATTGAGAGCTTGGAGTCTTAGCCACTGGACCACCAGGGAAGTCCCTAGATGTATTTTCAATTTGGCAATGGGAAATTTTACCAATGTCCATACCCTAAGACCCAGTCATCTCACATCACATCCAGAGATCTATTCCAGGACCGCTAACAAACGTTTTTGTGTAAGGACACTCTCCACCACACTGTTTACTATGGGGGGGAAGTTGGAAACCACCTGCATGTCGAGAAAAATGAAGAAAATGGATAAATATGTCAGGCATCAATGACATGTGAGGTATAATCTCAACATTACTTGGTCTAATTGCAACATTTGGGCCTTATATTTAGATTCTTATTTCAACAATGTATTTAAAAAAAGCCACTTAGAAGCAATCACAGAAATCTGAATGCTGATCGATATTTATGATATTAAGACGTGCCTATATTCTTTAAGCGTAATAATGTATTGAAGTTATGTCTAAAGATAGTATTTTAGAAACCCAGATTGAAGGACTTAAAGAATTAAATTCTATGTGTCTGGGACTTGCTTAAAAATGATCTTGAGGGGACAGTGTGAGTGGGTAGGCATACAGAAGAAGCAAGACCGGCTCCGAGTCAGTAACTGGTGCTGACTGGTAGGTACACATAGGTACCCTTTACTTCTATGTGTGTTTGAAACTTTCCATGATAAAAAGCTTTAAAGGAAACACATCAAAGCACCGTTATTTTTCTGTTATAAAATAAGATGGGCTAGCTGGAAAAGAGAACAAGGTTCTTGTGTTCTAATCCTAATGTGTCCTCGACCTCCACGTGCCTTATGGGCTGGTGGGGAGCGGTCAGGTGGTCTCACCTTCATCTCCCAAGTGGCCGGGGCACAGCAGGGCGCCAGCCTGTAGTGGAGAGCTGATGGGCTCAATCCTGCAGGCTTTCTCGCTCTTATCCTTAGACATGTGAACTCACAATCGCAAGAGTTGCATGTTATTGCGGTATAGTTTTCAAAAATCCCCTAAAAAAATCAAACATAGTCAGGGGTTATGTGATAATGACTGTGAACAAGTCCCACCAAGAAGAGGACCAGTGCAGCTGTCCTGACGTTATGCTGACTTGTACTTGTGGCCGGAGACAAACTTTCCAGGAGGAAGAGAGGAGGGGATGATGGGCTCTGGGAAACTGCTGGACAGCCAGGAAAGTGGCCCCAGTGCTGACAGAGACATAACCCCGAAGGCACGTGTGATGAGTCTGACCACGCGACGGGGCCATGGGGAGGAAAAAGCAGCACATGACAGATGTCAAATATCTGCTACAGGGTAAGACTCTGTAAAGGATATACATCCAAGTTAGTGGCGACAACACCACACGCAGACACGTGTGTCCTGCGTGTTTCCCTAAAGGCTGACATACCCACACCGGCAAAACATAGCTTCCGACGGCCTCCTCTGGGGTGGTCCTCGCCACTGGGTTCCTCGAGGGAGGGGCCTGGTCAAGCCGCACGGATGTTTACCTGAGGAACAGCTTTTCCAGGGGGCTCCGTGGCTTCAGCTGTGAACTGTCCAGGAGGCAGGGCACGGGGTGGCGCCTGGGGAGAAACACGGTCTCGCCCGGATGCACTGCTGGGATGACCTGCAGGGGCACGGAGAACCTCTCCACCAGCTTCCTGGCAAATCAAGGGGCAGGGGAGAGCCGGGCATCAGCAGGCGCACCTTGTCTGCAGTCTGGAGGGAGGCCAGGGAAGGCCAGATGGCTGCCCCCGCCCCGCAGCCCCCGCCCGGTGGGAACCAGACCGGGGACACAGCGCCACCTGCTGACGGAGGGAGAGCCCGCCACGTGCAGACAAAGGGGCTCTCTCCTCCCCAACCCACTGCTGGACCCCAACCCCTCTCTCAGGGCCTCGGTGCAGGAGCCGAAAGTCCTGGCCCCAAATCCTGCCCCACTCGTGGGCTCTGCGCCAAGGCCCACTGCGTGCCACGCCTGCAGGTGCCAGGTGCTCAAGCACAGGGCGTGGGCTGCCCATGCTTGGCCAGGACAGTGTAACGCGATCACAGCGAGGCCCTCCAGCGAGTGGACCAGCCCCAGAGCGGCCACACAGCACTGGCAGAGGCGTGGGAGAGAAGCCCCGGTGCGGGCGGCAGGTCGGGGAGGGCCCCAGCACCACCATGAGGGGGCCAGGGCTCTTTCTCTGAGCAGCATCCTCAAGGCCTCCTGAGCAGGAGGACGCCCCAGCGAGTCTGCGAAATGCCGAGGGCCAGGCCTGCCCTGCTCGGAGAGTCATTTAGTGAACCAGAGCGAGGTCCCACGGATAGGGAAGGAACAGGCAGAAGAAGGGGGGACACGTTTCAGCTCTACGGGGATGTGTCTAAGGGAGGAGGTGCAGAGTGTTCCTCACAACGAGGCCAGTCACAGCGCGGTGCAGGATGGAAGGGTCTCCCTTATACAGAACGCGGTGGGTGAACACAGCAAGCCACAGAATAGCAAGAGTGGGTGTGTGTGTGTGATGCAGGTAAACAGACACGCACACATGTTCTTAGACACACACAACAGCCTGCACACATCTGACACAGCCAACCATGGTCCAGGGTCATCCCGAGGACCAACAGGATGGGGGAGGGGAAGGAAGGGGAGACGTTTCCTGTTTACTTCAAACAACAGTGTTTGGCTTGATTCTGCACTAACATAACATACACTCCACAGTAATAATAACAAAATAAAGCAAGCCACAGGCACTGCACCCCTTCTTCTCATCAGAGGAAGGCCAGTACCCAGATTGCCATCTGGGCCCTGAGACAGTAAACACGGAGGGGACACGGCCAGGGGGTCCTGTGAGTCTCTGGGACCCAGCAGCCAGCGCCGGAGGTGGACAAGCTGAGCTGGGGGCCCACCAGCTGCTAGAGGAAACCTGTCACTCTCTGGCCAAGTGACCCAAGGTAAGGAAGGTCATCCTAAGGATGAAACGGCACAACAGATGGGAATGACATCGGAAAACCGGGTGGATTCTGATCTCACAGACTTCGGAAACAGCCTCAGCAAACCACCATAACAAATGTTCTGTTAATTTATTAGCCGTTTGAGTTTTTGAGTCTCTACGGCTTCCTATGTCCGCAAAGAGTTGGACACGACCGAGTGACAGAACAACAACGGCTTCCTAGGCTGCTTTTATAATTTTAGAAAAAGTACAGATTATTAAAAGTCTGTAAGAACCAGATTCATCTGTAAAAAGCTCTTGGCCCATGACCCCAAACCATCGCTCAAAGAGAGTTCTGTGATATTAAATACAATGTATGTGCATTATTAAGAGCTCTGAGATGACTCTAATTGAGGACTTCCTGTGCAGCCCAGAAGTGAGGATAAAGGATGATGCTGTGGTATAAATATCCTCCCCTCCCTGACACTGGCACACACATAAAGGGCTTTTAACTTTAAGGACTAGAGAATGCAGGATGTTGTCTGTTCAAGACACAGGCTACCCTTGGAACACGAGCAGCTGATCGGCTCGGGATGACTGCGGGCCTTTCTCTGCCGGGCAAGGGTGGGCGGTTACGTGACTCCTGGTCACAGGCGACCTGTCCGCCAGATGGAGGCCAGCCCCCCGGCCTGGGCCTCACCCCTTCTGGACCTGCACTCCCGCATGGCCCCTCCCACCCAGCCCTGGCCCCACTCAGGGATGGAAGAGGCTGCCGGGCTTTGTACATCAGTGAGTAATTTTCTTTGAAGCAGAGAACCGAACTGACCCATCAAGATGATTGCACATCAAAACCACCACCTCAAAGTGGCTGTTGTCAGCAGAGGCTGTCTCAGAGTACTACTTGAAAAGGTCACGTGCCCAGAGGACTATCAGCAATTCCGAAGCCTGGAGCACCAGCTGCCCAGGTTAACTCCCTTTCTGTGGGGAATCTTAAAAGCATCCAGGCCACAACTTCCAAAATCCTGGATGCACTCGGGAGGAAGGGAAAGAGCTAGAGAGACTATCCAGGCTACAGAGATGTCTTAAACCATCTACTTCCAAGGCTCTCCGTCCAGTGAGTGGGGACCCTGGGAAGCGAATCCCCAGCCCTGACACAGAGAGAAAACTGCTTCATTACTCATGATGCCAGCAAAGCCTCTGGCCCAAACCTGCTGATTCCATGTGCCAGAGTCACCGTGTGCCCGTCAGGCACCCTTTCCCTGCCTCTGGGCAGCGTGTGGAGACAGGGACCAGCTACAAGGCAGCTGCAGCTTCGTTCCTTAGTCTGACTCTCTGTGACTCCGTGGACTGCAGCCCGCCAGGCCCCTCTGTTCATGGAATTCTCTAGGCAAGAATCCTGGCATGGGTTGCCATTTCCTCCTCCAGGGGATCTTCCCAACCCAGGGGTCGAGCCCGCCTCTCCTGCATTGGAGGTGGATTCTGGACCACTGAGCCACCAGTTAGGAGGCAGAGGTCCCTAATACAGGCCAAGGGTCAGCAGCAGTGGCCTCCTCCTGCCCATTTCAATAAATGAGGCTTTCGCTGCCACACAAGCAAGCTCGCCGTTGCTACCAAGCAGCACAGCCAAGCAGGCGGCAAAGGCCCTCGGAGCTGGAAGGAACTCTTTACAGCTCACACGCTTTACAGACAACCTGCTGAGCCCCGATCTGAGGGGGACCATACGGGGTCGTGAGAGGGGGGCCCCGGGGAGTCTGTGTGTGTGGGTGGACACAGGATGCTGACTCAGTGTGGGCATTCCAACCAGACCGCCCAGCTCAGGCCTGAATGACGTCACCCGGACACACAGAGAAAGCGAAGCCTGGACAGGCAGACAGTCCAGGGCGTGTGGACCAGCCTGCCCCTGGGTCACGTGGGGGCATGCGGTTCCTGAGGGAGGGAGGGGAAGGAGGGCGGGAAGGAAGAAGGGAAAGGAAGGAAGGCAGGCAGGCAGGCAGGCAGACAGGAGGATCTGTCCTGGCTCCACTTTCCCCCTCAGCTGTCGCCCAGTCTCCGTCTCCTCTGAACCTACTCCAGGCAGGCTCCCTGGTCATCCACTGGAGCGGCTCCTGTCAAGGTCACCATGACCTTCAGGCTGCGCCCTCGGCCGTTCTCTCGACACCGCCTTCCCTGGTGATCTCATCTGGTTTTGCGGTTTTAAATGTCACCTACACATGGTGATTCCCAAGCTGGCCTCTCCAGACAAGGAGGTCCTTGTCTTGGTCTCGCCCCAGGGGTCCCACAAGTGAACACTTGTTCCCGTGCCTGCCACCACCCCCGGCCTGCGTCACTCAGCCCTCCCCAATTAGAGTCAACCCCGACAATCCATCTGCTCAGGCCTCAATTCAGGGGGTCCACTCTGATTCCTCTCTTTGTCCCACGGCCTCCATCCAGCTCGTCGCAAACCCTGTCAGTTCTAGCCTGAAAGTCTACCCAGAACGTGCCCCCTCCTCCTCACCCGTCCTCACTCTCTTGGATTACTACCATGGCCCCCTGTACCCCACCAGTCTACCCTGGATGCAGCAGCAGCAGACCCAGCTCAGATGAGTGGCAACCAGTTTCACGCAGCCCCCCAACCTCTACTCCCGACCTCCGCCCCCTCCTCACTGCTCCCATGGCAAGGCCCTCCCAGGGCCACCCCTCACCATCTCCAGGACTCTGCTGAAAACTTATCTGCTCTCGGAGTCCCTGACCCATCGTCCAGCTCTCACAGCACCCCCGACACCGCTGACGCCCACTGTCTCCTTTCCCAGCAGCACTGGTCCCCAGCTTCCTGCACTCACCAGCGCACTGCTGGTTTCCGGCCCTGACCCGGAGCAGCACGCGGGCTAAGACCTCGGTCTGGCTCTGTTCCTGTCGTACCCCAGAGTGTCTGCAGCTTGTTGTTCAGTCGCTAAGTCGTGTCTGACTCTTTGTGACCCCATGGACTGCAGCATGCCAGGCTTCCCTGTCCTTCACTATCTCCACAGAGCCTGATGCAAAGTTGGCACATAATAGATGCTTGTTGGATAGACGAACAAATGGAGAGAAAGACGGATAGACAAACGGATGAATGGAAGACCGGGGGCCCTGAAGATGGATTCAACTGTGGTCCTCAGGCATCTCCATGGTATAGAGGAATCCCGCCCTGGTTCCAGCCAATAGGCCAGGAGATTCCAGCCCAGATGATACCTCTGAGAGAAGCCACTTCCCTTCCCCACACAGGGGAGGACAAAGGTGTCACATGACTGTACTCTCTCATTCAAAAGCAGTGTTCTTTTAGACTGTGGCTTGAGATCTGGTCCGAGTTTGGGCAGACAGTCAGGGAAGAACAGGCCATGTTTTATACCTGTGTGTCCTCAAAGGCCCACACTAGACCCTGACACACAATGAGTGAATAAATATTTCTGGAATTAATGAACAGATGTGGGGTTACGAGGAGGAGGCAGCTTGAGAACCCATCAACAGCACACTGTTGTTGGGTGAAATGGTCCAGGGACTTCCCTGGCGGTCCAGTGACTAAAGCTCCGTGCTCCCAGTGAAGGGGGGCCCAGGTTCAATCCCTGGTCAGGGAACTCGATCCCACGTGTCACAACTAAAGATCCCACGTGCCTGTGTGTGTGCTCAGCTGCGCTCAGTCGTGTCCAACTCTTTCGTGACCTCCTCCGTCCATAGAATTTCCCAGGCAAGCAGACTAGAGTGGGTCACACGACGCAACAAAAATCAAAGATCCCGCAGGTCGCAAGTAAAAGACTCAGCACAGCCAAATAGATAAATATTAAAAAAGAAAGAAGCTGTCCAAAACAAAGGACAGGTCAGCACTGAAACCCTCAGTCTGGAGAGGCAGGTGTGTGAACTGGGCCCTGAGTGGGCAGAGCCTCCCTCCTGAGGCTGCCCGCTCCCCCCACCTTTCCCCACCCCCTACCTGTGCTCAGGTGTGAGCAGCACTTCGTCTTCATTAAGACCCCAGGCTCTGAGATCAGCACAGTCCAGAAGAAGTAGCTTCTCTTGCTCCTGCTCCCTGCAAGGAGGTGAGAGGTGTCAACCAGGGTCGGCCCAGGGCCTGTTCATCCCGCTCCGTCACAGGGCCCCAAGGGCCTCCCGGTGCACGGCCAGGCCTGGGCAAGGGACCAGGGAGCCCAGGGCCCTGTCCCTGCACAGAAGCTCTCAAACTCAGATTCCAGCAACGGGGGTGGGGGTAGGGGAGAGGGCCTGAAGGACGGCAACTTACACCACACAACTTCAGTGTGAAGAGCTGCCTCATTGGAAAAGACCCTGATGCTGGCAAAGATTGAGGGCAGGAGGAGAAGGGGGCAGCAGAGGATGAGATGGTTGGATGGCATCACTACTCAATGGACATGAGTTTGAGTAAACTCTAGGAGTTGGTGATGGACAGGGAAGCCTGGCGTGCAGCGGTCCATTGGGTCACACAGAGTCGGACACGACTGAGCAACTGAACACCACCACACTGGGGCCTGGGCCTTGCCCTTCTGCTCCTCCTGGGCCCAGCTTCCCTGACCAGGAGCAGCCCCTGTGCCCACAGCTCCCCTGGGCCTGCCTCTCCAGCCCCAGGTGACAGCCCCCCAGGGCCTGCTCCTTCCCTCCTACATGTGCTTGCCCCTCAGTCTGTTTCTTCCCGTAGCCCTGAGTGCCTCACCTCCCCTTTCAACCAACCCCACTGCAGGCCCTGTGAGCCGACCATTATTTTGCAGAAATCAGCTCCCTCACCTTCTGCCCTGACCACACACAAACCCCGAGGGACATCAGTCCCAGCTTCGACCTTCTGCGTTCTCATTCCCTCCGGCTGCTGAGGGAGCCCTGGGCGCCCTACCCCTCCAGCCATCGCCCTGCCCGCTGTGGGCTCACCCTGGCTTTGCCCACAGGTCCTCGGTTCTCAAAGGTTTTGTCTCCTGCCCAGCTGCCGTCTTGGACTGGGCTAGCTGGATGATTTCTAGCCGAAGGTGGACAGCCCTTGGACCTCAGGTGCCCAATTCTGAATTCCTCGTCCCAGCACAGGCCCCAGCCACCCAGGGCGACAGGTCCCACGGGAGCCAGCTTACCACCACTCTCTTCCTCCCTCTCACACTTCCTGTCCATTCTCCACAGTGCCGCCTGGGCAGTCTCTCTTAAATACATGGGAAAATACATCCTGACCTTCTTGAAATCCATCCGTGACTTGACCTTGTCTTCACGAGGCCCTGGTTCACATCTTGGTTGCAGCTCCTGCTCTGGCCTGCCCTCACACTCTGACACAGTATTCCAGTCCCAGCATCGTCTGTCCTACATGCCTTTAAACCTGTGGTCGCTCTCATTGCCCTCCCAAATCTAATCCTGCACGGTCCAAGGACAAGGATCCCCCTGAGGATCCTGTCCTAACCGTCAGGCTGAGTTAGATGCCCCTTTTCTGGCCCCCTCTGTGTGTGTGCTCAGTCACTCAGCTGTGTCCCGACTCCTGGAGGTCCCCTCTGTCCATGGGATTCTCCAGGCAAGAATACTGGGGTGGGTTGCCATTTCCTATTCCAGGAGATCTTCCCAACCCAGGGATTGAACCTGCGTCTCTTGCGTCTCCTGCATTGACAGGTAGATTCTTTACCACCAGCGCCACCTGGGCTGTGAAATACTAGAATCACTGCGTTCAGTTTCCAGGGGAAAATAGGATAATGCATGCCACACATGTGTTTAACCCTCTCCAGTGGGGCAAGAACATGGGGCTGGGAAAAACAGAGGCCAGTGAGATGTTATTCCAATAAGAACCCGAGCATCCGACAACAGCACTGCCTGTTTCTACGTGTACCTTCCACAAAGGCAGTGTGCAGGCACTGAGCAAAAACAACGTGAGAGATGGGAAGAGGACACAGACAATAAGCCTGTGGACAATGCGCTCCCGTCAGACAAAGCGCAGGTCCAGGGTGAAGTCCACCTGTGCCCTGGCCACCCCAGTCCTCACGGACAATGGAGGAGTGGGATTCTAGTGTCTTCACTGCAGACAGGACCTCAGTGCAAGCCGACCACGTCACCTGCTTCCCAGGGGAGAAAGAGCACTTGTACTGGTTTCCACCACCCTCTGTGCCTTCCTAAGGGATTCTGGTTCTGATCCCATGTGACTTTCGCTTTAAGAAATCAACTTCAGGCTTCCCTGGCGGCTCGGTGATAAAGAATCCATCTGCCAATACCGGGCACATGGGTTCGATCCCTGGCCCAGGAAGACCCCACATGCTGCAGGACAATTAAGCCCGTGTGCCACAACTACTGAGCCTGCGCTCTGGAGCCCGGGAGCCCCAGCTCCTGAAGCCCGAGTGCCCTGGGGCCCGTGCTCTGCAACAAGAGAGGCCACCGCAGTGAGAGGCTGGCTCACCGAAACGCGAGAGGAGCCCCTGCTCACCTCAACTAGAGAAAGCCCGTGAGCAGCAGTGAAGACCCAGCACAGCCACAACTAAACAAACCTTTTTTAAAAGAAAGGAAAAAAGAAACCTACTTCTACGTGAGACAGGCTCACTGTAATGCCAGAGGGAGGGCGGCTGAACTAGACCAAGTACTACAGGAAAATGCTCAGGGGCTGGCCTGGGACAGGGTGAGAGGAAAGGCCAGCTCCGTACGCATGCCCCTGACCCCCGGCACTGTCAAAGCCAGTGTCGGGCTGCACATCTCGGCGTCAAGGCCGTCTATTCCCCCCACTTCCCTCGAACCCTTGCATGGGAGCTGAATGAGCCCCAGACTGGCATGAATCGGGCAGAACAGTGCTCAGGTGAAGAGAGGACCAGCAGCGAGGTCTCTGTACGCAGTCCGGTCTGGCGCTCTCTGCCTCGGAGAAGCTGTCCTCTGACCCCCTACCATTCCAAGCGCTGGTTATTCACCAGGGCACACGGGGCACTCACTTGCGAGGCACGCTGAGGCAGGGAGGGGAGTAGGCTGCTTTATCCTGGGAGGAATTTGCTCTGAGTCCGAGTACGAATGGTGTAATATTACCGCTAACCTCAAAGAAATGAAGACCCTCCCCGCTCACCTCTTCTCCCGCAGTAAGTAATCCAAGCTGTTGACATAGCACCCTGAGCTCCCAGAGGCGAGCTGGCGAAACCATACGGGAATGGGCGTCAAAGACAAAGACAGAGGGAGAAAAAAAGACTGATCAATGTTAAGCCCTCTATTTAGCTTACTTCTCTGAAAAGGCAGTACATTAGCTCGATTAAAACCGTCGGAAAGCATAAGGGCGCACAGCACGAGGACTTCGCCTCACCTGCACCCCTGGCCCCCGGGGCCCTCCCCACAGGTGACCTCAGGTGTCCGCTGCTGGAGACCCAGTTTACAAGGAGAAGCAATCAGGAATGCATCAGACACTCCTTCAACACAAATGCTATTCTGTACTGAGCTCTGATTTTCAATTAACAGTATGTCTTCAGGGTCATTCCATAGCAATACTAAAGAGATAATTAAAAAAAAAAGACACCACTTCCATGGTATTCTGAAGTATGATAATGACGTAATTTACTAGTTCCCTAGTGATAGGCATTTTGGTTATTGGCAATCTTGGGCTGTTACAAATAAATAGGTCCTATTCTTAGAATACATTTCCTGGATCTACTGGCACTCAAACATCCCCAAAGTCTTCCCAGCAACCACGTTTTTTTCTCAGTTTGAAGTTCATCACTGAAGTTTCCACTTTGGAATTCCCAAGTCGCTGGACCACAGTTAGCCTGAGGCTTTGTGCCTGACCTAGCCCAGATCCACGACCTCAACCTTGGCTGCGAAAGCCCTGAGGGGCCCCGCACCAAGCATTTCTGTTAGGAGTTCGGGGCAGAAATAAAAGGGGAGACAGCCCAGCCTCGGGGGCCCAAGCTCCCAGTCACGAGGGCCCAGGGGCTGGGGAGAGGTCAGAGGGTGTGGAGAACAAGCCGTGGTCAAGGGGAGGGGCCCGAAGGAGGGTAGTTGGGGTGTGGCTGAAGAGGAGTGGCCACGAGGGGATGGCCTGGCGATGACTCTGGAGAAGTGGCCAGAGGGGGTGGCAAGGAGGGGAGGCCCCTGGCTTACCGAGGTGTGGGCACCCATCCCAGGAGTTGCAGCCTCTGGGCTGGTCCCTGCCATGGTCCAGAATGGCTCCTCCAGTGAGGCCAGGCCTCCTAGTCGATCCAGGTCCTGGGGTTCCTGCTCTAACACCTCGGGGTGCTGGTGAGCCAGCCTCCTCAGGCCCCGAGGCCTTGGGGCTAGGTCCCCCGTGTTGGCCTTTGGGACCCTCAGGTTCAGGAACTCCACAGGCGGCGGGCTCCAGTCATTGGGGAACGTGTTCCCAGCGGCCTGCATCTTGGGCTTTTTTGACGACTTGGGGGCTGGAGCAGAGGTGGGACTGCAGAGGCGCCGGGTGGGGTGTGGAAGCCCCTGGTACAGGGGATGGTCAAAGCAGCTGCCCTTCAGGCTGGGCAGGAGGATGGGCCCGGCGGCGGCGGCCTGGACGTCTGTGGATGGGACAGAGAGCTGCGGTGTCCCCAGTGGCCCACCACCTTCCCAGCCCCCGGGCCACTCCACCGAGGAGTGGGCAGCAAGGAAGGGGAGACTATCAACTGGGTTCCCCACTCCCTCGTGGCCCCAAACCTCAGAAGTGAGAGATACCTACCTTCTCTCCAAGGAAGGTCTAGCACCGCCTTCTCGGGTCCGGCCATCGGCAAGCCACTGGGAGTTTTATCCTGGAAGGAACCACCTGTCAGGTGAGGCTAGCCTTCAAAAGGGCTGAGCGCTTGAGAGGAAGGCCCTGGGCCCCCGTGTGCCCGGGAAGGAACTGCCTCCTCCAGCTCCATGCCAGGGACCTGGCACGTGCTCCACGAACATCAAGTTGCTCAGGTCAAGGAAGCTCCACCCGACCTCTCATTTCAAGGACACGATGCCAAGTGTACGGACATCAACATTTTTAAAACCTGTATGAAATGAAAACCAGCACAGCCCCGAGGAAAGGCCATTTTCTAAAACGATATACTGGGACTTTCCTGATGGCACCAGTGGTTAAGACTCTGTGTTTCCGATGCGGGGGGGGGGGGGGGGCGTGGGCTTGATCCCCGGTCAGGGAACTAAGATCCCATACGCCATGCAAAATGGCCAAAAAAAACCCATGAAACGACATCCTGTGCATTTTGCTTGCTTGGTGTCACCCCTGTGAGGCTGTTTGTTAAGAGCGGGCTGGACAGGGCTGTCTGGTCCTGCCATCTCCCCAGCATCAGCACAGACCTGGCACATGGAAGGCCAGGTGCATTTCTGTTGGATGAATGAACGAATGATTTCAAGAGACCCCCGGGCTCCAATAAGCCTCCTCCTGTGTTAGCAGCTGCCTGTCCTCAGCTAAGGTGGACCTAGCCACATACACAGACATCTCTCATCACGGCAGGCCTGGACTCAGACAACCTGAAACACAGATGAAAGGCTAATGTCTGAATGACTAATGATCAAAGGAAATGACAGTTTACAAAAAAAGCTCACTCACTCACTCAGCAAGGGTTCAAACTCAACAATAATAAAAGAAACCCAAATCAATATGACTATGAAGTATCATTCAATAATAAGAAAACAATCAAAAACTTAAAAATTTGTAACAACAAATGCTGGCATGGCTATGAAGACATGCATGACTGTGAGCACTGTCTAACTGGAGTATTCTTTCTAGAGTAATCGAACAATACAAAAATCACTGCGAGATGTTCAAATCGGGCAGTCAGGAACCCTGGAAATCTGTCCCTCCACAAATGCAATATTTAAGCTGGAAAACCCATCAGGACCAACACTTAACGGAACTCTTGAAATCTAACAAAAAACTAACAATGATGAGGGGAGTGTTTAAAGAAGCAGGATCTGCTAGATGTCAGTAAGTCTGTGATCTGCCTTTTGATCTGACCTTCCCAACACCCCCAGCTCCCAGCTCAGGGGCAGTGGTGGGGGCGGCATTAGTGGTGTGGCTTGCTGGTGCCAGCGAGGCAACACAAACTTTGTTCTTGAAGAACGGTGGTTGTGTGTTTTGACCTGTTTTGCAGCTCCCCAAAGAATCAACCCAGGGTCCTGCTTTTGTTGCACACCCACTCCCCCACTGGAACTGTCTTAGGGCTGGAGTGTCCTGGGTGGCATCTGTTGAAGCCATGTAAAGATAAATCTACCAGTCTCAGCCATCGGGGCAGGGAACCGACAGGCGGCACAAGCAGCCAGAGAGACTGAGCGGCCGGAAAATGAAGGGCTGGGTAGGAGATGACGAAGAGAGAAAGAAGTTTTAAAAGCTCCCATGGGACTTCCTGGGTGGTCCAGTGGTTAAGATGCCTCACTTCCAACGCAGGGGGCATGGGTTCGATCTCCAGTGTTGGAACTAACATCCCACATGCCAGTGTCACATGGCCAAAAAAAAAAAAAAGGATTAACAACTAAAATATAAGTTAACAAAAAAAAAAAAAAAGAGAGAGAGCAAGAGAGAGAAAATGAGAAAATTCCAAACAGAAAAATATTCCAAATTTCCAAAATAAATAAAATAGTCCCCATGTAAAGCAGAGTGTCTAGAAAGCCACATGCACACCCAGGACTAAGACATGCCAATGAAAGACTTGAGAAACCCATAAGCTTTCATCTCTGTTCATTGTTGTTATTGTTGTTTGGTCAACAACAACAAAAGAATTGTGTCCAACTCTTTTGCAGCCCCATGGACTATAGCCCACTAGGCTCCTCTAACCGTGGGATTTTCCTGGCAAGAATACTGGAGTGGGTTGCCATTCCCTTCAGGAGATCTTCCCGACCCAGGGAAGACCACTGAGACTGCTCATTAGGTTCCACATAATCAGGGAGTGAAGGGTGAGGCAGAGTTACTAAAGGCCTGGCTAAGTGTTGAAGGGAGATTCCAACTCAGAACCAATCTGCAGAGCAGAGTTTCATCATTGTTTGGGCTCTAGGCATTTCAGGAAATCTATAAAATCGCCAGCTGGCCATAAAGCTAAAGGAACAGTGACTTTGGTGACCACATACAACAAAATAATTGTCTTTTGGGCTTCACTGGTGGCTCAGATGGTAAAGAATCTGCCTACAGTGCAGGAGACCTGGGTTCAGTTCCTGGATTGGGAAAATCCCCTAGAGAAGGGAAAGGTTACCACTCCAGTATTCTTGCCTGGAGAATTCCATGGACTGTATAGTCCACAGGGTCGCAAAGAATCGGACGTGACTGCGCAACTTTCACTTACAAAAATAGTTTTGAAAAGTCATTACATGAACACTACCACTCACAGCCAATGGCAACAGCCGACTCTTATTTCCAGAGTTACTGCATTATAATATCTAACGACAAGAAAACTGCCCCAAACCAAGCAAATGCTTTGGTGCTCAGAAGTCCATGGAGATGATAAGATAAAATATAAAAAGAATCAGAAACTGCTGATACAAGGAGACCAATTCCACTTAAAAAGCTGTGTGCAATGAGGGGCTGGGGGGTGAGGGGGTGGGAGGGGGAGGCTATGTTCTCCCTTCCAAATCGGTTTCTTTTCTGAGCACAAGTGCTGTCTGTGTCTTCCTAACAATGCAGAGCTCACTAAGTTTAGGCGACACAGCACAGCCTTTGTTCCAGTCCAGAGTCACTGGCTTCTGCCATTCCACTTTCAAGATCATGACAAGCAGCTCACTCTGGTCCCTGACAGCTCAGCAGTTCAGGGCTCTGGATGGGAAGATGATGCGGATGCCAAGGGGTGCGCCATCCTGATGAGTGAGGAAACGGCACTTTCATCCCCACACTGAGGTGGGGTGGGGTGGGGGGTCCTTGCTCTTCCTGCATCACCTGAGTGCACAGAGGAAATCTTATCTCCATACTCCAGGGCCAAGCCCAGAAGGAAGCTCAGAAAACTAGGTGGACTTCCCTGGTGGTCCTGTGGTTGAGAATCTCCCTTCCAATGCACGGGACGTGGGTTCGATCCCTGTTCAGGGAGCTAAGATTCCCACATGCCTCAGGGCAACTAAGCCCACAGGTTGCAATGAGAGAGTCCACACATCACAACTGGAGAATGAGTGCCACAGTCGCTGAGCCCGCGTGCACCAAGAGAAGCCACACACCACAACAAAGACGCAGTGCAGCCAAAAGAAAAAAACAACCTAGGTGGTCGATGCTATTGTACATTTATGTGTCAGCTTGGGCGGCCTTAACAAAATACCATAGGCTGGGGGGTTGCTTAAACCACAGATTTATTTCTCATGGCTCTGGAGGCTGGAAGTGGCAGATTCAGGTGCTGGCAAGGCAGGTTGCATTCCGAGGGCTTTTCTTGAGCTTTGTGGCGGGATTGCCATCTCTCTTGACCTCTCTTTTATGGACTCATGGGACAGGGAGTGGGAGAGAAAGTGAACCTAAGTGTGGGCTCTGGTCTCTTCCTTTGCTAAGGTCACTAATTGCAGCATGGGGTCCTACCCTCATGACCTAATCTAACCTTAGTTTCCTCCCAAAGGCCCCATTTCCAAATAACACCACATTGGGGGTGAAGGCTTCAATGCAAGCTTTTGGGGGGGAGACGGGCACAGTTCAGTCCTTTGTGATATGCAATATATCAAACACTGCATATCATACTGTGTACACACTAGGCACAAATCAAATGAATCAACTTGAACGGACAATATACATGCAGACAAGGGAACCACAGTGGGAATACAGCTTGATGGACTTTCACCAAGTAAACACATCCAGGTAACCATGTGGTCGCTGTTGTTTAGTTGCTTAAGTCATGTCCGACTCTTTCAAGACCCTATGGCCTACAGCCCACCAGGCTCCTGTGTCCATGGGATTTCCCAGGCGAGAATACCAGGGAATTCTTTCTCCAGGGGATCTTGCCGACCCAGGGATCAAACCTATGTCTCCTGCATTGGCAGGCGGATTCTTTACCAGTGAGCCACCAGGCACGCCAGGGTAACCACGACGCAAGTACAAAAAATAGCATATGCCAGCACCCCAGAGTCCTCCTCACACTCCCTCCCAGTCAGGACGCCATCCTCTGCTCAACACCACAGATCTGTCTGCCCGTTTTTTGAATAATGTGCAAATGGATCACACAGTGTGGATTCTTCTGTGTCAGGCTTGTTTTGTTCAGTGCCATGTTTTCATTGCTCTGCGGTGTTTCATTGTGTGAATACAGGCTCATCTCTTCTACTCCAGATGGACATATTCATTGTTTTCGGGTTGTGACCACTATGAATAATGCTTCCATGAACATTGTTACACTTGCATTTTGTATACACCCAGCCACACGCATTTCTGTTGAGAATGCACCTAGGTGTCAAATTGATGGGTCACAGGAATAGTTATGTCCATTTGTGTTAGAAAAGGTCAAACGATTACCAAGAGGTAGAATGGGTGGGACCTCCCTAATGGGCCAGTGGTTGAGAATCCACCTGCCAATGTGGGGGACACATGTTTGATCCCTAGTCTGGGAAGATTCCACACGCCTCAGGGCAACTATGCCTGTGCACCGCAACCACTGAAGCCCACGTGCCTGAAGCCCTTGCTCAGCAACAGGAGCCGCCGTAAGGAGACGCCTGGGGACCGCAACTGGAGAGTAGCCCCTGCTCATCACAACTGAAGAAAGCCCGAGTGCAGCAGTGAAGACCCAGCGCAGCCAAAATTAAATGAATGAGACGAAGAATTCCACATGACCTGCATCCAAATCCCTTCAACGTTAATATTGCATTATGTTTGCTTTATCACTACCTCTAACGTGTGTGTGTACTTATATGATCTTGACACCGTTGAAGAGTACTGACTACTTTGTAGATTCTATACATTTGGGTTTATGTGACACTTTCTCATGACTGGATTCAGATTATATGTCTGGGGCAGGAACATACAGATGCAGTGGTATGTCCTTTTCAGAGTCTCATATCAGAACGCACAGATGTCAATTTGTTCCATTACTGATGTTGCTATTGATAACTTTCATCTCCTGGCGAAGCTGATATCTGTCAGGTATCTCCACCACCATATCACCATTTTCTTTTTGCTGTAATTAATCAACATCTTATGAGAAGATTCTTTGAGACTATGTAAACACCCTCTTTCTCATCATACTTTCACTTCCTAGTTTCAGCATCAATTGATGATTCTCATCTCAATTTTTACGGGGACGGTTGAAAACTAGTGCTTGTTTTTAACGACTTCACATGTTGCAAAGACCTTACAGTAACAACCACTGTGTGTGCAGTGTGCTCAATCCCTTCAGTCTTGTCTGACTCTTTCTGACCCCATGGACTATAGCCTACCAGGCTCCTCTGTCCATGGGATTCTCCAGGCAAAAATACTGGAGTGGATGCACGGGCTCTCCCTGACCCAGGGATCAAACCCAAGTCTCCTGTGTCTCCTGCATTGCAGGCAGATTCTTTTACCATTGAATTACCAGGCAAGCCCACAGTAATAACCAGTACTTCTCACAAATCAAATGGAAACTGGAAGATCATCAGACAGTTCAGTCATTCAGTCATGTCCAACTCTTTGTGACCCCATGGACTGCAGCACACCAGGCTTTCCTGTCCATCACCAACTCCGGGAGGTTACTCAAACCCATGTCCATAAGGTCGGTGATGCCATCCAACCATCTCATCCTCTGTCGTCCCCTTCTCCTCCTGCCATCAATCTTTCCCAGCATCAGGGTCTTTTCCAATGAGTCAGTTCTTCCATCATCAGACACTCACCACCAAAATATCCTCAGAGTCCCCTTCAAAGATTAAAAAACAAAACAGACAAAAAACCCGGCAAACTGGTGGTGGCACCGGAGGTGGCTGCATTCTCAGGCAAAGTGTAAGCCTCCCCTGAAGGCCCGAAAGGCAGCCAAAGAAGACAGAGATCACCTCTCCTCAAAGTCTCCACTTCTGTACAAGCCACCTGTAGACAATCCTGGTGCAAGCTGAGAAAAGACGGTTGGCATGCTCAAAGCATCTCATTCTAGAAGATGCACACAAGGTCACCCAGGACATGGGGTGGGGGCAGGATCAAGGTGGGCAGATCTGGAGGGCCCTGGGGTCAGCTCATGTCTTCTCTGAAGACAAAGAAGAAGATGAACTTTGGCCCATGTTTCCAGGACAGTCTCACTCCTGTCTGTAGCTCTCCCCAGGCTGGGACCTGCTCATCTGCTCAAACACCAAACCCAGCACAGACAACCTGCTACACCAGCTGGAATCCTGCTCTTCTGCGGTTTAACTAGTTAGGCTCTCTGGCGACAAAGTCACCAAACAAGCTGACACAGAAGCAGGTTCTAAAATGTATAAGTGGACTTTCGTTATGTTTTTTAGTCGCTAAGTCATGTCTGACTCTTTCTGCAACCCCACGGACTGTAGCCCACCAGGCTCCTCTGTCTATGCGGTTCTCCAGGCAAGAATACAGGAGTGGGTTGCCATTTCCTTCTCCAGGGGATCTTGCTGACCCAGGGATCCAACCCAATTCTTCTGCATTGGCAGGCGGGTTTTTTTTTTCTCCTTTTACTGCTGCATCACCAGGGAAGCCCGTAAGTGGACTAAGAAGTTCCAAAAGCTTATTCTGAAAGCTGAGGGTTAGAAATAAGAAAGATGAGGGCTGGAGAGGAAGACAGCCTCCAGGTTAGCTCACAAACTCAGCAACCCACAAAGTAGCTGCACGGAGGACTGAGGACTGTGAACGGAGTCTTGGCCCAGAAAATGATTCCTACATGAAGGCTGACCTGGGCGCTGGAAGACAACCTGCCCCAACGTGTCCAGTACAGTTTCACTCAGCAAACCCAATTTAGCATGTCTGATGCATCAGGCCTTGTGTTGAGCCCTCAGACATCAAAGAAGGGGAAAAGAAGGTCTCTGCCCTTGAACTTGCAGCAGTGGGAGGTGACTGCCAAGAGACAAACCCAGGGTCACCAAGACTCCAGCAGATGATGAAGCCTGGGCCCCACTGCCCCAACAGGTGTATTCAGATTGGCTGGCTGTGAGCAGGCTCGTGGGCTAGGGCCACCTGCCCAATGGGCAGCTAAGCCTGGTTGCCGCAGAACACCTGTCACTCAAAGCTAATGCACTGCCAGTGGTTGCACGGCAGTCCAATTTCCCCTATAAAGGAGACACAGCCACCAGCTGTTTCTTCCCTCTCCAACCAACAAAGGAATACATTTTTACGCTTGTACCTGTTGCTCCTGGCTTCTAGCAACCCCCTCCCTCCAGTTCCTTAAAAATACCAGCATCTTCAATGAAGAAGTGAGCCATGGTACAGTCTAACAAGGGGTCATTCGGCCTGAATCTCCAACTCTGAAAACTGCAACTCATCGGAGCCAAGATAATTCTGATTTTAAAAGCCCTGTGGGGACCTCCCTGGTGGTCTGGTGGTTGAGACAAACCAGGGGGCACTGGTTTGATCCCTGGTCTCCCTGGTCAGAGAACTAAGATCTCACGTGTTGCTCGGTGTGCCTAAAAAACAGAAAAGCACCATGACTTTCTGTTAACAAAGAAACATAAAAAGCTGCCAAGTGAATGACGGCACAAAGGAAGTCACCATCCACCATGGGACCCAGCTCAACATCGAGCTGTGAAAATGTGAACAAAGATGCATTCTGGAATCAATTAAAAGGATAATTATGGTTAGTCAACAGGCTCCAAGCACTGCATACTAGGTGTCGAGACAGGAACGCATAGGGGAACAAAAGCGATGATGTCAGGGCCCTGCGCCAGTCAAACAGGGAGACATACTGCCTAAACTTTACTTCTGTTGTCTCCCTCCCAAGCCCCAACCACCCAACATCCAGGGCCTGCTCCTCCTCGTTCTCACACATATTCTTTCCAGGTTAAGAAAACCATCTTAGGGAATTCCCTGGTAGTCCAGTGGCTAAGACTCCAGGTTCCCAAGGCAGGGGCCTTGGGTTCAATCCCTGGTAAGGTAACAAGCTCCCACGTGCCGCAGGTAAGGACACTGCATACTACAACGAATACCAAAGATCCTGCATGCCACAACTAAGACCTGACGTGGCCAAATACTTAAATGTTTTTAAAAGGAAATCATCTTAGAGCATGGGTCCCTGGTCCAGCCATGCTCCCTCCTCCCCAGTCCAGCCCAGGAACTGGGGTTCCATCTTCCAAACACACCCCACTGCAGGGTTAGCGCCTCCCCAAGTCCTTCAAACTCAAGCCCAAAGCTTTTAATGTTCAGCCTCTGTTCCCAGCCTCTCCCACTCTTCAGCATGCTCTCATGTGTGATTTCAGCACATCACCTCACTCTTTTTGTTTTTACTTTCCAGGCTACAAGAAAAATAAAACAATCTGTCTTAAAACGTGACTGCCAGGCCAAATAATTATAGGTACCAAAGTGTTTTGAGCCTTTGGTATATAAAGAGATCCAAGATTAACTCAGAATATAACTGTGCTTCTAATGAAGATCACTTCTTCAAGATGCCATATTCCTAACACTATGCTTTATATCTGTCTTTTTAAACAAATATTTAATAGCTCAGGAATGTTAAGTCAGGGCAGAGGCTGCCATCAGCAAGGACTCAGCTCAAAATGGGAAAGATGAAGCAAGATGAGTTTTATCCACAAAGAAAAGCCAAAGAGTCTCCAGCATCGTAAACCACACATCCATCAAATTGGGAACAGGCTGGGAAGAGAAAGCCTTTCTGGAAAGAAAAACAACAGTGACCCTTTGTGCCCTGGGAAACATGAAAAACAAGCAAACAACAACAAACCATCAAATCAAAACATAAACTAATTCCAAATCAGTCTGAAGAAATTTCCACCCCTAACAGAGCAAACCATGGCTTGGCGACTGCGCCACCCGGGGAGAGGAGGGCCTGGCCCGTCTTGGTCGAGGCAATCCCTGTAAACAGATCAGAGTCAAACGCAAACACACCCGTAAAACAAAGGAATCCATGAAAATACAAGACAGGAGGAGAGCTGACCAACACTGGGCTTGGGAACTACCGTGGTTTCGCGGGGGTTGGGGGTGGGTACTGTGGCTGCCATGCCGCTTGAGGATCCTTAGCCTCAGTTTCCTCACCTGTTAAATGGAGCTGACCAGCCTACCCATGAGTTACAGGGCCGAAGGCCACACAGGGAGCCCACACCATGGAGGCCTGGCAGGGCGGGACTCAGGAGGGCCCGGTTGGTGGCAGGGGACCCGGCCAGCTGTTGGGGAAAGGGAGTGGGTAGAGGCCTCTAGGGTGGTGGGGGTGGAGGACGGGGGACCGGCGGGCCGGGTGGGGCCAGGCGCGGGTCTCCAGGGCCTCCCCACGCCCAACGCTGACCTGGACACAGCAACAGCCCCTCGCTTCAGGCTCCGCGATGGCTGCTCTCGGCGCCCCCTCACCCCGCCACTTGCAACACACATGCGCAGTCCCGCCACGTGCGCGTCACGTGGGCGCCCTCTAGGGTGCGCGCCTGCCCCGGTGGCTCAGCGCTACAGCCTGCTTCGCTCCCGCTGCTCCTACTCAGACCCCGCCCCCTCAGGCAAATCCCGGAGTAAGTCGCTGAATCCGGGCACGACGGCTTCCATTTTACGATTGAGGACACCGAGGCCCAGGGGGAGAGGGCCACTTGCCAAAGGCGCACGGACAGAAGGAGGCGGCTTGAAGATTTCATTCCAGAACGGACCTGCCCTTCCCACCTCTTTGGTCCTTTTTAAACTGTGAGACCCCACAGGCCTGGTGTGTTGAGAACACTCGGCTCATAACCACCAACCATGTTATGATTCCTCACATGTATCTGAGTGTGTATGAATATCCGTGTTCACTTTGGAGGATGTCGGCCCTCAGATTCACACTCAAGGATGGACTGAGCCCCAGCCCAGTGCCCTGCACTGAGCTAAGCCATTTACACATTATTCCTCTTTATCCCCTGCCAGTTCTGTCATCAGTTAAAACCCACAGCCTAAAAAAAAAAAAACAACAACAAAAACCCACAGCCTGTTCTTCCAGGGGACTGATTTTTAGTTAGGCATCACAGATAACTTATTAAAATGATCCCCTGGCATGGTTTTTAAGACAGGATGGTGGTAGAGCTGCTGCTGGAACTCTGGGGAAGCCCATACTCTGCGGGAGCTCCTATTCTGGGGCCAGGGTGTGATGGGTGGGGAGGCAGCAGCCCTCCTGTGCTGAGAGGCCCTCGCAGCAACATTGCTTCTTGATTTTCTTTGATCAACACCTCTAGGAGTTTGGGCCCTTTAATTCACCTTACTTCCAGTTGTCAAAAGGGATAATGGGGAGATTCAAAGGATCCTATCTGAACTCCTTACTGTTCTTTTGAGAATTCCTGCTATTTTAAATGTTTTAAACATATATAGGTTAGATCCATTTTAATGAACATCATTTCTAAGTTTAAGATAGGCAAAATTGAAGATAACTTACACAAGAATAATGCTTTTCAGTATATAAATGCTTCCTCCAATTTTACCTCTTCGCAGCAGGTTGGAGGGCATTATTACTACTTTCATTATTCAGATGGAGAAACTGAGGCTTGGAGGTCACCAACTTGGCTCAGGGCCATAAGTGGAGTTATAAGAGGGAGCATTGAAGCCCAGGATTCTCCGTACTCCTGGTCTATCTTCCTCCACATCTCCTAGGGTTTTGCCTTCACTTTAGGGACCTTTTGTCCTACTTCTTTGTTTGCATTCAGGCTCTGGGTCCTTGAGGCCATCAGCAATCTTTCCAGAGGACCCTGAGAGAGAAAAGGAGGTTTGACCAACAAGGATGCTTCAATGACTCAGGGACTACAGGAGAGGACCTCTGCAGAACCTGGCCATGTGCCAGCTGAGGACCTGCCCATTTCCCCCTCCCTGTCTACCTTCTGCTCTTCTTGCATCTCCTCTCCCTGAAATCTCTGTTCCCTTAGGCCCTACCCGTGGGACCACCTGCTGTGCTTGCCTCCTTCTAGTGGTTTGATCTCTTAACCCAGTTAAAAAACCATGTTCCTAAGAGTCCTTTGAATAGTGACCCTAGTAATGGGACTGACTCAAGGAAGCTGGCCTTGCTTCTTTCCAAGTTATGCCATGTGAGTAGCTGCTTAGTCTTTCAAAGGCCATCCTGGAGGGACACTTTCCATTATTTTATTCATCCAAGGCTTCTACTTCATGTAATTATCATGTATTGATCCTCTAGTAGTTGCTGCGTACATGATATGGGTTGTAATTTAATCCTTTTTAAGGATCCTGCAAAAGGGGATTTGGAAGTTCCAAGAGGTTAAGTGAGTGGCCCAAGTTTTATACAGCTGCTAGTTACTGTGTGTCAGTCGTGTCCAACTCTTTGCGACCCCATGGACTGCAGCCCGCCAGGCTCCTCTGTCCATGGGATTCTCCAGGCAAGAGTACTGGAGTGGGTTGCCATTTCCTTCTGCAGGGGATCTTCCAGACCTAGTGATCAAACCTGTCTCCTGAATTGCAGGTGGATGCTTTACTGTCTGACCCACTAGGGAAGCCTTAGTAGATCAGACTCCATAGCCTATACCTCTTCCTCCACACTACACTGATTTCAAAAGTTATTAGAGAAAAGATTAAAAATCAAAACCACAAAGAGGAGGAAGACCCAAATGTGGCCAAGGGGACTAATGTGATTATGTGAATGACAATTAAATCTGTCTTTGAGCTTCTTGGAAGCAAGAACAAAAGTGTGGGGAGATGAAGGGCTACATGCTTCTCTATATACTACACAGTCTCTGTGGTCAAAGGAAATAAGTTTTTCTCTTATTTTCCATTCCAGGAGTAATTTCTCATGTGGGGTTTTATACAAGGACATTGCATAACAAAATGAATAAATGAATTAAGTTTTCAAAAACTAGGTGCAGCACAAGACAGATAAATAATTGTCCTGTGTAATGTGTTCGTCCATTCAGCAATCATTCACTAAACACTGAGCACCTACCGTGCCTTGGCTGCCGAGATGCAAAACACATGCAAAAAGATAATTATCCTGTAGTGTAATCAACTGTAATGGAGATATCCTTGATGCTTCGGGGGTACACCTGAGTGGGATGATACTCCTGGGCACATATCAGGAAAAAATCACACTAATTCAAAAATATACACCCCAACATTCCTAACAACATAATTATTTACAATTGCCAAAATATGGAAGCAGCCTAAGTGTCCGCCAACAAATGAATGTGAAGTTGGAGGCAGATACCCACTCCTCCCAGGGTGAGCAGTGGAGTTCATTCCCTGTGGACAGCAACTCCAAAGTATCAACAGGCCAATCCAGAGAGGAGGCTGAGACCCGCCTAGAACACAGAGAAGAGATCACGTGTTTCTCTACGTCAAGGAGAACTGCCTGACTAGGAAGCTTCTTGGAGGTCAAAGGGAAGTGATGCCAAACACCCGCAGGCCGCTTCGCTGGGCGCTGTCCCGGCTGAGAGTCGCATGCGCACACGTGGACGGACCCCATGCTGTGCTTAGTCGCTCAGTCGTGTCCGACTCTTTGTGACCCCATGGGCTGCTGCCGGCTCCTAGAGGATCCTGAGCTGTACCAAATACAGACTCAGAACCAGGCAAATCAAAATGGTTGGCCCACGGAAACCTGGAGGAATGCCCCATAAATCTATTTAAACTGCTGCAAGAGAGCGACTCTCTCTGAGGCTGGCCCTGTGTCCATTTACACGTACTGTATTCTTTTTCCTCCTAAAAAACGCGTTGCTTATTTCACTACTTTCCATCTTTGTGGGAATTCTTTTCTGCAAAGCTGAAGGGCCAGGGCCTTGTCACTGACTACTGGTCTAGTGGCTAGTGGTTAGAATCAGACCCCAAATCTAGTGGCTAGGATTTGGTGCTCTCACTGTCATGGCCCCCCCTCAATCTCTGGCCAGGAGCTGAAGCCCCACTTCAAGCCCCTGCAGGCTGAGGCCACCCGAGATCATACTGATTAAGAAAATGAGGTCCTCACTTCATTTTTCCACTGACTTTAGTATACATACGTAAGATTTAAACAAAAGAAAATAGCTATAACATAGCTAAAGATCCAGGAAGAACTAAAAATCTTAAATCTCCCTTTGAAAAAAAATGAGTCTGACATTATTTTAATTTCAGGAGAAGTTCATATGAAGTATTCATAAAACAGTGATCACTATAAATAAAATAATAGATTACTATTCAAGATTACTGTGTAGTCCAGGTACTGGGGAGAATTCAAAGGTGAATAAAACAGAGTCCTGCCCTCAAAGAACCTATGATTAGAAAATATTTTGTATATATTCATAAGTAATTACAGCATAATAATGGTTCAGGTACGAAAATGTATTTTAAAAAGAGAATCAGAAAAGTAAAGGAGAGAGCATTTTCAAAATAGAAAATAACTTTTATTTCTATATAACAACTAAAAATTCAGAAAAATGTCTTAAAAATTTATAATTTGTAGTAGGATGCACAGTGGTCTCATATCTAGAAATCATCTAATTAAATATGGCTACTTTGCTTTTCTCTGGAGAAGGAAATGGCAACCCACTCCAGTATTCTTGCCTGAGAAATCTCATGGGGAGAGGCAACTGGCGGGCAACAGTCCATGGGTTGCAAAAAAGCTGGACATGACTTTACAACTAAACAACAAAACTCTGCTTTTGAACTGTGGTGTTGGAGAGGACTCTTGGGGGTCCCTTGGGCTGCAGGGAGATCCAGCCGGTCTGTCCTGGAGGGGATGGGTCCTGGGTGTTCATTGGAGGGGCTGGTGCTGAGGCTGAGGCTCCGGTGCTTTGACCGCCTCATGCGAGGAGTTGACTCGTTGCGGGGGACCCTGATGCTGGGGAGGATTGGGGGCAGGGGGAGGGGGGAATGGCAGGGGGTGGGATGGCTGGATGGCATCGCTGGCTCAGTGGACATGGGTTTGGGTGGACTCCGGGAGTTGGTGATGGAAAAAAAAAGAGAAACAGGAAAAAAAAAAAAGAAAATGAGGTCCATTGTAATAGATACAAATATCCACAATGGAATAGGACTCAGCCATAAAAAAGAACAAAACTTTGCCATTTAAAGCAACAAGGATGGGCTTGGAGGGCATTATGCTAAGTGAAATAAGTCAGACAGAGAAAGACAAACACTGTATGATACCACTTATATGTTGGAATCTAAAAAATATAGCAAACTAGTGAATATAACAAAAAAGAAGCAGACACAGATATACAGAACTAGTGATTACCAGTGGTGGGGGGAGAGGGAGGGGCAAGATGGGGGAGGAGATTATACATAATAACATATAAGGATATATTGTACAACCCCGGAATATAGCCAATATTTTACAATAACTGTAAATGGTGCATGTGTACTAAATCATTTCAATCATGTCCGACTCTTTATGACCCTATGGTCTGTAGCCCGCCAGGCTCCTCTGTCCATGGGAGTCTTCTGGAGTGGGTTGCCATGCCCTCCTCTAGGGGATCTTCCCAACCAGGCATCAAACCAGCGTCTCTTTGTCTCCTGCATTGGCAGGCGGGTTCTTTACCACTGGCGCCACCTGGGAAGCCCAACTGTAAATGCAGTATAACCTTTAAAAATTGTGAATCACTATATTGTATACATCTATAGCTTGTATAATATTGTACAGCAACTATACTTCAATAAAAATTTTCACCATTAATCAGTATTTTAAATCAGTATTCATAGTTGTTTATATTTACCTAAAGGAACTCTGGAAGGATACACAGGAAACCAATACAAGCAGTTGCCTCTGGGTACGTGTTGGGGGAGCGGGGAATGGAACGTGGCTTCTGCCTTGAATCCATCTCAGGAAAGCAGAAGAGAAGGGGTTGTTCTTCACTTGGGCCAAGTTCACACAATCTTGAAGGAACGGGGTCATAAAGGACTTAATCTGCATTTCTATCAGCAGAAAGAGCAGCTCTGACTGAACCACAGAGGCCCTGACCTCTTACAAAAGCAGAGGTATGGCTAGTTTTTAATTATCACAGGAGTGGGGGACGACAGTCGCTGTGTGAGGGTTCACCCCATCCTGCAGCCAGAGACAGCTCAGAGCCCTGGAGCCCTCAGGACCATGTGACAAAGTGGCTGAACCTCTGGTAGGCTGTGGGGCCCAGGACCCTTCTGGAGGAAAAGCCAGGTCAGACAAATGTTTTTGTGTAGATGCTGCAAATCCAAAATGGGTCGTATGGCACCGTGTCAGCACAAGGCCTGGCTGGGACTGCCGCTCAGAGGGATCTGAGGAGGCTTCTTATTTAGTGCGTGTATGTGCCTGTGTATGTAAGAAACAAAAGCAGGAGGCACAGGACAGCTTGCACAGGAGAAAAGTGAATTACTGCCCTTCCCTCTCCCAGGACCCTTCTCTCACCCACTGATTCCCCTGCCAACTCCACGGAGCTCTGTTGATCCTTTCAGGGAGGAACCTGACCCCAGCAGGGAAGATCTAGTATTCCTCTCTTCCTCTCCACCCATCTCTTCTTTCTCCCTCCCCCTCTCACCCTCCTGCTGGGCCTGCTCACAGGATCTGCCAGTGTGTAGAGGATGCTCAGGGTTTAGGGAGCCCCAGGGGATGGTGAGGACCAGGGCAGGCCTCGGTGGGATGTTCTGACCAGCTGGGCTGGGTGGTACCGGCACCTGTGAGGCTAGAACAGCAGGGGGCGCTGTGCCACCGACCAGAACCAAGCAGAGCCGGCAGGGTGGAAGAGCTTTCTTGTCCAATCTCTCTCCCCTTCCACCCTTCTCCCTGCCCCACTGGCAACCACAGGTAAGAGTCCCTTGATGCAAGCCATGGAGGTCAGCTCCCCAGGCAGAGAGAGGGGTGGAGGGTGGATCTGGAGGATCACCTAGGGAGTGACCAGCCTGCTTCTCCGGCTGGGACAACCCGTTCAGATGGTTCCACCACACTGTCACTGACATCCTCAGCTCCTTTCTCCCTTGCCCAACCATTTGTATATTTTCCTGCTTCCAAGGTGGCTGGAGAATGTCATACACTTGGACAGGCTTGTGGCAGTTGCCCTTGGCTGAGCCGCTGGTGTTAGGAGCTTGCCAGTTCTTTCGCTCATTGCCCTGAAGCCCCAGCCCTGCCTACTTGTATTTCACTCAGCCTCCCTTCCCTCCTCTTTGATCCTCTCTTCTTCCCTTCCCTCTGGTCTTGGAGAAACTGGGTCTCTCCTCTCCAGGGCTGTTCCTTCACCTGCCAGGCTTTTCCTCTCCTCTGCATCAGGCACCCTCCGCTGGCCCTCAAGGATGCTGAGGCAGGAGTCTTTTTCGCATGGTGCCTCTGTGCCCTCAATCTGTCTTCTCATTCCAGACTGCTTGGGCAAGCTGCTTCTTCCCTTTGTCTGCATCATCAGCAAACACTTGCATGTGTTCTCACCCAACCAGCGTTCTGACTGCACTGTGCCCTGAAACTGTCGTCCTGTAAGCCTCCTATATGCCAAGCCCCAGTCTCTTTAAAACCTTGTCTTGATAGACACCTTCCTGTTGTTAACCCTTCTCCTTGCCTCCCCAAATTAAGCTTCCTCGACCTTGCCTTTCAGCCTCTTCTTGGCTTTTCTCGCTCTGCTAGAGGTTGGATCTCAGCTCTATTTGCATCACTCAAGTCCCACTGGAACCTTCTTTCTGCTTCCAGCCCGCTCTCCCCAGCTAACCTGTTCATCCCCATCTGCACCCCATGATTCTTTAGGGCCTGCAAAATCAAGTTATCCAGACTCACCTCTCTCCTCCAAGCGTCCCCTTCCTCTCCTTGTCTTCCCTGCTAACAAACCTTCAGGGACTCCCCTTCTCCCAGAAAAATGAAGGCCAAATACCCTTGCAAGTCTTTGGCATTCCAACCACAACTTATTCTTTGTTGTTTTCCCAAAGGCCTCTATGCTTTTTCCCTTTGGAGATTTTAGGACCAGTCCTGACACCTGCCTCCTGGGGTGGGAAGTTAATCGTTCCCTCCATCATGTATTCTCACAGCACTTTAGACAACATCTAAGGAGCTGGGTGTGGATCCAGTATTTCTATTAGCTCTGTGACCTTGGCCAAATAGCTTAACCTCTCTGAACCTCTGTAACATGATAATCTGAGTCCAGAAATAACCCTACACATTAGTGGTCAATATTCAACAGGGCACAAAGACAATGGGAAAAATAGTTTTTCAATAAATAGGAAATGTCCAGAATAGGCAAATTCATAGACAGAAAGTAGGTTAGTGGTTGTCAGGAGCAGGGGGGAAAGAGGAGTGGGGTTGAGTGCTAATGGGTACTGACTTTTGAGAATGTTCTGGAATTAGTGATAATGACTGTAAAACCTTGTGCATTTACTAGAAACCACTGAATTGTACACTTTGAGAAATGAATTTTATGGTATGTGAATTATATCTGAATTTTTAGAAATTAAGTACACAAAGAAAGAGAAAGGTCCATTTCACAGGACAGTCGTGAGGGTCAATTGATGCCAAGTACGGGAGTGGCTGTGCTGCCTCTGACGCTGAAAGGGTGGCTGTGTCTTCACCCTTCTTTCCCACTAGGGTCAGCGAGGCTTCCCAGGTGGCTCAGTGGTAAATAATCTGCCTGCAATGCAGGAGACCCGGGTTCGATAGGGAAGATCCCCTGGAGAAGGAAATGGCAACCCATTCTAGTATTCTTGCCTGGAGAATTCCATGCACAGAGGAGCCTGATAGGTTACAGTCCATGGGGTCACAAAGAAGATACAACTTAGCTACTAAACCCTCAGAGAACATGATCCCAGTGACAAAGCTAGATGATGAAGCCAACATTACAAGTCCAGTCAGCCTGACTCCACAGCCCATTTTCCCCATACCAATTGTCACCATCACTGCTTTAGGGATCGACAATCTCAGTGTACAAAAGCAAGGGGATGGCAAGCTAATATTAACAGATAGCTATTTCTGACATAAAAATTACCCACACTTCCCCCAAAAACACAGGAAAGAAATAAGACCAACCAACTATGGGAGGAGAAGCCAATGTAATGACTAGTCTTTACTGGAAAGAAGAAATTCCATATCACATTCTGAGTGCGTTACTGTAATTGCTCAGTGGGCCAGCTGGTGTGGCACCAGCTTGTAATGGGTTCCACAGCTGGGGCAACGCTGGGCCTCGCCTTTGTGCAGCCAGAACCAGATGACAGTACTGTTGTCTTCTTCACCTGAAAGAAAAAAGGTAGCTGAAGGCCATGCAGCCTAGAAGGACCTTCACCGTTAACCCACTGCCCTCAGACACCTCTGAGATGCAAATAAAGCTATGGTTGACACCTTAAGGTCAGTTCAAGCTGATCCCATTTTTCAGATGAAGGAACTGTGGCCAAGTTTACCTGTGAGTAAACTGACCTCTTTATCAGTTCCTCATTAGGTTCTCACAGTTCCCTGCATGTGTAGACTCCCAAAGCTGGGTCCATTTTGGCATGTATACCTAGTGCCTGATGTGGTGTCTGGCAAAGAGAAAGTACAGCATTTTCTAGATGAATATTTCTGCACGCCACCTCTCCACTGAGGCAGTATTATTGATGTTCCAGGCCTCTTTACAGTGAGGGTGACCTACTTTGGCAAGGAGCCTGAGGGTCAAAACCTTTAAAACATTTATCCATATATCTTTACACATATACATTCACAGACAACAGATGTGAAAAAACTAACAGACATCCTCCATACTAAACAGATATTAAATTAGACAAATGGGTAAGACTTCCTGGTGCTCTAGTGGCTAAGACTCCGTGCTCCCAATGCAGAGGGCTTGGGTTCCATCCTTGGTCAGGAAACTAGATCCTGTATGCTGCAACTAAAAGATCTCACACATGGTAATAAAGATCCCGACGTTCACAATGAAGACCTGGCAGAGCCAGATAAGTAAATATTAAAAAAAACCCAAAAACTTAAACAGAGACTTCCCAGTCGGTTCAGTGGTTAAGATTCTGTGCTTCCAATGCAGGGGGCGTGGATTCCATCCCTGGCTGGGGAACTACAATCCCACATTCTGCACAGACAAAAAATGAATAAGCAAACAAACAAAAGGGTGAGAAAATAGTAGAGAAGCACTTACAGATGCAGCCCACTATCCGCTTGTTGGTGATGGAGGGGACTAAATTAGGGTCTTCCTTGGTACCTGAGGTTGCCTTTGGGGCAAGTATATTGTATGGGTCCTGAAAAAAACAAAATAAAGGGTTTATTATGACAAATGATCCCTACCCTCAGGGACTACCACTACTGTTACCAGAAGCCAGGTTTCCTGGAGGGAAGGCTCCCCAGAGAGGAGGCTGCTCTGATCCCATCCAAGGCAATGAACTCTCCCAGAAGGCACAGAACATTCTTCTCACCTGTCCCTTGCGTGCAGCCAGCATGACCTCCCTCTCCAGCCCAGTCGCCTGCTCTTCATCAGTAGGAACACCACCTAAAAGAAAAGAAAATAATTATGATGTCGGCTGAAGTGATCAAGAGGGAAAACGCACATAGGTCAATTTTTGCTTACAGTTTTAGCGGGCCCATAGGCTCCCACAGTCTACCCATACCCACTGTCCCCTAAGAACCTGTCAAGTTACCCAAAAGTGGAACACGGGGTGATCTTTTCTTCCTTCAACCACGGAGACCGATTTTTCTGCAATTTTTCCCCCCCAAAAGCAGGTTAATTAGAGTCCTAGTGGGGTGCATCCAACTGGAGACCGGCGCAGGTCTGAAGGGCGGCTTGGCCCCTCCAAGCCCCGGTTGCAAACCCTGCCCACCAAGGTCACCCAGCAACTCCGTTTAGGAATTTTTCGCAGCCGGGTCACTTTGGTGATCAGCAGCAGCTGCGGTCGAGAATAACAGGGAGACGTCCGCAGAGCCTCAGGCCTTTGGGGTCCAGAGGAGATTAAAGGTCTCCCCCACCCCGGCCTTTGCTGACCTAACACCACCGCGAGAGGGCAACGGCGCACGTTGCCGGCGAGTACCTCCAGACGCCATAGAGCGCACCACGGAGACTCCATTTGGACCCCGGGCCCTCAGGGCCTGGGAGGCCAAAGCTCCAGCTCGGCGGAGTAACCTTGACGCCATCACGCCCGCTACAAACACCAGCACTTCCGGGAGCAGGCTCCTGAAACAGAAAGGATTTCCGGGGGAGGGCTTTTTTCCCTCTTCCGCTTCCTTCCGCCCAGTGTCCGCCTTACTCACGTGACCTTTCCGGGGCGGGCCATCAGGAAAGGCTGCGCCTGCGCAACTCTGCCTCATTGCCCAATCCGTGCACCCGGTTAGGGGCGGGGCTAGTAACGGTTTCAGTTGTAGGCTTCTGGGCAGCTGCCGTTTGCTAACGCTGAGGTTGGGTGCAACTTGTTTTGCGCCTGTGAGACTCAGTGTCGTCATCCGAATGGGGCAGCCCCACTGTAGTTCATATGCTTCTTGGCTGACAGTTGTCCTCGAGCGACGTGGAGGCTGCTGATGGAAGACGTGAAGCCAGTGCCTGTCAGGATACTTGCCACACATCAAGTGGTCCCCATTTAGTAGTAGCGTCCCAAAGGCCACAGTATTAATTGTGATGCTGGGTCTCCTGGCAGTGTGACAGTCACTGTGAACGTGGGCCCAACCTATAAGAACTTGGACAGAATCTGCCCGCAGCCCTAGCATCATTTTCCTGTAGCTGTGGCTTTGAGGTGATGAGATCCAGGTCTGAGGCGAGGCTGAGGAAGGGAAAGATGGTGGGCCAGGTTGTGAGCCCCTCCCAGAACCAACCCTGGAGGAGGGCACAGCAACCCACTCCAGTATTTCTTGCCAGGAGAATCCCATGGACAAAGGAACCTGGCGGATGGCAGTCCATAGGATCGCACAGTCGGACACGACTGACGCGACTTAGCACACCCAGAACCAAAGCCCTTGGTGATGTGGGGTAAAGGGGTGGCTACCTCCGGAAGCTGTTAACTAAGAAGAGGATAAGCGAGATTCCTCCGCGGGAAACGGAGTTGTTAATGGTAATGGAGTCCCAGAATGTACTAGGACGGGAGTTCTCCGTTGAAAACTGGAAACATCTTCCATAGCTTCCCCCCCACCCCGACCTTGCCCACAAGCTCGGGTGTGCAAGCTTCTTAGGGTGGGCTTTGTAAACACTGCCCTCCATGGGCTTCTAGGCCCTAATTGCCATGGTCAGTATAGCCCTGTCCCAGTCTGGCTACATGCAGTGTCTGTTTCCCTACCTGATTTAAAAAACAAAACAAAACGACCCTTTAGAGCAGAAATTATGTTCTATTCTTCTTTGAATTCTCAGTGTCTTGCAGAGGCCCAGCATGTAAGAGGATCGAGGAAACTTCAGTAAATTTATTTCTTGGAGAAAATCTACAGAATCAGTTTTGTAGGGCTTCCCCTGGCCCAAGGAGATCAACTTGAGGTAAACTGGGGAGGGTTGAAGTCCCAGGTGTTCCCACCTGCCCTGTGCAGGTTATATTTTCAAAAGGACCAGACGGAGCATCCCTTCACATGAGCACAGTCTTCATGGGTGCCTGTCCATCAAGGAGAAAAAAAATCTCTAAGACCAAAGATGTCTTGATTCTATTGAAAGGTGAGTTTTGCTTTGAATGACTTCCACCGTTCTTTCTCCCTTGCCCCCACTGCAACGCTACCAAATTAAATTGGAAAAAAAATCCCTAAGTCCTAGGAATGTTCCCCAAGAATCTATAGTTGATTTGTAACTATGGTGAGATGTTTAATGCTGGGGTGGGGAGAAGCAGTGGTCTGGAAAACGTGTTCTGGGATGAAACCCACCAGCCAACTCAGTCACTTTTTGTTTTGGCCACCATTTCCTAATCTGTAAAACTATGATTAGACTAGGTTAGTATTTCTTGAAGTGTATTCCATGGATTCCTGGTTTCAGAAGATGCTCTCAGTTAAAAAGATTTGGTTAAGATAGTGAGGGCTTCCCAGATGGCTCAGTAGTTAGAAAAAAAAATCTGCCTGCCAATGCAGGAGATGCAGGAGACTAGGGTTTGATCCCTGGGTTGGGAAGATCTCCTGGAAGAGGAGATGGCAACCCACTCCAGTATCCTTGCCTGGAAAATTCCGTGGACAGAGGAACCTTGTGGCTATGGTCCATGGGGTCGCACAGAGTCGGACATGACTTAGAGACGGAGCATGAACTTTTGTGTGAAGGATAGGGAAGTCCTGCGTTTGAGAGCTGCCCTTTGGAGATGAACACACGAGTATCTTAAAGATTCTGATTAGACCTGCAGCAGAGAATGCTATTTTCGTTTTCCCACCTTAATTGACCATTCTCTGCCAAGAAATACCTGCTAACTCAAATCTCAGCAGACCAGGGAGAAATTCCCTTCTGATATGTTACAGTTCTTGATCATAAAATGGTTTATTCCAGCCTATAAAATGGAAATAGAGTTAAGGCTTGTTTCTTCCTCTCACAGTAGGCTTTCCAAATCATAGGACCCTGTTCAACTCACAAAAGCCCTGGGATTGTTCACTCTAAGCTGGTGAGCTCCAGTGGCAGGGCCAGGCTCCAGGGCATCCCCACCCATCCCCTCCTGCCTCCAGCTCTCATTACCCTCAGTTTACACTCCTGCCCCTAGATCTGTTCCTGAGAAACAGCTTGGCTTGGGCAACAATCTCCCACTCCTTCCTGCTCCATTGTCTTTGCCATAAGAATAAACTTTTATTGAGTATTATTTTTTATTTTTATAGGATAATTCTTAGAGGTCAAAATAAACACTCATTGTAATAAACCAAACAACATATATGTTTTAAGGAACAAGTTGATTGTTAATAGTTTCGTGTTTATCCTTTTTTTCCTTTCTCTATGCCAGGGTTTCTCAACTTTTGTGCTGGCATTTTGGACTGGAAGATTCTTTGCAGGTGTTGAGGGGGGAGGTGCTTTCCTGTGTGCATTGCGGATGTTCAGCATCTACACCATTAGCATTCCCCAGTGGTGAGAGCCAAAAATGCCTTCATAGTTCATAGTGAAGTTGCTCAGTCATGTCCAACTCTTTGTGACCCCATGGAATGTAACCTACCAGGCTCCTCCGTCCATGGGATTTTCCAGGCAAGAGTACTGGAGTGGGTTGACATTTCCAAAAATGCCTTCAGCCATTACCATATGTCCCCTGGAGGGCAATGTTGCCCCTGATTGAGAATCTCTACTATGTGCTCCAATGGTCATACTCAAGCAAATGCACATATTGAGATATTTCTTAAAAATGTACAGACATGTAAATGAATATAAAATAGAAAAATCACTACTATACAAATTATAAGTTGCTTTTTATTTTGTGGGCATCACAGATCAATACATAGAGATCTAACTCATTTTATGTAATTACTGCATAGTAGTCCCTACTGTGAAAGTAATATCTATGAATTTACGTAATCATTTTCTGCTTGATGGATATTCAGATGGTTTATACATTTTTGCCTCTGAAACAATGCTGCACTGCACATCTCTAGTACATGCAAAGTCGCTTCAGTCCTGTCCAGCTGTTTGCAACCTTATGGACTGTAGCCCACCAGGCTCCTCTGTCCATGGGGATTCTCCAGGCAAGAATACTGAGTGGGTTGCCTTGCCCTCCTCCAGGGGATCTTCCCAATCCAGAGATCAAACCAAAGTCTCTTATTCTCCTGCATTGGCTAGTGGGTTCTTTACCACTGCTGCCACCTGAGAAGCCCAATCATGTAGCCATAAATTCTGGAGCTTTCATTTCTGAGGAATAGGGTCAGAAGATGTGTGCATCAAGCATAACAATAAGTTCTGTCAAAAATTTTAAAAATTATTGCAAAATATAATATAAAAAATAGTACAAACATTTCTATACAGGGTAACAAATCTATGTGCTTCCAACCAGGTCAAGAGCTTTGATAGTATCTGTACAGCTTTTTTATTTTTTTAAAGCTTTGAAGAAAATATGACAAAATATTAATAACTTTAAAATCTACATGGTGATTAAAAAAAAAAAATCTGCTAGACTGTGTTCCCAAAAGTTTGGAGCAGTTCCTGCTCCTGCCAGCTGGGTACGTGAGTCCCAGTTCCCAACTCCACACATGAGGGTTACCCGTGCTGCGCCCTGCTGTGCTGTCACTTCAGTCGGTCAGACTCTTTTCAATGGTAGCCTGCCAGGCTCCAGGCAAGAATACTGGAGTGGATTGCTGTGCCCTCCTCCACATGTGAGGGTTACCCGCCTTTTGCCAAATCTGTCCACTGTTGGATGAAAACTGAGATGCTGCTGGAGTTTGCATTTCAGTTCCCTGACCTCTAAGAGAGCTGAACTTATTTTCATAAGTTTAGTGATTATTTGCATTTCCTCCACATCCTTGTTGCCGGAGCCTGCCGGCAAACGAACTGATCAAGAACGCAATTACCAGAGTACCTAGGAAAAATAAGACTCAGAAAGATGGGGTTGAGAGGGACGGAGTCCGCTTGCGTCTGACTCCGCCAACTTTATTGAAGAATACCACGCCTATATATACGTTAACAGGAGTTACTAAGAATAGATCGAGGGTTTGCATATGTGCAGAGCTACAGATGTTTTAAATTCCCACACTCAAGATCAGTAAAGCATTAATTACCCTAGCGCCCAACATGATTAAGATCAATAGAACATTAGTTAGAAAACAGGCTTCATCAATAGAACATTATCTAGATGGAAAACAGGTTTCAAGCATGATGAGTTTATCAGCACCAGAAAAACAGGCAAAAGGTCACCGGTGTGTTTTTTCCCTGAAGGAGACAAATGCCAGTCTATACTTTAACAAGAAGGGGTGGCAGGACAAAGACCCTTTGTTCTCTCTTAGGGCCGTAAGGGGCCTGTACGTTCAGGCCGGCTCCCTGCACCTTGTCCAACTAGTTATTTGTTGCCTTTTTGGTGACAGTCATTCTGATGTGTGAGGTGATATCTCAGTGTGGTTTTGATTTGCATTTCCCTGATGATTAGTGATGCTGAGCATCTTTTCATGCATCTGTTGGCCATCTATTTGTCTTTGGGAAAATGTCTGTTAAGGTCCTCTGCCCATTTTTTAATTGAGTTGTTCCTTTTTTTAAAAAGTTGAGTTGTATGATTTCTTCAAGTACCTTGGATATTAACCCCTTATTGGATATATCTTTTGCAAGTATCTCCTCCCATTCAGTGGGCTGCTTTTTATTTTGTTGATACAAACCTGTTCTATTTATATGTCTGTTTTTGTGCCAGTACAATACTGTTTTGATTACTATATCTTTGAAGTATAGATTAAAATCATGATACCTCTGTCTTTGTTCTTTTCATGATTGTTTTGGCTATCAGGGTCTTTTGTGGTTCCATAAAAATTCTGGAATTATTTGTTCCAGTTCTGTGGAAAATGCCTCTGGTATTTTGATAGGGATTGCAGTAAGTCTGTAGATTTAAGTACCCCTTGCTTCATTTTCTCTGTCTTTTAAAATTTTTAATCAGTTTTCCCCTAAGAAGAATCTCCATATATTTTCAGACTGCAGTAGCAGAATACTGGTCCCCCAAGGATGTCCAGTACTTTGCCCATGTAATGCAAAAAGCCGGCTCATTGGAAAAGACCCTGATGCTGGGAAAGATTGAAGGCAGAAGGAGAAGGAGGCGGCAGAGGATGAGATGGTTAGATAGCATCACCGACTCAATGGACATGAATTTGAACAAACTCTGGGAGATGGTGAAGGACAAGGGAAGCCTGGCGTGCTGCAGACCATGGGATTGCAAAGAGTCAGACAGGACTTAGCAACATAACAACAACAACAAAAACAACAAAGGATGTCCATGTCCTAATTCCAGAATCTGTGAATATGTTAAGTTGAACAGTAAAAGGTTATTAAGGTTGCAGATCCTTAATTCCAATTAAGGTTGCTAATCAACTGACCTGAAAATAGGGAGCGTATCCTGGATTATCTAGGTGGACTCAGTAATCACAAGGGAGGCAGAAGAGGGTCAGAAGGAGATGTGACTGTGGAGGAATGTTCAGAGAGATGCAATGTTACTGGTTTAAAGATGGAGAAAGGGGATCACAGGTCAAGGAATGCAATTAACCTCTAGAAGGAGGGAAAAGCAAGGGAAAGTTTCTTCCCCAGTCTCCAGAAAGAAACACAAACCTGGCTTTCATACTGATTTCAGCCCATGAGACCCAGGTCAGACTTCTATAGAACTGTAATGCTTTCATGGCATCAGTAGATCAGTTAACTCCTGTATCCTGGGTTGCTGCTGCTGCTGCTAAGTCACTTCAGTCGTGTCCGACTCTGTGCGACCCCATAGGTGGCAGCCAGGCTCTGCGGTCCCTGGGATTCTTCAGGCAAGAACACTGGAGTGGGTTGCCATTTCCTTCTCCAGTGCATGAAAGTGAAAAGTGAAAGTGAAGTCGCTCAGTCATGTCCGATTCTTTGCGACCTCATGGACTTCGGCCTACCAGGTTCCTCCATCCATGGGATTTTCCAGGCAAGAGTACTGGAGTGGGTTGCCATTGCCTTCTCCGGTATCCTGGGTTAGCAGGTCTCAGATTTAGCTGCACATTAATTAGAATTACCTGGAGCTCTTTCTGTTCCCAATACCCAGATCATATCCAGACCATCGAAGCAGAGTTTCTGGGGGTGAGATCCAGGCATTATTAAAGTTCCCCAGGTATTTTCAACATTCAGCCAGGTCAGAGAACCTCCACCTCTGGCTAACCACAAAAGCATGGAGAAGCTCTTTTTCTTGCCTCTTGGTAACTGGGACCCTGGGGTCAGAGAGGAAGTGTAAAACTACCGCCCCCAGCCCCCCGCCCCAACTAAGAACACCAAACCTACGCTTTTGGATAGAAATGGGCTCCATTTGAACCCTTGGCCATTTAGTAGCTTAGAAATTGGATCCCATCTCTCCTTACTAGGCAAGAATGCAGATAGCTCTCTTGTTTCATATTTTTCATTTTTGGCTGCACTGGGTCATTATGGCTGTGCGCAGGCTTTCTCTAGTTGCAGTGTGAGGGCTTCTCATTACAGTGGCTTCTCTTGTGGAGCATGGGCTCTAGGTGCACGGGCTTCAATAGCCGCAGCATGTGGGCTCAGTAGTCGCAGCACACTGGCTTAGTTGCTCTGTGCCATGTGGAATCTTCCTGGGCCAAGGATTGAACCCGTGTTTTCCAGTCCACGTTGGAAGGTGGATTCTTAACCACTGGACCCGCAGAGAGGGCCACAGGCAGCTCTCTAATGGTGTTTATTAAACAAGCTGCAAAGACAGAACAAAGGCCTTTTTTTTTTTTCTGGAACCATTTGAGCAAGTTACTGATCAGATGCCCCATCACAGGAGAGTGTGTGTTTCCTACAGACGTTCTCTTGTGTAACTTCAGTATGACTATCAAAATCAGGATATTACAACTTGTACTTTTTTTTTATCATTTAATCCTCAGACCCTATTCAGGTTTTGCTAAATGTTCCAAGAATGTCTTATAGCAAAGAATCCAGTTCGTGGTGCCTTTAGTTTTCATGTTACTTTAACCTCCTCCACACTGGAACATTTCTTCAGCCTTTCCTCGATTCTCATGTCCTTGACACTTTTAAGGGCTTCCTTTGTGGCTCAGCTGGTAAAGAATTCTCCTCCAATGCGGGACACCTGGATTCAATCCCTGGATTGGGAAGATCCCCTGGAGAAGGGGAAAGCTACCCACTCCAGTATTCTGGCCTGGAGAATTTCATGGACTGTATAGGAGATACCCCACATCCAAGGTCAGGAGCGGCGGTGGTGAGGAGATACCCCACGTTCAAGGTAAGAGAAACCCCACTAAGATGGTAGGCACTGAGAGAGGGCATCAGAGGGTAGACAAACTGAAACCACAGTCACAGAAAACTAGCCAATCTGATCACACGGACCACAGCCTTGTCTAACTCAATGAAACTAAGCCATGCGTATAGGGCCACCCAAGACGGTCAGATCATGGTGGAGAGTTCTGACAAAATGTGGTCCACTGGAGAAGGGATTGGCAAGCCACTTCAGTATTCTTGCCTTGAGAACCCCATGAACAGTATGAAAACGCAAAAAGATAGGACACTGAAAGACAGCTCCCCAGCTCGGTAGGTGCCCAATATGCTACTGGAGATCAGTGGACAAATAGCTCCAGAAAGAATGAACGGATGGAGCCAAAGCAAAAACAACACCCAGTTGTGGATGTGACTGGTTATAGAAGCAAGGTCCAATGCTGTGAAGAGCAATATTGCATAGGAACCTGGAATGTTAGGTCCATGAATCAAGGCAAATTGGACATGGTCAAACAGGAGATGGCAAGAGTGAACGTCGACATTCTAGGAGTCAGCAAACTAAAACGGACTGGAATGGGTGAATTTAATTCAGATGACCATTATATCTACTACTGTGGGCAGGAATCCCTTAGAAGAAATGGAGTAGCCCTCATAGTCAACAAAAGAGTCCAAAATGCAGTACTTGGATGCAGTCTCAAAAACGACAAAAAATTTGTTTCCAAGGCAAACCATTCAATATCACGGTAATCCAAGTCTATGCCCTGACCAATAATGCTGAAGAAGCTGAAGTTGAACAGTTCTATGAAGACCTACACAACCTTTTAGAACTAACACCCAAAAAAGATGTCCTTTTCATTACAGGGGACTGGAATGCAAAAGTAGGAAGTCAAGAAACGCCTGGAGTAACAGACAAATTTGACCTTGGAATATGGAATGAAGCAGGGCAAAGTCTAATAGAGTTTTGCCAAGAGAATGCACTCGTCATAGCAAACACCCTCTTCCAACAACACAAGACAAGACTCTACACATGGACATCACCAGATGGCCAAACCAAAATCAGATTGGATATATTCTTTGCAGCCAAAGATGGAGAAGCTCTATACAGTCAGCAAAAACAAGACCAGGAGCTGACTATGGTTCAGATCATGAACTCCTTATTGCCAAATTCAAACTGAAATAGAAGAAAGCAGGGAAAACCACTAGACCATTCAGGTATGACCTAAATCAAATCCCTTATGATTATACAGTGGAAGTGACAAATAGATTTAAGGAACTAGATCTGATAGAGTACTTGATGAACTATGGATGGAGGTTCGTGACATTGTACAGGAGACAGGGATCAAGACCATCCCCAAGAAAAAGAAATACAAAAAAGCAAAATGGTTGTCTGAGGAGGCCTTACAAATAGCTGTGAAATGAAGAGAAGCAAAAAGCAAAGGAGAGAAGGAAAGATATACCCATTTGAATGCAGAGTTCCAAAGAATAGCAAGGAGAGAGAAGAAAGCCTTCCTCAGTGATCAGTGCAAAGAAATAGAGGGAAATAATAGAATGGAAAAGACTAGAGATCTCTTCAAGATGATTAGAGATACCAAAGGAACACTTCATGCAAAGATGGGCACAATAAAGGACAGAAATGGTACGGCCCTAACAGAAGCAGAGGATATTAAGAAGAGGTGGCAAGAATACACAGAAGAACTGTACAAAAAAGATGACCCAGACAATCACAATGGTGTGATCACTCACCTAGAGCCAGACATCCTGGAATGTGAAGTCAAATGGGCCTTAGGAAGCATCACTATGAAAAAAGCTAGTGGAGGTGATGGAATTCCAGCTGAGCTGTTTCAAATCCTAAAAGATGACGCTGTGAAAGTGCTGCACTCAATATGTCAGCAAATTTGGAAAATTCAGCAGTGGCCACAGGACTGGAAAAGGTCAGTTTTCATTCCAATCCCAAAGAAAGGCAATGCCAAAGAATGCTCAAACTACAGCACAATTGCACTCATCTCACATACTAGTAAAGTGCTCAAAATTCTCCAAGCCAGGCTTCAGCAATACATGAACCGTGAACTTCCAGATGTTCAAGCTGGATTTAGGAAAGGCAGAGGAAGCAGAGATCAAATTGCCAACATCTGTTGGATCATCAAAAAAGCAAGAGAGTTCCAGAAAACATCTATTTCTGCTTTATTGATTATGCCAAAGCATTTGACTGTGTGGAGCACAATAAACTGTGGAAAATTCTGAAAGAGATGGGAATACCAGACCACCTGACCTGTCTCTTGAGAAACCTGTATGCAGGTCAGGAAGCAACAGTTAGAACTGGACATGGAACAACAAGACTGGTTCCAAATCGGGAAAGGAGTACATCAAGGCTGTATATCATCACCCTGCTTATTTAACTTCTATGCAGAGTACATCATGAGAAACGCTGGGCTGGATGAAGCACAAGCTGGAATCAAGATTGCCAGGAGAGATATCAATAGCCTCAGATATGCAGATGACACCACCCTTATGGCAGAAAGTGAAGAGGAACTAAAAGGCCTCTTGATGAAAGTGAAGGAGGAAAAAAAAAAAAGAAAATGAAGGAGGAGAGTGAAAAAGTTGGCTTAAAGCTCAACATTCAGATAACTAAGATCATGTTGTCCGGTCCCATCACTTCATGGCAAATAGATGGGGAAACAGTGGAAACAGTGGCTGACTTTATTTTTCTGGGCTCCAAAATCACTACAGATGGTGACTGCAGCCATGAAATTAAAAGACACTTACTCCTTGGAAGCAAAGTTATGACCAACCTAGACAGCATATTTAAAAGCAGAGACATTACTTTGCCAAGGTCCATCTAGTCAAGGCTATGGTTTTTGCTGTAATCATGTATGGATGTGAGAGTTGGACTATAAAGAAAAGCTGAGTGCCGAAGAATTGATGCTTTTGAACTGTAGTGTTGGAGAAGCCTCTTGAGAGTCCCTTGGACTGCAAGGAGATCCAACCAGTCCATCCTAAAGGAGATCAGTCCTAAGTGTTCATTGGAAGGGCTGATTTTGAAGCTGAAAGTCCAACACTTTGGCCACCTGATTTGAAGAGCTGACTCATTTGAAAAGACCCTGATGCTGGGAAAGATTGAGGGTAGGAGGAGAAGGGGACTTCAGAGGATGCTATGATTGGATGGCATCACCAACTCAATGGACATGGGTTTGGGTAAACTCTGGGAGTTGGTGATGGACAGGGAGGCCTGGTGTGCTCTGGTCCACGGGGTCGCCAAGAGTCGGACATGACTGAGGGACTGAACTGAACTGACTGATAGTCTCTGGGATCACAGAGCCAGACATGACTGAGCAACTTTTACTTTTGACACTTAAAAAATTACAACTTGGGTTTGTCTGCTGTTCCCTCATGACTGGATTCAGGTTATGTATGTTGGGCAGAAGTAACAAGAGTGATACTGGACCCATCTCAGTGAGCATGCGATGTTGATTTGTCCCACTGCTGATGAATGGGGCTTCCCTGGTAGCTCAGCTGGTAATGAATCTGCCTGCAATGCAGGAAACCCCAGTTGAATTCCTGGGTCGGGAAGATCCCCTGGGGAAGGGATAGGCTACCCACTCCAGTATTCTTTGGCTTTCCTGATGGCTCAGATGGTAAAGAATCTGCCTGCAATGAGGGAGACCTGGGTTCTATCCCTGGGTTTGATCCCTGGGTTGGGAAGATCCCCTGGAGAAGGGCATGGCAACCCACTCCAGTATTGTTGCCTGGAGAATCCCATGGACAGAGGAGGCTGGCAGGCTACTGTCCAGGGGGTTGCAGAGAGTCAGACACAACTGAGCGACTAAGCACAGCATTTTGCTGATAAGGTGTTCACTTTGATAACTTAATTAAAGTAATGTCTGCCAGGTTTCCCCACTGTGCAGTTGTCCTTTAATTATTATTATCAGAACTTTAAAAAAATACTTGAGTTCAGTTCATTTCAGTCGCTCAATTGTGTCCGACTCTTGGCGACCCCATGAATCGCAGCACTCCAGGCCTCCCTCTCCATCACCAACTCCCGGAGTTTACTCAAACTCATGTCCATCGAGTTGGTGATGCCATCCAGCCATCTCATCCTCTGTTCTCCTCCTGCCCCCAATCCCTCCCAGTATCAGGGTCTTTTCCAATGAGTCAACTCTTCGCACGAGGTGGCCAAAGTATTGGAGTTTCAGCTTCAGCATCAGTCCTTCCAGTGAACACCCAGGACTGATCTCCTTTAGGATGGACTGGCTGGATCTCCTTGCAGTCCTAGGGACTCTCAAGAGGTCAGGGGCGGCAGCTGAGAGGAGCAACCCCACGTCCAAGGAGTGGTGGCTGTGCAGGCGCAGGAGGGCTGAGCGGAGTTACTCCACGTTCAAGGTCAGGAGGGGCGGCCGTGAAGAGATTCCCCAGTCCAAGGTAAGAGAAACCCAAGTAAGATGGTAGGCACTGAGAGAGGGCGTCAGAGGGCAGACAGACTGAAACCATAATCACAGAAAACTAGCCAATCTGATCACAGGACCACAGCCTTGTCTAACTCAATGAAACTAAGCCATGCCGTGTGGGGCCACCCAAGACAGACAGGTCATGCTGGAGAGTTCTGACAAAATGTGGTCCACTGGAGAAGGGATTGGCAAACCACTTCAGTATTCTTGCCTTGAGAACCTCATGAATAGTATGAACAGTATGAAAAAAATACTTAGTTATGTGTTTATTTACATATACATATATCCACCCTCTTTTTAGATTCTTTCCCCACACATGCCATTGCAGAGTGTTAGGTAGAGTTCCCTGTGCTGTACAGTAGGTGCTTACTAGTTATGCTTTATATATAGTAGTGTGTATATGTCAGTCCTGATCTTCCCACTTACCCCTCCCCCATCCCAACAAACGTGTTGGTATTCTACATCTGACTCTACTTCTGTGTTATAAATAATCTCACTGTAGCCTTTTTTAAGATCCCACATATAAGCACTGTCTCAGTTTGTCCTTCTCTGTCTGACTTACTCCACTCAGTATGATAATCTCTAGGACCATCCATGTTGCTGCAAATGGCATTACTTTGTTCTTTTTATGGCTGAGTAACATTCCATTATATATACACACCACATCTTCTTTACCCGTTCCTCTGTTGATGGCCATCCAGGTTGCTTCCATGTTCTGGCTATTGTAAATAGTGCTGCAATGAACATTGGGGTATAGGTATCTTTTTTATTTATGGTTTTCCCTGCCCTTTAATTATTAATAAGTATTTAATGGGGTAATACTTTGAGATGTCAATATCCTGTTCCTCATCAAACTTTCAATTTATTAATCTATGTCAGTATAGACTCATGCTTTTATATTGTATTCAGTAAATTATAATTCATAACTGTCATTATTTTTTAATTTGTTTATGTTTAATTTGTTCCAGATTTGACCAGTGGAACTTCTTCAGGCTGGCTCCATGGTCTTTTGACAGGTCCCTATCATTCTTGTAGCACTTCTTCTATCCTCTGACACAAAATGTCCCAGGCTGTTAATAAACCCATGAGGTAGGTGCTATTATTATCATCCTCACATTAGAGATACAGAAACCTAGGAACAGCTCAGGATTATGCAGCTAGTTAGTTATGGTAGCAGAATTGTGAATCCAGACCATTTAGCTCAGGCCTGAGTTTTTCTCCCTAACTTTTAATTCTGAAATAATTTTAGACTTACAGAAAAGTTGCAAAAATAGTACAGAGTTCCTGATTACCTTTCATCCAGTTTCCACTGACATTAACCTGTGACATTAACACACAGTGCTGTGACTGAAACCAGGGAATTCACATTGATGCATCACTGTTAACTGATTTTTCCAGCTTTCTCAGTAAGGCCCTTTCTGATCCACTGCATTTCATCATGACAGCCTCTTACGTCTCCAACCTGTGACAATTGCTTAGTCTGTCTTTATATCCTGTCACTTTTGAACAAGACACCTGGTCCATTCATTTGTAGAATGCCCTCAGTTTGGGTTTGCCTGCTGTTTGTTCCTGGTTAGACTGAGGGTGTCCAAGAAGACAGAGGCGACATTGCAGCCTCTTATATACCACCTCAAGATAACGACTCACTGCCTGGATGTAAACTTGGATAATCTGATTAAGGTGATATTTCCTAGGTTCCTCCCCTGTATAGTTACTATTTTTTCCTTTTTAAACTAGTAAGTACCTCATGGGTATATACTTTGAGATAATGCAAATGTCCTTACTTTTGCTTGTTTTTGTATCCATTTCTGCCTGCACCAGTGGTGACTGGGATGTTTGCCTAAGGGTGATTTTCTTTCTCTACTATTCCTTCTACATTCATTAACTGTAATTCAGTAAGAAAGAACTGCCCCTTCTCCCCTGTGTGTGTGTATATACATATATATATACATATATATATACATATATATATAATTATTTTTCTCAGACTGGACTCATGATTACTTAATGATTTGCAATCCATTACAGACCTGACTACTGGTTGCTCCTTCAAGTTGGTTCCTGAATCCTTTAGACAAGCCCCTTCCACAAGATATCCCAGGCTCAGATCTCTGCCCCAGGTCTGCAGTTTCTCCAAGGAGCACTGACTCCTTTTGAAGAACTGTATTTAGAAACCAAGATCTAGGTATTTTATGTGCTTACTCCTACTGGGGTGTTGCTGCCTTCCACATACAGCTATAACCATGCACCCCCAGCTGACTGCCCATCACCCAAGACACAGCTGAAAGCCCTCTCAAGGGCCCCTACATGCTCGCTCCAACTTACCCCTTTGGTTTACCTCACATCATAGCCAAAGACCACTCACCCTGACCTGCTGCTTTGGCATCACTCTGGTCCATGTCTTTTTTTCTAGCCCCATGGGTCCCAGGCGTCTGTTTGAACTCTTAACCTCTCCCAGGAACATGCCCTATTTACCTGGCTAACCCCTCCTGGACAAAAGCAAGTCAGCCTGCCCCACCTCCTGGCTTAGACACAGCAATTCTGTACTGAAACAGTCTGTTTACCTTTCTCCTCTGATATGTAAGTTTTGGGTAGCAAAGATATGTCTTGTTTACCATTGGTTCCAAACACATAACACTTCCTGGACCTACTGTATGTGTTCAAGTATTTGATGGAGTAAGGAGAGGGTAGTCCCTTCAAACTCACTTCTCATGGCTCCCTCTTCCTCCACAGCCCTTCCTCTCCATGCCACTCAGCTTCTTCCTTCAGAACCCAGCTCGATACAGCCTTCTACATCTCTCCCATCACCCGCCCTTCTTGTCTGAACTTGGAACTTGCATCAGTATTGGTGTGGCTTCATCGGAGCCAGGCTGCAGAGGTGCTCCAAACAGAACAGGTGAGAACACGGGCCCACCAAACCCCATCTGCCACAAGGACCCATCTGGGAATAAGGGGGAGGAGGGCAGCCTGTCACCTGCTTCTCCTGCTGAACCGCAGCAGGTGTGTAAAGAGCCTGGGGAATTGTGCCACCAGGTTGAGAGCCCAACCTCCAGGGCCTCCCGTGCCGCGTTGCCCCACCAACCGCTGAGACCGCAGGCTTCTGAGCAGCCACCAGAGCCCCGCTGCTTTGGTCCCCAGGGGTGTGTGAGCAATCAGCACAAAGAAACACATGAAAACAGAGCCATGCGCTGGGCCTTTTTCATAATTATTACTATAATGACTTACAAAAAATGTTTTTTTCAGGCAACTGTGTTAAGTTATTGTATGTATGTGGGAGAGGGAGATGGGGGTCCTGGCCATAGGGTAAATGAAGACCTCTTTCATGGGAGAAGTGGGAGGAGGAAATGTGCCTCCCGTCTCCCCCACTAGGTCTGACTCCTGATTAAGTGGCTTCCCCTCAACAAATGAAGACCATTAACCCTTCCCGTCCCAGGTACTGGGGTAAAGGAGAGGGAGCAGCAGGTCCATGCAGCGCTTTGACGAGGAGAACGCACAACCCGCTGTGGCTGCCCAAACCCCGTGCATCCTGTCCTGGTTCCACAGGGTTGGGCCCTGACCCATACCCCGTCACCGGGGACGGAAGACTGCCTAGAACTCAGTCTACACCAAAGCACCCATCTGGGAAGATGAGAGGACAGAGCGTGAGGGGGTCAGGGACGCCACGGTGTGGCCTTCTGGGTTGCCCTGCTGGGTGAGGACAAGGATGCGGCACAAGCAGCGGCGACACCCAGAGGGAACTGCTGGTGCCCCCCCCACCCCCAACTCCCCAGGGCTAGTCACCCAGGCATCCAGGCACTCTCGGAGGGCTTCTGTCAGAGGCAATGGGGGCGTTCCGGTGTCTGGCCTTGGAGCTTGGGGAAGCTGAGAACCACGGGCCTAACTGGCTCTGCCAAGGGGGACACCCAGAACCACCCAAAGCTGGGCCCCTCAATTCCTATCTTCCAGCTCCAGCCTCCCATCCATGCAGCTAACTGTGACTATATGTGTGTGTGTGTATGTGTGCGCACATGTAAACATGTGTGTAGGGGAGGCTTCAGGGAAGCGCTGCTGCACCACTTGCCCAGGGTTCAGGGCATGCAGGAGGTCCAGGCCTCATCTGTGAACCCAACCACAGAGGGTTAAGGACTCTGGTTCCCCCTTCCTCCCAGAGCTACGCCTTCCTCCTTGGGCACTAGAAGGTTTTTCGATGAATAGCCCGGGAGCCGTCCTCTTCATATTCCTTTTTGGATACCCACATCTTCTTAAAAGTGTCCAGTGAGGCCAGGATAGAGCCCCTGTGAGGAGGGAGGGAGAGCATTCTTGGGGACCTGAGGGCTGAGCCAGCCACCCGCCCTGGGCACCCCAGGACTCCCCTTCTCTAACCTGCGGGGGACATCCACCCACCTCCACCTGGCCTGGACCAGCCCGGGAAGAAGTGTGCAGAGCACAGTGGCCTCCTCCCAGAGCCCTGGCTCTGGGCCCCGCCTTACCCGATCCACGTGGAGTACAGCCGTTCCTGAGGGGCCGAGATCTGGAGGGAACAAGCACAGCGTAACCGCCCTGACCCCCCAGCACCCCTATCCCAGCCTTGGGGGCATTTCCCCCAGTGCCTGCGGCCAGGCCTCAGCTGGGAGCAGGCGGAGCAGCAGGGCCGGGCTGGGTGTGAAGTCAGAGGACATCTGAAGGTGCTTCTTGCCCTTCCCTCCCCAGGTCAAGGTTGCCCAGCACCCCTATGCCCTACAGGGACTCCCCACAACCTCACCTTGATTTTGACATCCTTTGGGGCAAGCTTCTTCACTTCACTTAGTAATCGATCGCCAAAGCCTGTGAACACAAGGCTGGCTGAACCCAGGGTCCACATCTGACCCCTCATCACTAGCTCCCTCACATCCAACTTCTGGTGCCTCAGCCCCAGCTACTTTTTTTATTTTTTAAGCTACTATTTTATTTTTTGGCCATGCCATGCAGCATGTGGGATCTTAGTTCTCCAAACAGGGATCGAACCCATGCCCCCTGTAGTGGAAGTGTGCATTCTTAACCACTGGACTGCCAGGGAAGTCCTTGTTTTAGTCATTCTTGCCAGGAGTGAGGATGGAGAGAACCACACCAAAGGCAGAAAAGATCCAGCAGTGTGCTTGCAGGTGGGCCCGCTTCCCACTTCAGGAAGGAAGGAAGGTAGCAGGAGATGGAACTCCCAAGTCACCCACCTCTGCCTGACCCCTACTCTCTCCCCCTTGACACTCCAGAGCCAAAACCACCAGAAGCAGTCAAAGGCAAATGATGAGTCAGGAAACAAGCAGTCACTTTCATCCAGTATACAGGCAAATGTCTCGCACAGTGTTGGGATGGCGCTGGGGGACTCTCTGCCATAACTGGGGGAGCCTCTCAGGAGGGAAACTTGTGATATCTACCAGGTATCAAATGCACACATGTGTACCCTCTGACCCAGCAATTCCACCCCTAGGATTTATCTTTCAGGTATCTTCCCATGATGTGAAATGACAGTACACGCAATCACCCAGTGGAACAGTTTTGTGATGAGAAAGAATTTCACCACTTCCAAGGCCATCAGCAGGTTTTTTCCACCACCTCCAAGGCCATCAGCAGGTTAATGGTTCAATGGCACATCCAGCCCTCATGGCCAGATAAAGAGAACCTACACAAACATCCGCTGTCTGTGGAGCAAAACCAACAACACAGGGCGTGGAGCTGGAGAGTATGCTCGTGTTCCTGCTCTTTGTGCTCCTGCTCTGTCGCTAAGTCAGGTCTGACTCTTTGCAACCCCATGGACTGTAGCCCGCCAGGCTCCTCTGTCCATGGAATTCTCCAGGCTAGAATACTGGAGTGGGTTGCCATTTCCTTCTCCAAGGGATCTTCCTGAGCCACGGATTGAACCCATATCTCCTGCATTGGCAAGCTGATTCTTTACTACGGAGCCATCTGGAAAGTCCAGAGAGTACTCCAGGGCTGAGTAAAAAGGATGCTTTATCTAGGCACAGATGTTACCTGAGCAACTAACAATAACTGTGGGGAGGAACTGGGTGACCAGGACAATAGAAGGCAGACTTCATCAAATACATTTTAGACCTCATTAAACTTACCATCTATTTGTAAACAAAATTTAATTTCAAATATATCCTTTAAAAAAAAAAAACCTCACTGAACACCCAAAAAACCCACAGAAAACGGGCCATGTCCCAGGCTTTCAGGAATTGGGGTGCAGTCTGAGGGCCCCGCTACCTGTGGCCTCCAAGCCATACCATCCTGACCAACTAGGTACCTTTGAAAAGCGTGGAGCCACCAGAAAGCATGATGTTGGCGAACAGCGTGCGGCGCAGATCCATGTCAGACTTGTGGATGGCGAAGACCAGCACCTCATGGAGTCCCTCACTCTCATCCCCTATCAGGTCTGGCTGGAACAGCAGCTCAGGGGCCCGGAACCGCGCTGGTCCCACCTTTGGAACACAAGATGAAGTTGGTCCCGCCTCCTCCAGTCCCGGCATCACCACCCTCCCCCGCCCGGCCTGAACTTACGTTGAGCGTGCTGCCGTCTGGCAGGGTGTACTGCACCTTCTCTGTCTCCAGGGCCTCATCCTTCTGCGGGTTGATGGACAGGTAGCAGGCCCGCTGCAGTGGGCAGAGACAGGGCCCTCAGGAGGTGGCCACCGGGACTCGCACGCCCAGGGCTCAACCTCATGCTGGGTCCGACCACCCCCGCTTCCCCCACTCCCTGCCCCATGTCACCTCTTTGATGGTCCGGACGACCTCAAACTCAGCCGAGGTGTGAAAGTCCGCCCCCTCCTTGCGCAGCAGCAGCCGGAGGTAGCGGGAGACGTCGCGGCCGGCGATGTCCACCCGCATGATGGAGTGCGGCATGGCGAAGCCCTCGTAGACCGGGACGGCGTGCGTGACCCCGTCCCCCGAGTCCAAAACCACTCCCGTCGTGCGTCCTGTGGCGTACCTGTCACCAGGTCAGCATCCCTTCACCTCAGCCACTGAGGCACTGGGACCTCCGCACCCCTGGAAGGGACCCCGGGGCATGTGCATTATCTGGTCTAAGAAAGGGACCCACGGGCCCCCCATAGGGATGGTCATCAGGTGGCTGTTTGTACAGGGAAGTCAGGCGCCACAGCATCCCGATCAGGAGGTCAGAGACGCAGGGACCAGGGCCGAGAGAGCACTCACAGGCTGAGCACGGCCTGCATGGAGATGAACAGGGCCGGCACATTGAAGGTCTCGAAGAACACCTCCGCCGCCTTCTCCCGGTTCTTACTCGGGTTGAGCGGCGCTTCCGTAAGAAGAACAGGATGCTGCAGGCGACGGCAGGGTTGTGGGCAGGTGCAAAGGCAACCTGCAGGCCCCACCGGGATCTTTCTAGGGAGCCACCTACCCCGGGAGCACACGAACCTGCCGCCTCCCATCCCTTCCAAGGGCGCCGGCACGTCATCTGCCAGCAGTGTCTTCCAAAGACCCAGCGCCCCCTGGAATATTCTACTTGGCAGCCGCTAGCTATGCAGACCCACACCCACACAATGCGGGGCGGCAGGGACCCACACCCACACAGTGTGGGGAGGCAGGGGCAGCAGGGACCCCCACCCACACAATGCGGGGTGGAGGGGAGGCGGGGACCCCCACCCACACAATGCCGGGCGGAGGGGAGGCAGGGACCCCCACCCACACAATGCTGGGCGGCAGGGGCTGCAGGCCAGAGAAGGTGTGGAGGCCTGATGCAGACGCCGCAGGCGGGGCAGGGGGAGGGCGCCGCGGCCCCACCTCCTCGGAGAAGGTTTGCAGCTGGTCCTTGGAGTAGACGTACTGCCAGATGCGCTCCATGTCGTTCCAGTCCCTCACCATGCCGTGCTCCATGGGGTAGCGGATAGCCAGCAGCCCCCGGTGCTCCTGCAGACCGGGAGGCCGGAGGTGGCAGCAGACACTCACCCAGCAGCTGTTCTCTGCCCTCCGGGGGCCACCCCTTCATCCGCTCACCGGGGGTCCCTGTGCCCCTTAGATCCTTAACCCAGCATGGGTTCATCTGTCCAATTGTTTCCCTGGCTCTGAGAGTCCAGCCTGTTTCGAAGACCCGGACCACAGGGGGTGGTGGTATGCTCCCAGTTCCCCCATTCCTTCCCCCACGGCCCGTGTCCTCTACACTCACTACTAGCACATCCTTCCCTTCCAGCCTCACACACGGCCTGACCTCCAGCTCCACCACCACTTCAGTCCCCATTCCCATCAGCGCCGGGAGCCTCTGTGGAGGCCAATCCTGCTACAGCCCGTCCTATGTGGCCCCCTCCTGCAGTTAATGCTGCCACCTCTCCTCACAGCTCTTCAGCCAGCACAGGTGTCTCTTGCAGAGACCTGCCCTTCAACTTTCCCTCCAATGGGGTTCTTCTGTCCAGCACCATTTGGCCTCTCACCCATGCCTGCAGCTCCTGCTGACCCCATTTTCTGGGTCCTCAGCACCCCTTCCTGTCTTCCCCAGGTGCCTAAACTGCACTTGCTCGTTAGTCCCTGCCAGCCCCCCCAACCCCCCAGCTGGAGCACAGAGCTGGCCTCACTTGATCAGTTATCAGTCCAGTGACTCAGACTTTAAACTTACTTTTTAACTGGTTCTTTCCTCTGTGGCTTCTAAAGGAAGGGGCACGAAGTGGTCTTACTGTGTTGCCTTACACAGGAACCCTGGGCCAGCTCACAGAGCAAATGGACCACAGTGCTTATGGCACCCAGCAGATGGTCCCAGAGAGAGCCCTCTCTGGAGGTTCAGCTCTGACCACCAGTCAAGGCTCCTGGGACAGAAGACCTCAACCCAGGCACAGACAGGCACCACAGATGTTACCTCTGCTTTTGGTCCGATAAAGAGGTCTCCTTCCAGGGCTCCAGCCATCACCCGCATGTGCTTGGGGCGCCCGACACTGCAGGGACAGGAAAAGTCAGGGAGATGGGCAGGGGACATAGCTGAGCCTAGTCCAGGAAAACCAAAGTCTGACTCCAATAGTCAGAACCTAGGCCTATGGGCCACAAGACCACAGAGCAGGCCTTGGAAGGACAGAAGACTCAGGGTCAGAAGAAAAGGGGTTCCCACTATTTCCCACCAGCCCTCCCAGAGAGGGCCAAGAGGTCTAGACCCTCAGCCCTGGCAGAGGGTCTCCGATTTCACGGGGGCAGAACAAGGTGGGGTGGCCCCAGGAAGCAGGGCCATGGATCCTTCGTACACCCCTCTCTCAGTCAGTCCCGTCCTTCTCCCTGCCAGGGCTTCTGGAACACAGATGCAGCTCTTGGCAGAGTGGACAAGCTGCCATTCCAAAATCTGACCAAGTTTCCCTGCACGTCAAGAGGAACCTTTAATTACACTCCAGGTGAGTTCAGAAAGGACAGCTGAGGCCTGAATGCCCCATGCCGGCTCTGTCTTCACATGGCCAGTTACTTCGGGGGCCTGAGGACTCCCCTACTCTGGCTTCAGCCACTAAGCTTTAAGGCCTCCAGGATTTGAGACGAAACACCATCAAGGGAAAACTTCCCAATGGGCTTGAGCGGCCGGTGGAATGCTCCCAACTTTCCCTGGGTTTCATTCCTCTCTCTCCTCTGCCACCACTGGCATCATTCTGGGAAGGATTCCCCCTGACTGCACAATGTATCTCCTAGAGTCTGAAAATGAATGAGCCCTGAAGAGAACACTTCCTGGGAGGAGGGAGTGGCAGTAACTCCCCAATCTTTCTCCTCTGAGTTTACATCTCTCCTGTATCCTTGCTGCTGCTGCCATGCCCTGTCCCCAGGGGGATGCTGGTGGTAGCTCTTCCTTTCTGGCTCCAGGAGGGACCAAAACCAGACTCTGGAGGGGTGGGGGAGGCCCAGAGCACCTAACTTCTCCTGCCATAGCCCTTCACAGCACCAGCTTCACAAATCTGGTGTTTTCCCCTACAGGCGGGGGCAAGAGTTAGCCTCAAAGAAGGTTGTGACACAGAACCCATGTTCTTCCCAGAAGCAAACCAAAGGGTTAGGAATACTGCCTGAACAACACTTACTAGTTTGGAAAACAATATTTGGGAATCTGGTCTCCTGCAAAGCCAGCCTTGATCACCCCGGAACCCTGCAAAGAAAAACAGCAGTTAGATTCCAACATTCATCTCCAGGTGAAGGTGGTGCCCTGCTATGGAGAGGCCTACCCCCCACAGTAGCCTGGGAAGGAAGCCTGAGATCCTGCCAAGAGGGCAAGGCCATTTACACGTACACCAGTGGTTCAAAACTAGGGGCAACTTTGCATCTCGTCACCATAATTTGAGGGCTTCCTAGGTGGCTCAGTGGTAAAGAATCTGCCTGCCAATGCAGGAGATGTGGGGTCAGTCCCTGTGTTGGGAAGATACCCTGGAGAAGGAGATGGCAACCCACTCCAGTATTCTTGCCCGGGAAATCCCATGGACAGAGGAGGCTGGTGGGCTGCAGTCCATGGGGCCATAAAGATTCAGACACAACTTAGCAATGGAGCATGCACGCAGCCCCAAATCTGACAATGTCTGAAGACTGGGGGCAGAGGCTGTTACTGGCATCTAGTGGGTAGAGGCTAGGGATGCTGCTCAACATCCTACAGAGCACAGGGCAGCCCCTCATCATCAAGAATTATCCAAGCCAGAATGTCACCAGTGTACACCCTCCTAGGCACACTTGTGGGGCAGCTCCAGGCAGGAGGACTCCTTAGCAGCACAAGTGACTCCCAAAGCCTAGCTAGAAACAACCCTTAAGGTTTTTCAACATGCTTGAAAAAGCATGGCCCACTCCCCTCAGAAGCCATGGACCACATACAGGACTGGCTGGGGAAGATTACTGGGTGCATGGGGATCAACTAGCACCCTTCCTCAAGTGGCTTCCCCAGAGATAACAGGAGAACTTAGTCCGTTCCAGCGTGGAAGCTGGATGGAGACTTTTAAAGGGATCCTGGTATCTAGAAACCTCCCACCCACAGCAGGAATCAGCATCTCAACCTCTCTCCCCACCACCCATCACCACCCTTGGGGCCTGTAGAGCAGAAATAAACATCGCCTAGAGTTTGGGGGAGAATGGATACATGTGTACATATCGCTGAGTCCCTTCGCTGCTCACCTGAAACTATCAGAACATTGTTTTTTAATTGGCTATTCTCCAATACAAAATGGGCTTCTTGTGTGGTGCTCATGGTAAAGAACCGGCCTGCCAAAGCGGGAGACAGAAGAGATGTGGGTTCGATCCCTGGGTCAGGAAGAGCCCCTGGAGGAGGGCATGGCAACCCACTCCAGTATTCTTGCCTGGAGAATCCCATGGACAGAGGGGCCTGGTGGGTTATAGCCCATAGGGTTGCAAAGAGTCAGAAATGACTGAGTGACTGAGCACAAAGGCAATACAAAATAAAAAGTTTTTTAAAAAGAGAAAGAAACATCCCAAAGTTACAGAGTAGGGGGCTGGAAGCCCAGTGGGACCAAGCAGGTTGCTCTCGAAACTCATAAAGTTGTTCATTAACCTGCCAAGAAAGGAAGTGGCTGATCCTTCCTGAAGCCTGATGGAGAGCATCCCCAAGTCCAGCTTCAGCAGTCTTATTAAACACCCCCTGCTGTGACTCAGGGCCCTCACATGGTTACTCCAAAACAGACAGCCATTCAGAGATTACATGGGGGTCATGTGCAAGGGAGACAGATCCCAGAAAGAGCAGTGAGTCATTATTAAAAACTCCAAGGCCCACAGTTCAGAGGTAGACACTCAGCTTGGGGCAGTTCCACTGATCTGTGCCCTTCACCTTCTTCCTATAGACCAGAAAGCATGCTGAGCTGAGCTCCGGTGCTGAAGGACAAGACCACCATGGAGCCCGGCAACTTTCTGCTGAGGTTTCCAACCAAGACCCCCAAACAGCTTACAGGTCCTGGGAAGAGTGGTCCTGAATTCTCTCCACTGCCCTCCCAGCTGCGGAACGTCCACTTGGCTCAGGCAACACTTAAGGAAAGGGTCAAAGCAGGTGAGTGCCCAGCCAGGCAGCGGCAGGTATGTGGTTGGCAAAACTTAATGTGCATTTTCCCCAGTCCCAGGAAAAGGGCATAGTGGGGCCTGCCTACCCTGGACGTGCTGCGTGGGGGTGCAGCACTTGGGAAGAGCTGTTGTAGAGGCCCGCAGGTCGAGCGTTCCCAAAAGATGGGGCCAGCAGTGTGCAAAGGGGCAAACACTGTTTTTTCCCTAGTAGGAGGGCAGCCAAAGCCTCAGGAGAGGTAAACGGGCTGGAGTCGAAACCCATCCAGTAAGCCTACTCTCCACCGAGAAGGGTCCGGGGTGAGTCCCCGGGCCTGGCACATGGGTGCATCGGTCGGTCGCCCGGCTGTACCCCGGCACTCCAGATGCTGATCAAGGGCTGCCAGACATATGGGACCCCTTCCTCTCCCGACCTCCCCGCCAGCTCAGGGAGTGCTGGGGCTGGGGTTCTCTCACGCTTGCGGGGGGCTGGTCCCGCGGCCCGGGATACAGGGCCAAGTGGGGACAGCCCGCAGGAGTGGCGGGCCGGCAACGAGTCAAGGACCAGCCAAGATCGGAGGGGGTCCCTGCGGACCTCGCTGCGTCCACCCCCGGGGGCGGGGCGCCCGCCCTCCCCCCGGTTGCCAAGCCTCACGTTGTCGATGACCACGGGCTGGTTGGCGATGATATCGTAGGACTCCATGGCCGGGCCGGGCCGGCCCTGCCCAGCAGACGGGCTGCAGTAGTAACCAACGGCTGGCAGGCAGGCAGGCGGGCGGACCGGGACCACCTCGGCTCCAGACGCGCTGCTGCGCCCCTCCCACCCCGAGCACGCAGCCTACGCGAGCCCGGCGGAGGCTTTCCAGAGGGCGGGCCCCGCGGCCAGTCACCGCTCCCACCTAGGCAGATTGACGCCGGGCGCCGGGGGCCCGCGGGGGCAAAGGGGCGGGCCCGTCGGGTGCTGGCCAGCCAATGGAGGCCGCCGGGCGCCTCCAAGGTAGGCTGCAGCGCGTGTGGGTGACGTCATCGCTCCGCGCTTAAAGAGGGCGCGGTCGGAGCCCGGCGGGCTGGTAGTTCACTTGTCCAGGACTCCCGTTTTCCTCAGCGAGCAGTCCCCAAGGAGGCCGGCTGTGGGTATTTCACACAAAGCATTTCTTTATTGAGCACCGAGGAAGATCCTTTCCCTTATAAGAATGATAATTTCGTGATAACGGTAGCTGAAGTGAACGGAGCACCAGTTTAGTGCTTGCGCAGCACTTCTACCCATTTTACATAGATGATCATATTACACCCTTGCAATTACTCAGGTATTATTTCCCGATTTTACAGATACGGGAACCGACGAGCCTCAACGCGTGTGTACCTTGCTCAACAGTTATCTTGTTGGCAGCAGCTGGCATGAGCACGCGGGGAGCCTCCAACGGCTCAGGGGTCCACAGGGCAAGAAGATACCCAGTCCTGAATTCATTGACCAGACTGAGCCATAGTTATTTGCCGCTCTATAGAACTTTCCCACTAGACTGTGAGGTTAAATTTGGTCAAGTTGAAGCACAACATCATACAGGAAAGTGCAGAAATCGTAAGTGTACATTTCAATGAATTATTAACTTGTGAACACACCTTAAAAAACAACATGAGCAGCACTCCAGAAGCCTCCCACCCCTCTTGCTCACTGCCCTCTTCTTCCTCGAAAGGGACTACTATCCTCCAGTCTACAGGTCACCACAGGTTAGTTTAGCCTATTTTGGAGTTTTATGCAAATAGAATCATAGGTATGTGTTCATTTGTATCTGGTGTCTATGCGTTCATAAAATGGGTCAGCATGCAACTGTTTAAAATAATGAAGGGGTTTTATATAATCTGATATGAAATACATCAGGACATATGGCTAAGTCAAAGCAAAGAGAGGCAGTCACAATGTCCAGAATGTTTATGTGTGAATGGCTCTGAAGAATGTCTGAGGAACCTTTAAGACTTTTTAATATGGGGAACGGGGACCACTGGTAAAGGTGGGGGAATGAAGAGCAAATTCTTTGTACAATGTAAACTTTTATTTTAATTTTTTAATATGTTCATGTATTTGTACGTGGGTGCTGAGTTGCTCAGTTGTGTCCAGCTATTGTGTGGCTCCATGGACTGTAGCCAGCCAGGCCTCTCTGTCCATGGAATTTCCCAGGCAAGAGTACTGGAGTGGATTGCCATTCCCTTCTCCAGGGGATCTTCCTGACTCAGGGATCGAACCCTCAGGAGAAGACCCTCTTGCGTCTTCTGCATTGGCAGGCAGGTTCTTTGCCATTGAGCTACCTGGGAAGCACCTGTTCAGTATATATTACTTTTTCCTTATTTTAAAGTTGTGGTAAAATCCATGTGACATACAATTTACCACCATAACCCATTAAATTCTTTTAATTCAGGGTGTGGTTGGTTTGTAGTGGGCAGTTTCGCGTATACAGCAAAGTGAACCTGGTATCCATATACATATATCCACTGTGCTTAAGATTCTTCTTAACTCATTTTAAAGTGTACGGTTCAGCGGTATTAAATACCTTTGTAATATTGTGCAACGATTGCCACTATCCATCTGCATAACATTTTTCACCTTATAACACTGAAATGCTGTACTCACTAAACAGTAACTTCCCATTTCCCATGTGACAGAATTTCCTTCCTTTTTATGGCTGAATTGTATCCCATTATATGTACATACTAAATTTTGCTTATCCATTCATCTGTTGATGAATTCTTGGGTCTCTTTCACATTTTAGCTATTGTAAGCAATACTGCTGTGAACATTGGTGTATAAATACCTCTTCAAGACTCTGCCTTCAATTCTCTGGGATATATAACAAGATATGGAATTGGACTGGATTAAAGATTCACTATGCATGGCCCTGCCCATCAGAGCAAAACTCAGATTCCCCACAACTAGTCCCTCCCATCAGGAGGCTCCCACAAGCCTCTTACCCTTATCCATCAGAGGGAAGACAGAATGGAAACCATAGTTACAGAAAACTAACCAAACTGATCACTTGGATCACAGCCTTGTCTAACTCAATGAAAACTATGAGCCATGCTGCGTAGGGCCACCCAAGATGGATGGTCATGGTGGAGAGTTTTGACAAAACGTGGTACACTGGAGAAGAGAATGGCAAGCCATTTCAGTAATCTTGCCTTGAGAACCCCATGAACTGTATGAGGAGGCAAAAAGATATGATAGTGAAAGATGAACTCCCCAGGTCAGTAGGTGCCCAATATGCTACTGGAGAAGAGTGGATAAATAGCTCCAGGAAGAATGCAGATGCTGAGCCAGAGCGAAAAGAACACCCATTTGTGGATATGACTGGCGATGGAAGTAAAGTCCGATGCCATAAAGAATATTGCATAGGAACCTGGAATGTTAGGTCCATGAATCAAGGTAAATTGAAAGTGGTCAAACAGGAGATGGCAAGAGTGAACGTCGACATTTTAGGAATCAGTGAATTAAAATGGACTGGAATGGGTGAATTTAATTCAGATGACCATTGTATCTACTACTGTGGGCAGCAGTCCTTTAGAAGAAGTGGAGTAGCCCTCATAGTCAACAAAAGAGTCTGAAATGCAGTATTTGGATGCAATCTCAAAAAGAACAAAATGATCTCTGTTTGTTTCCAAGGCAAACAGTTCAGTATCACAGTAATTCAAGACTATGCCCCAACCATTAATGCTGAAGAAGTTGAAGTTGAACGGTGCTATGAAGACCTACAAGACCTTCTAGAACTAACAGCCCAACATATGTCCTTTTCATCATAGGGGACTGGAATGCAAAAGTAGGAAGTAAAGAGATATTTGGAGTAACAGGCAAATTTGGCCTTGGAGTATGGAATGAAGCGGGGCAAAGGCTAACAGAGTTTTGCAAAAGAACACACTGGTCACAGCAAACACCCTGTTCCAACAACACAAGAGAAGACTCTAAACATGGATATCACCAGATGGTCAGTACGGAAATCAGATTGATTATATTCTTTGCAGCCAAAGATGGAGAAGTTCTATACAGTCAGCAAAAACAGGACCGGGAGCAGACTGTGGCACAGACCATGAACTCCTTATTGCCAAATTCAGACTGAAATTGAAGAAAGTAGGGAAAACCACTAGACCATTCAGGTATGACCTACATCAAATCCCTTATGATTATACAGTGGAAGTTTCAAATAGATCGAAGGGATTAGATCTGATAGATAGAGTGCCTGAAGAACTTTGGACAGAGGTTGGTAACATTGTACGGAAGGTGATGATCAAAACCATCCCCAAGAAGAAGAAATGCAAAAAGGCAAAATGGTTGTCTGAGGAGGCCTTACAAATTGCAGATAAAAGAAGAGAAGCAAAAAGCAAATGAGAAAAGGAAAGATTTATCCATCTGAATGCAGAGTTCCAAGAATATCAAGGAGAGATAAGAAAGCCTTTCTAAGCAATCAATGCAAAGAAATAGAGGAAAACAATAGACTGGGAAAGACTAGAGATCTCTTCAAGAAAATTAGAGATACCAAGGGAACATTTCATGCAAAGATGGGCACAATAAAGGACAGAAACTGTATGGACCTAACAGAAACAGAAGATATTAAGAAGAGGTGGCAAGAATACACAGAAGAACTATACAAAAAAGATCTTCATGAGCCAGATAACCACCATGGTGTGATCATTCACCTAGAGCCAGACATCCTGGACTGTGCAGTCAAGTGGGTCTTAGGAAGCATCACTACGAACAAAGCTAGTGGAGGTGATGGAATTCCAGCTGAGCTATTTCAAATCCTAAAAGATGATGCTGTAAAAGTGCTGCACTCAATATGCCAGCAAATTTGGAAAACTCAGCAGTGGCCACAGGACTGGAAAAGGTCAGTTTTCATTCCAATCCCAAAGAAAGGCAACGCCAAAGAATGTTCAAATTACCACACAATTGCACTGATCTCACACACTGGTAAAGGAATGCTCAAAATTCTCCAGCTAGGTTTCAACAGTATGTGAACCGAGAACTTCCAGATGTTCAAGCTGGATTTAGAAAAGGCAGAGGAACCAGAGATCATATTGCCAACATCCATTGTTGGATCATAGAAAAAGCAAGAGAATTCCAGAAAAACATCTACTTCTGCTTCATTGACTTTGGCAAAGCCTTTGACTGTGTGGATCACAACAAACTGGAAAATTCTTCAAGAGATGGGAATACCAGACCACCTGACCTGCCTCTTGAGAAATCTGTGTGCAGGTCAAGAAGCAACAGTTAGAACTGGTAGAACTGGACGTGGAACAACAGACTGGTTCCAAATAGGGAAAGGAGTACATCAAGGCTGTATATTGTCACCCTGCTTATTAACTTATACGCAGAGTACATCATGAGAAATGCCGGGCTGGGTGAAGCATAAGCTGGAATCAGGATTGCAGGGAGAAACATCAATAATCTCAGATATGCAGATGACACCACCCTTATGGCAGAAAGGGATGAGGAACTAAATAGCCTCTTGAAGAAAGTGAAAGAGGAGAGTGAAAAAGCTGGCTTAAAACTCAACATTCAGAAAACTAAGATCATGGCATCCGGTCCCATCACTTCTCAGCAAATAGATGTGTTAACAATGGAAACAGTGACAGACTATTTTCTTGGGTTCCAGAATCACTGCAGATGGTGACTGCAGTCATGAAAGGTGCTTGCTCCTCGAAAGAATAGCTATGACCAACCTAGACAGCATGTTAAAAAGCAGAGACATTACTTTACCAACAAAGGCCCATCTAATCAAAACTGTGTTTTTTCCAGTAGTCGTGTATAGATGTGGGAGTTGGACCATAAAGAAAGCTGAGCGCTGAAGAATTGATGCTTTTGAACTGTGGTGTTTGAGATGACTCTTGAGAGTCCCTTGGATTGCAAGAAAACCAAGCCAGTCAATCCTAAAGGAAATCAGTCCAGAATATTCATTGGAAGGACTCATGCTGAAGCTGAAAATCCATTACTTTGGTCACCTGATGTGAAGAACTGACTCATCGAAAAAGACCAAGACCGTGATCCTGGGAAAAACTGAAGGTAGGAGAAGAAGGGGATGTCAGAGGATGAGATGGATGACATCACTGACTAGATGGACATGAGTTTGAGCAAGCTCCAGGAATTGGTGCTAAGACAGGGAAGCCTGCCGTGCTTCAGTCCATGGGGTCACAAAGAGTCGGACATGACTGAGCAACTGAACTGAGCAGACTGATGGGATTGCTGGATCATATTAAAATTCTGCTTTTGATTGCTTTAAGAACAGCCATACTCTTTTCCATAGTGGATGCATTATTTTTCATTCCCAACAACAGTGCACAAGGGTTCCAGTTTCTCCACAGCCTCACCACCCTGGTTACATTCTGTTTTTGTTTTCTATTATAGCCATCCTAATGAGTATGAGATCGTAGCTCATCATTGGTTTGATTTGCATTTCTGCAGTGATTCATGATGTTGCATAGCTTTTAATTTGCTTGTTGGCCATTTGTGTATCTTCTTTGGATAAATGTCTGTTCAGTACCCATTTTTCAAGTTTCTTTTTAAAAATTATTTATTATTTTTGACTGTGCTGGGTCTTTGTTGCTCTGTGCAGACTTTCTCTATTTGCGGCAGGTGGGGGCTACCCTCTTGTTGCAGTGTGCAGGCTTCCATTTTGGTGTCTTCTCTTGTTGTGGAGCATGGGCTCTAGGCATGCGGGCTTCAGTAGTTGCAACACAGGGGCTCACTAGTTGTGGCTGGCAGGCCCTAGAGCGCAGGCTCAGTAGTTGTGGCACACCAGCTTAGTCGGTCCAAGGCATGTGGGATCTTCCTGGACAAAGGATTGAACCTGTGTCGCCTGCATTGGTGGAGATTCCTATCCACTGTGCCACCAGGGAAGTGTTTTTGATATGTTACTTTTAAATGAAATGGGAATGAAAAAGTACTTGCATAACGAACCCCTGAGCTTTAGAAGTGCCAGGGTCCTGTTTGTGAAGAGTCCTCAGGACTCTTGTCAGCAGGACAACAGTGCTGGAGAAAGAGTGCCTGAGGAAGGGCCCCCAAAGTACATTCTGTTAAAGGTCATTTGATACCTTTGTTATCAGTTGACCTCGTGTGTATGAATTTATTTCTGGACCCTCGGTCCCATTGATCTATTTGTCAGTACCACATGGTCTTATTCATTGTAGTTTTCTCTATCTTGAAATCAGATAATGTTAAGCCCTCTTTTGTTCTTTTTCAAATTGTTTTGAAAAATCCGGATCCTTTGACTTCCATACAATTTGGGGACCAGCTTCTCCATATACACAAGGAAGCCTCTTGGAAGTTTGATTGGTTTTGCATTGAATCTATAGGGCAATTTGAGGAGAGTTAACATCTTAACAAAATGTCTTCTGATCCATAAGCGTGTCTCCATATTAGGTCTTTTAAATTTTATTATTATTATCATTACTGAAATATAATTGGTTTACAGCGTTGTGTTAGCTTCTGGTGCACAGCAGAATGATTCAGTTACATATACATACATGTACATATATATACGTGTATATTGTTTTCCAGATGCTTTTTCACTGCGGTTTATCACATGACATTGAATATAGCTTCCTGTGCCCTGCAGTACAGCCTTGTCGTCACTTTATGATAGTTTATAGTTGCCCGTCCCAAACTCCTGATTTAGTCCCCCCTCCCCCGCTTTGGCAACCATAGGTTTGTTTTGTGTTTCTGTTTTGTAAATAAGTTAATTTGTATTATATTTTAGATTCTACATATAAGTGATACCATATGATATTTGTATTTGTCTGAATTACTTCACTTAACATGATAGTCTCTAGGTTCGTCTGTGTTGCCATATTGTTTCTTTCATTTTTATGGCTGAGCAGTATTCCATTGTGTGTGTGTGTATATGTGTGTGTGTGTGTGTGTGTGTGCTCAGACATTGTGTGTTCAGACATGACTGACTCTTTGCAACTCCGTGAACTGTAGCCCACCAGGCTCCTCTGTCCATGGGATTCTCCAGGCAAGAATACTGGAGTGGGTTGCCATTTCCTGCTCCAGGGGATCTTCCCGATCCAGGAATCCAACCCACATGTCCTGTGTCTTCTGCCTTGCAGGTGGATTCTTTACCACCAATGCCACCTGGGAAGCCAGTATGAAGTGAAAGTGAAAGTCGCTCAGTCATGTCCGACTCTTTGCAACCCCATGGACTATACAGTCCATGGAATTCTCCAGGCCAGAATACTGGAGTGGGTAGCCTTTCCCTTCTCCAGGGGGTCTTCCCAACCCGGGGATCGAACCCAGGTCTCCCACCTTGCAGACAGATTCTTTACCACTAATGCCACCTGGGAAATCTATATATATAGGACCAAATCTTGATGGATATTTAGGTTGCTTCTGTGTCTTGCCTATTGTTAAGTAGTGCTGCTGTGAAGATTGGGATGCATGTTACAACATTATTTCTGTTTTATGTTTTTTGGTGTCTTGCCCATGAGGCATTTGGGATTTTAGCTCCCTGACTAGGGATCAGACCCATACCCCCTGCCTTGGGAAGTGAAGTCTTAACACTGGACCACCAGGGAAGTCCCTGTAATGCATATATCTTTTCAAATTAGAGTTTTCTCTGGATGTATGCCCAGGAGTGAGATAAATTTTATTTTGAAAGTTTCTGGTGTATAGATTTTAGAGTCCTCCATCAAGTTTATCCCTAAATAATGCATATTTTTGATGCTACTATCAACAGTATTGTTTCTCTAATTTAAACTTTAATTATTCATTGTCAATAGGTAGAAATAAAATTGATTTTAAAAAACAACAGTAGATTTTATAGTTAGAGCAGATTTAGGTTTATAGAAAAATTGTGCAGAAAATACAAAGTTCCCGTATACCTCCATAAACACCCACCCTTCCTTGCTGCAATTTCCTCAGTTCTTAACATTTTGCATTACTGTATGCATATGTTGCAACTGATGAACCAATATTGATACATTATTATTAACTAAGGCCTATAGGTTACATTGCTTCCCCTGTGGCTCAGCCCTAAAGAATCCACCTGCCAATGCAGGACATGCAGGAGACGGGGATTGGATCCCTGGGTTGGGAAGATCCTGGAGGAGGGTATGGCGACCCACTCCAGTATTCTTGCCTGGAAAATCCCAGGGACTGAGGAGCCTGGTGGGCTGCAGTCCATGGGGTCACAGAGAGTCAGATACTGCTGAAGCAACTGAGCACAGCGTAGCACATACATTAGGACTCACTTTTTGTGTTTTACTTTCAGTGGTTTTTTGACAAATGCATAATGTATCCACCAGTACAGTATCATTCAGAACAGTTTATGGCTTTAAACAAATTCCCTGTTTCCACATATTCATTCCTTTCTTCCTCCGTTTTTTTTTTTTTTTTTTTTACTGTCTGTATGATTTTGCCTTTATACATAATGTCATACAGTTGGAATCATGCAGTGTGTAGTCTTTTCAGCCTGGCCTCTCTCACTTAGAATTAAGGCTCCTCCATACCTTTTTGTAACTCAATAGAATCATTTCTTCTGTTGCTGAATAGTATTCCATTGTCTGGATGTATTGCATTTTCTTTTCTTCACTGCACCCCTCAGCACTTGAAACTTCCCCAACCCGGGATCAAACTTGCGCCCTTTGTATTGGGAGCACAGAGACTTAACCCCTGGACCACCAGGGAAGTCCCTTGCAGTTTGTTTATCCATTGATCTATGGAAGGACATCTAAGTTGCTTCCAATTTTTGGCAATTATGAGTAAAGCTTTGTTAAAATCCATGTGCAGCTTTTTATGTGGGCATACAATTTCAACTCATTTGTTTAAGTACCTCAGAATATAACTGATGGATGGTAAACCTATGTTTAGCTTTGTAAGAAAAGTGTTGCAGAGTGGTTGTACCAGTGTTGCATTCCCATCAGTAATGAATGAGAGTTCCTTTTCTCTACATCCTCTACAGCGTTTGATGTTGTCAGTGTTTGGGACTGTAGCCATTCTAATAGGTGTGTAGTGGCATCTCATTGTTGTTTTAATTTGTACTTTCTTAATGACATGTGATGTTGCACATCTTTCAAATGAATATTTACTACCTATATAGTGTAGCAAATATGGTGAGGTGTCTGTTCAGGTTTCACCCATTTTTTAATTGAGTTGTTTTCTTGTTGAGTTTTAAGAATTCTTTGTATATTTTAGATGCAAGTCCTTTATTACATGTGTATTGCAAATATTTTCTCCTGGTTTGTAGCTTGTCTTTTCATTCTCTTAGTACAATTGGTTTTAAAAACGTGTCCTGCTGCCCTGCTAAACTCATTTATTTTTTCTTAGGAATTCTTAGATTTTTTTTACCTAGATAATCAAGTCAACTAAGAATAAAGACAGTTTTATTTCTTCCTTTTTAATCTGTATGCCTTTTATTTCTTTTCATTGCCTTACTGCATGGGCAGACCCTTGAGGACAAAGTTGAATGGGAGTGGTAAGAGTGGACATCCTTGTTTTGATCCTGAGATTAGGGAGGAAGCATTCAATCTTTTACCATTTTGTTTGTGATGATGTTACTTTAGGTCTTGCATAGATTCTCTTTATCAAACTGAGAAAATTCTCTTTGTTTTCTAGTTAATGGGAGTTTTATCTTAAATGGATGTTGGTTGATTTGGTTGGTTGATTTAGTCACTAAGTTGTGTTTAGTTGCTAAGACTATTGCAACCCCATGGACTGTAGCCTGCCAGGCTCTTCTGTCCATGGGATTCTCCAGGCAAGAGTACTAGAGTGGGTTGCCATTTAGCTTTCATCAAGTGCCTTTAATATGGAGCTTTTTTCTTTTTTAAAAAAGAAAAGTGCTTTCTGTCTTACATTACTATTAAGTTTATTTATTTCTTCTTGAGGAGGCTCTATTAGTTTGTGTTAAGGAATCTGTACATTTTATCTAGTTGTTGAATCTATTGGCAGAAAGTTTTTTAAAATAATTGTACACTTATCTTCCTTTACATCTGTAGTATCTCTAGTAATGTCTACTTTCTCATCCCTGATATTGTTAATATGTTTTCTGTCTTTTTGTCTGATCAGTCTGGCTAGAGTTTTATATTGTATTGATTTTCTCAAAGAACTAGCTTTTTGTTTCATTGATCCCCCCCCCCCCAGTGGTTTTTATGTTTTTAAAAGGTTATAAAAATAACAGCAAAGAGAAAAGAAACATACATAGCCTGCAAAACTTGAAATATTTTCTATCTGGCTCTTTACGGAAAAGATTTATTGATTCTTACTCCATACTTGGATGACTATGTAAATATAGATATTGTTGAAGTAAAAGAAGTAGACTGCCGGTGATTTCTCCAGGAAAAAAGAAAAGGGGTTTATTTTGGGATCCACAGAGAATTCCAATTTGGGGTCCTCAATCATGGTGTGCTACGGATAAGTCCCTGCATGGCAAGGAGAGAGAACTCTTTTATAAGGAGAAAAGCAAGTTGGGGGAGGCTGTAGCAAACAAAGGATCCATGGATTTCACTGGCTGAGCCCTTGCGGGAAGTGAAGAGGACTTGTTTCTTCTTCCTGTTGGGCTCTGAGCGTCAGAGCGCCCCCTTGTGGTCTCTCAGCTCTGAATAGAGCTGAGGTTTCTGTTTATTAATGTCTCACACTATTACCTTAGTACCTAACAGTTCTGCTGGGAAACGAGAGAATCAGGGGAGAGAAAGCCTGTTGATCATGTAAAAGCAGCTGATAGATCACACCTTGTGTGGTCTAGTGTCCTCAGGTTACAAAGCAACCCATATTCTCTTCCTCTGGTGATGTCAGCAGATAGAAGGGAAAGGAGGGGTAAGTGGGAGAGGAGGTGGTGAAGATTTTGGTAATGACTTGTCGGGATTCAACAGTGGCCTCTCATCTCACCAGCACTGAGGTGAGGATGGGATGCTGCTGGCTGGTGTCTGCTGCAGCAGTAGAGGGGGGCCAGGTGGCCAGGTTTGGGGATGTATTTGAGAATCAAATAGAGGATTTGCTCATGGATTGGATGCGTGGTGAAAGAGAAAGAGAGGAGTCTGGGGTGTACTCTGGATTTTGGCCTGAACAAGTAGGATTGATTTGTTGCTGAGATGGGGGAAAGTGGCAGGAGTGGGCCATAGGACTTGAAAGACGGATGCTTATACATCTTGAGTTTGAAGCTAGCCATTGCTTTGGTTTTATTGACCCTCAGCATTGTGTGAAATCTCCTTGGTTACAGTCCCCCAGAGGACTCCATCTCCAACCCACATCCAGCCCATGCCCAGGCCCTTCCAGGGTCTTGCTTGATTGAAGCCTCCCCAATCTCTTGCCCAGGTCTTTTCCACCTCTGGGTATTTAAGTAAAGTTCAATTCTATAAAGAGCAATATTGCATATGAACCTGGAATGTTAAGTCCATCAATAAAGGCAAATTGGAAGTGATCAAACAGGAGATGGCAAGAGTGAAGTTTGGCATTTTAGGAATCAGTGAACTAAAATGGACTGGAATGGGTGAGTTTAACTCAGATGACCATTCTATCTACTACTGTGGGCAAGAATCCCATAGAAGAAATGAAGTAGTCATCATATTCAACCAAAGAGTCTGAAGTGCAGTACTTGGATGCATTCTCAAAAACAACAGAATGATCTCTGTTTGTTTCCAAGGCAAACCATTTAATATGGTTTGTAATCCAAGTCTATGCCCTGACCAGTAATGCTGAAGAAGCTGAAGTTGAACGGTTCTATGAAGACCTACAAGACCCCAAAAAGATGTCCTTTTCATTTTAGGGGACTGGAATGCAAAAGTAGGAAGTCAAGAAATACCTGGAATAATGGGCAAATTTGGCCTTGGAGTACAGAATGAAGCAGGGCAAAGGCTAATAGAGTTTTGCAAGAGAATGCACTGGTCATAGCAAACACCCTCTTCCAACATGTTACACAAGAGAAGACTCTGCACATGGACATCACCAGCTGGTTAGTACAGAAATCAGATTGATTATTTTCTTTGCAGCCAAAGATGGAGAAGTTCTATACAGTCAGCAAAAACAGGACTGGGAGCTGACTGTGGCACAGACCATGAACTCCTTATTGCCAAATTCAGGCTGAAATTGAAGAAAAGTAGGGAAAACCACTAGACCATTCAGGTATGACCTAAATCAAATCCCTTACGATTATACAGTGGAAGTTTCAAATAGATTCAAGGGATTAGATCTGATAGAGTGCCTGAGGAACTATGGACGGAGGTTCATGACATTGTACAGGAGGCAGGGATCAAGACCATCCCCAAGGAAAAGAAATGCAAAAAGGCAAAATAGTTGTCTGAGGAGGCCTTACAAATAGTTGTGACTAGGAGAGAAGCAAAAGGCAAAGGAGAAAAGGAAAGATATTCCCATTTGAATGCAGAGTTCCAAAGAATAGCAAGGAGAGATAGAAAGCCTTCCTCAGCGATCAATGCAAAGAAATAAAGGAAAACAACAGAATGGGAAAGTCTAGAGATCTCTTCAAGAAAATTAAGAGCTACCAAGGGAACATTTCAAGCAAAGATGGGCACAATAAAGGACAGAAATGGTACGGCCCTAACAGAAACAGAAGATATTAAGAAGAGGTGGCAAGAATACACAGAAGAACTATACAAAAAAGATCTTCATGAGCCAGATAACCACGATGGTGTGATCACTCATCTAGAGCCAGACATCCTGGAATGCGAAGTCAAATGGACCTTAGGAAACATCACTACAAAAAGAGCTAGTGGAGGTGATGGAATTCCAGCTGAGCTATTTCAAATCCTAAAAGATGACACTTTGAAAGTGCTGCACTCAGTATGCCAGCAAATTTGGAAAACTCAGCAGTGGCCATAGGACTGGAAAAGGTCAGTTTTCATTCCAATCCCAAAGAAAGGCAATGCCAAAGATTGCTCACACTGCTGCACAGTTGCACTCATTTTACACTCTGGTAAAAATTCTCCAAGCCAAGTTTCAATGGTATGTGAACTCAGAACTTCCAGATGTTCAAGCTGGATTTAGAAAAAGCAGAGATCAAATTGCAACATCTGTTGGATCATCAAAAAAGCAAGAGAGTTCCAGAAAAATAGTTCCATATTTCTGCTTTATTGACTATGCCAAAGCCTTTCACTGTGTGGATCACAACAAACTGTGAAAAATTCTTCAAGAGATAGGAATACCAGACCACCTGACCTGCCTCTTGAGAAATCTGTATGCAGGTCAAGAAGCAACAGTTAGAACTGGACATGGAACAACAGACTGGTTCTAAATAGGGAAAGGAGTACGTCAAGGCTGTATATCATCGCCCTGCTTATTAAATTATATGCAGAGTACATCATGAGAAATGCTGGACTGGATGAAGCACAAGCTGGAATCAAGACTGCAGGGAGAAATACCAATAACCTCAGATATGCAGATGACACCACCCTTATGGCAGAAAGCAAAGAACTAAAGAGCCTCTAGATTAAAGTGAAAGAGGAGAGTGAAAAAGTTGGCTTAAAACTCAACATCCAGAAAACTAAGATCATGGCATCTGGTCCCATCACTTCATGGCAAATAGATGGGGAAACAGTGGAAACGGTGACAGACTTAATTCTTTTGGGTTCCAAAATCACTGCAGATGGTGACTGCAGCCATGGAATTAACAGACGCTTGCTCCTTGGAAGAAAAGTTATGACCAATCTAGACAGCATATTAAAAAGTAGAGACATTACTTTGACAACAAAGGTCTGTCTAGTAAAGGCTGTGGTTTTTCCAGTAGTCATGTATGGATGTGAGTGTTGGACTCTAAAGAAAGCTGAGTGCCGAGGAATTGATGCTTTTGAACTGTGGTGTTGGAGTAGCCTCTTGAGAGTCCCTTGGACTGCAAGGAGATCCAACCAGTCCATCCTAAAGGAGATCAGTCCTGAATATTCATTGGAAGTACTGATGCTGAAGCTGAAACTGCAATACTTTGGCCACCTGATGCAAAGAACTGACTCATTGGAAAAAACCCTGATGCTGGGAAAGATTGAAGGCAGGAGGAGAAGGGGACGACAGAGGATGAGATGGCTGGATGGCATCACCGACTCAATTGACAAGAGTTTGAGTAAACTCCAGGAATTGGCGATGGACAGGGAGGCCTGGCGTGGTGCAGTCCATGGGGTCACAAAGAGTTGGACACGACTGAGCGACTGAACTGAATCCGGGCACACTTGCGGTGCTTGTGTTCGTAGGGCGAGTGTTCTCTTTCTGCAGGAGATTTTAGGTCATTTGGGGGCTGCTGTGTTTCCTCTCCACCAAGACAAGTGGCAGAAGCCAGAGAATTAGTGTCTTGCCTTAGGACTTCTTTTTATATTACTGGAATTTGAAGTTGGACATTTTCTGTCTCCCAGTTATGCTGAGGATGTGAGTTTTGTGTTGGGGTATATGTTCTTTTGTTGTTTTTGTTTTCTTGAAGATATTTTAGGAAAATAACATTTTTGCTGCTTCAGTTACCTCCTGTTATGGGTTGAATTGTGTCCCCACCCCAGATACATATGTTGATGTCCTAACCGCCAGTACTTTAGAAATGAGGTACATTAGGGTAGACTATAGTTCAGTATGACTGGAGTCCTTATAAGAAGAGAAACTTTGGACACAGATGATTGTGGAGGGAAGTCACAAGGAGAAGACAGCTGCCTACAAGCCAGGTTGAGAGGCCTCAGAAAGAACCAACTCTGTCTCAGACTTCTGGTCCCCAGAACTATTAGACAATAGACTGATGTTGTTTAACCTCACCATTTTGTGGAATTTTGTTGGGGCAGCCTCAACAATCCAGTACATCTGAGCTACTCAGAATTCAACTCTATAACTTTTTCTATAACTTCTCCCTCCACTCCATCCCCTCCTCAGATTTCTTTCATTCTATCACTGCATACAAAGCAGGACTGGCTACATAACTTGTAGGACCCAGTGTATAATGAAAATGCAGGAAGAAAAGTACAGTTAAAGGTGCTAAAATATAAAGACATTTTCCCCCTTTGGAAATACTTTAATACTTATGAAATGTAATAGGGGAAATATTGACATATGAGTGACAGCATCAACTTATATTTTTATTTATAACATTTTTGGTGCTATACTTGTTAAAGAGGGCAGCAGAGGATGAGATGGTTAGATAGCATCATGGACTCTATGGACATGAGCCTGAACAAACTCCAGGAGATAGTGGAGGACAGGGAAGCCTGGTGTATTGTAGTCCATGGGGTCGCAGAGAGTTGGACATGACTTAGGGACTAAACAACAACAACAATTCTATTATGTGATGCAATAAATAACGATACTTTTGTAATGTGATATGTTGATTTGTCCTAAGATTTTTCTGGCTACTGTAGCTATTTACAGTTCAGTTAAGTTGATTTAATTGAGTTTTTGTCACTTGCAACTGAAGAGTTCTGGTTGCTTCCAGGAGGCGGTGCCTGGGGATGAAGGAAGGCAGTGCAGAACCCAAGAGTGAGTGGAAAGGCTGTTGCCTTAAGGTGGCCTCTCCCTTTCCCGTGCTGGCCCACAGACACCACCCTCCCCCTTCCCACTGTGGACCTGCCCAGCCCCTCGCTTCCGTTTCCGTTTCCGGGTGTGACGTCACAGACCGTCGGTTCTGAAGTATCCTGGAGTTAAAGGCTGTTCTGTCTTAAGTATTTTGGGAGATTGCTTCTCTGTAATGGTACACAGACTATGGCAAAGAAGAGAGGAGCAGAGACCCTCTTCTTTGTTCTCTTCCTGGATTATTGGCAAGGTGCAGAGCCTCACCCTTCCCATCTGACCAGAGGTACCGCCCCAGGTGTATTGTGGCAGGTGGAGATGCGTGTGAAGACTCGTCGTGAGCCTGAATCAGACAGGAGACGGTGCTCGCCTCTGATGGGTGCGGGAGTGAACGCAGGGTTTCTCCTCGCTCTACCTGCTTCACCTCCCCGGATCTACCTCAGGGATTCTTTGCAAAGGAGAAAGAAATTTTATCAGTATTCCTAACTTTGTACACTACTCAAAATCCAGAGCTCCGTGCGAGAGTAGCATGCTTGCACATTTTAACCTTTCCTTGTGAAAAATTTCAAACATATACAAAAGGAGAGGGATTAGTATTAATATAATGAACCTATATGCGCTAATCAGTCACATCTTGTTTTGTCTATCCCCTCCTATATATACACACACACTATGTTTTATTTTTTAATGTTTTATTATTTTTCACACTTTTTTTTCTTAATTAACTTACTTTTGATTGAAGAACAATTGCAACATTATGTTGGTTTCTGCCATACGTCTACATTGTCTTCTCCCTCTTGAGCCTGCCTGTGGCTTCTCGTCCCATCCCACCTTTCTAGATTGTCACGGAGCCCGAGTTTGAGTTCCCTGAGCCTTATAGCAAATTCCCACCGGCTCTTCACACTCTGTACTTTAAACAATAGCTTGGTATATTAGTTACATAACATAAGATACACCCTTTACAGTGTATATTCATGGGGTTGTGAACCACCACTATCTAATTTTAGAACATTTTCAGCACTCCCCAAAGTAATATCATACCCACTTGCTATCAATCCCCATCCCCCGTTTTCCACAGACCCTGGCAACCACTAACCCACTGTCTGTCCTACGGATTTATCTATTCTGGGTATTTGTATATGGAATCACACACTGTATGGTCTTTTGTGACCAGTTTGTTACATCTAACACATTTTCAGGGTTCATCCACATGGTCGCATGCCTCAGGAATTCATTCCCTTTTATGGTTGAATGATAGTCCATCACATGGACGTGCCCCATTTGGTTGATCCATGTGTCAGTTGATGGACGTTTGGGTTGTTTCCACCTTTTGACTATCTGAATAGTGCTGTTATGAACATCTTATGAATGTGGCTTTTTCAAAGTGAACATTAGATTTCCATGCTCTACTTTTAGGATCTTACTGCAATTGGAAGCACTTGTGCTATTTACTAAACTGATTGGCTGACCACATTCTTGGACATTCTCTCAGTGTAAAGAAATTGGGTCTATGGAGAAAAGCAGTAGACGCAATCCTTATGATAGAGGAAACTATAGTACTGTTTTCCAAAAATTCAGCAGACCAAGAGTACAAAACAGTGTCATCTGTCATGAGGGACAGAGGTACATTATACAGCAGTCCACCAGGGGTGACTTCAAGGAAAGGGAAGATAGTAACTCTTCTTGTCCTTGTTATTGTTTTTTTTTTTTTTTCCTTGTTATTGTTTAGTCACTGAGTCCTGTCTCACTCTTTGTGACCCCATGGACTGCAGGCTCCTCTGTCCTCCACCATCTCCTCAAGTTTGTTCAAATTTATATCCGTTGAGTTGCTGATACTGTCTAACCATCTCATTCTCTGCCAGCTCCTTCTTTTGCCTTCAATCTTTCCCAGCATTAGGGTCTTTTCTAATGAGCCAGCTCTTTGCGTCAGGTGGCTAGAGTATTGGAGCTTCAGCTTCAGCATCCATCCTTCCAATGAATATTCAGGGTTGATTTCCTTTAGGATGGACTGGTTTGATCTCCTTGCAGTCCAAGAGACTCTCAAGAGCCTTCTCCAGCGCCACAGTTTGAAAGCATCAGTTCTTCAGCGCTCAGCCTTCTTTACCGTCCAACTCTCACATGCATACATGACTACTGGAAAAACCATAACTTTGACTATAGGGATCTTTGTTGGCAAAGTGATGTCTGCTTTTTTTTTTTTAATGTCTCTGCTTTTTAATACACTGTCTAGGTTTGTCATAGCTTTCCTTCCAAGAAGCAATCATCTTTTAATTTTGTGGCTACAGTCACTTTAAAAACCAAGAGTTTTTGTGAACAAATATTTTACTTCATGGGGCTTACTTACACTTTCACCTTATTGATTCTTAGTGATTCACAACTGTCTCAGCAAGAGAAAAATTTTTGTTCTGTTCATACACCAAAAAGCCATCATATCCATGCACTATTAACCACTAATTAGCAATTTCCCTGTGGAGTGGGAACCTGTCGTGCACATACTACTCAATGTCTCTGCAGACTGAGGAAACCAGTGTTGTTTTGACTTTGAGGCAAAAGTCCAGATTCTTGAGGAAACTTCATGAATACTCTGTGGAACTTACAACTCAGGGGGAACTCAGGGGGCAGGGGGTGGGGCACTGTGGCCTAAAACGCTTTTATTAAAGCACAAGTTTCTCCTCCCTGATGGGTTTGCCCACTCCTCAGGGGCCAGAAAAAAGGGCTGACTTTGAATCAGGAAAATGTGTCACAGACATCATGACCTCCAAAAAGAAAAGCCTGATATTGTAGCTCAAAGGGCTTCCACAGTGGCTCAGTGGTAAAGAATCCGCGTGCAATGCAGAAGACGTGAGTTCGATCCCTGAGTCTGGAAAATTCTCTGGAGGAGAAAATGGCAACCTATTCCAGTATTCTTGCCACAAAAATCCCATGCACAGAGGAGCCTGGAGGGCTACAGTCTGTAGGGTCGCAGAGAGTCGAACATGTCTGAGGGACTGAGCACCCACACACATAGCTCAAAATTTTCCCAGATCGCTACAGTCTTTTTGCACCATTAATTCATGTCCTTGATGTAGCCACATGTGGGTCAACAGGAGTCTTAACACCCATCCATGCTGTCCTAGGGGAGATGGCTGACCTGGTTCATCTCTGTTTGCATCTTCATTTTTTCAATCCTGAGTGACAACATCAGGAATTCCTTGTATTTATCAAGTCAAATCAGGATGACTTAGGCCCTTAAGTCCTTCCTAAATACAAAATCCTCAGTGAGGATCAGTGCAGAGCATGCAGCAGGATTGTTCCCTTTATTCCAAAACGAGAAAGCATCACATTTCCAGAATGGTCAGACACTGCCCATTGACCTCATTACCTGTGGAGGGGAGAGTTTTTGTTGAATATCTCCCGAGACGTGTGTCCATCTGTCTCCGTTCCTCCCACAGCTGAGTACTGAGCATACCCTTGCTTGGAACCAGCTCTGTTAACTGTGGTCCATCATAGATAATAGCACTGAGTTGGAATGAGGGGCGAGCATTCTCAGTCTGAAGGTCACATTGGTGAATTTCCTCCCCCTCCCCACAGCCCTCCTCTGGTCTGTCCATATCTTTCCCTCCAGCCTCAGACGAGAAAACCACATCCCACAGAACCTCACTGCCTGAGGTCACGCAGTGTTCAAATGTCCTACCAGAACCCAAGCCCAGTGCTCTTCCCCTCGAGCAGGCCAGGTGCAGGATGCTCCTCTCAGAATACCATCCAAGAGAGTGTCGATTTCAGAAGAATCACACACAGCTCCTAAGTGAAAGATTGACTCACAGCTGAGGCTTATCTTCCCCACAGGTTCAAATGCTGAATTTTCATCAAATTCAAAAATTTTGGACAAAGGTCTGGCTAAACTCTTTGGTAAGTACCTCTCTCACGTGAAATGGTCAGGCTGTGTTTGAAGTCTCGTGCTCGTCCGTGGTGGTCTCCTAGATAACCTGTCCCTGCTGCTGCTCTGACGGGAAGGAACATGCTTTGCCTTGAGGCCAGAACAGATTTTCTAGATGTCAGAATCTCAAGAAATTAAATAAATCATTGAAGATAAGTAGTTGGAAAGGATTGTGCTCCTTAAAGAGGGGTCTGTGTAGCAGCAGCAGGGCCCCCATCTGGGAATGCTACTGGAAATGCAGTGTCAGACCCCAGCTGAGACCAGCTGCGTCCATCTGTTCAGAGGATTTTTGCTTGTGTTAGGGATGGGCAGGGCTTCCCAGGTGGCACAGTGGTAAAGAATCCATCTGCCAAGCAGGAGACACAAGTTCAATCCCTGGGTTGGGAAGATCCCCTGGAGAAGGAAATGGCAACCCACTGCAGTATTCTTGCCTGGAGAATCCCACGGACAGAGGAGCCTGGCGGGCTACAGTCCATGGGGTCACAGAGAGTCGGACGCGACTGAGCTGAGCACACAGGGATGGGCAAGGCCCCAGCTAAGATAATCCTTCTTGGAGGTACTCAGCCTTACTGCACATGAGAATCCTCTGGGGAGATTGTTAGAAAGGGATACCCAGGCCCGCCTCCAGTAATCAGATTCCTTGGTGTGGGGTGAGACCCTTGCATAAGTAGTTTTCTAAGCTCTTCAAGGGATTCTGTGCTGGGACTTACTGGTCTACTCCAAGCCTCTCACTTAATATTTGAGAAAATCTGAGGTCCAGGGAGGTCATCTTTAGCTGACGAAAAACATTAAAAATCAGTCCTCTGCTGAAAGAAGCCATCTAGATTCTAGAGAAATATTTCCTTTCTGGTGGCTGTGTCATCGTGAGTGGACACTGAGAGTCGTCTTTGGTCTGAGAAAGAGCTCCCAGGTGTGTAAGTGTTGATGCTTCCTCTGGGTTGGGAGCTGTTAGATGTTCTGATCACAGCAATGCCTTCCAGCCCTGCTTGGAAGGAGGACTTCTGTCTACACGAGATGTGGATTGTTTTTCCTGTCTCTTGTCAGGAATTCTCTGAGTTTGGCCTTTTTCCATGTATGCTATTAAAGAAGCTTCATTAAATCTTCACCAACTGTCTGGCTGACTGATCAGTGGTCTGTGACCATGATTGAGGGGCTTTCCCCATGGCTCAGCGGTAAAGAATTCACCTACCAATGCAGGAGGGGGAGGTTCAGTCCCTGGGTTGGGAAGATCCCCTGGAGGAGGAAATGGCAACCATCTCCATCTCCAGTATTCTGGCCTGGAAAATCTTATTGACAGAGGAGCCTGGCGGGCTACAGTCCATGGGGTTGCAAAAGAGTCAGACATGACTTAGCAACTAGAAAACAACATATATGTACATATACACACACTGTAAGTTAGGAGTATGGAATTAACAGATACACACTATTATATATTAAAATAAATAACAAGGATTTACTGTCTAGCACAGGGAACTATTGGACTAGGAAATGGCAACGCACTCTAGTATTCTTGCCTGGAGGCTTCCATGGACAAAGGGGCCTGGCGGACTACAGTCCTTGGGGTCACAAAGAGTCGGACATGACTGAGCGACTGAGCACACACATGGGGAACTATATTCAATATTTTGTAATAATCTATGATGGAAAAGCATCTGAAAAAATGTGTATAACTGAATCACTTTGCTATGCACCTGAGACTAACACAATGTTACAAATCAGCTATACTGCAATTAAAATTTTTTAAAAGGGAAGGAGAAGTTAATGTACTTCCAATATGTAGCTATGAAAGAGTAGTAACATTTTATATCTGTGGGGACTCAGTAGGGGCTGCCGTATCTGACTGATACCTTATTCTATGGACAGGAGAGGCCTTGAAGGGCATCTCACTAAATATCATTGTCAGTTGGATTCTGAGCTCAGCCTACCCGACAGGGCCCACTGCTTGCTCCTGCAGGCACTCAGCCTAGTCTGTCCCCTGCTGCCTTGGCTGAGCTGACTGTCCTCTCCCACGTGCTGCCGGCCCTGGCCCATTGCTTTTGGGCGGCTGTGTTGGTGTGTCTGGTCATGTCTTTGTGTATTTATGGCTCTCCTTTGTGTCTGAGGGGCTCAGGGACACAGACCAGGAGGCAGATCTGTCCTCTTTGTTTTGTTTTCTTTAAAATATTTAATCATTCATTCAGTGCCTACTATGTATGTTATACAGAGTTGATTTGTCCAATTTATTATTTTTTTATTGTTTTTAAAACGTTAGTCATTTTATATATTTTTATTTATTTATTTACTAATTTATTTGGCTGCATGGGGTCTTAGTTGTGGCGTGTGGAATCTTCCATCTGCGTTACAGCAGGCAAACTCTTAGCTGCAGCACACAGATTTAGTTCCCTGACCAGGGGTTGAACCCGGGCTCCCTGCGTTGGGAGTGCAGAGTCTTAAGCACTGGGCCACCAGAGAAGTCCTATTTGTACAATTAGATGTTTATTTTGACCTTGTTAGTTTTAAAGTTAGACCACATTTTACCCCCAAACAGTGCTACTAATAGTAAACCTTTTCCCACGTAGGTTCATAAAAAGACAATCACCTTATGCACTTCCAGCTTTATGAGCTATAACTGGTACATAATATCATGAAAGTTTAAGGTGTAAATGTGATGATTTGATACACTTATACATTGCAAATTCAGTAACACCATAGTGTTAGCTAACTCCTCCACCATGTCACATAATAACTATTTCTTTTTTGTTGTGAGAACATTTAAGATCTACTGTCTTGGCAACTTTCAAGTATCTGATATAGTATTATTAACTGTAATGACCACACTGTATATTAGATCCCCCAAACATACTCATCTTATCACTGGAAGTTTGGACTCTGAGCTATATCTCGCCATTTCCCCCACCCCTGATTCCTGGCAACCACCATTCTACTTTCTGTTTCTGTGGAGTTTGACTTTTAGATTCCACCTATAAATGAGATCATATAGCATTTGTTTTTCTATCTAACTTATTTCACTTAGCATAATGCCCTCAGAAATCCATTCAGGCTATTGCAAAAGGCAGGATTTCCTTCTTTCTCATAGCTGAACAATATTCCACTGTGTTGTGTGAAAAAAACATATTACCTCTTCTTTATCCATTCATCCACTGACAGACACTTAGATTGTTATTGTGAATAATGCTGTAATGAACATGGGAGTGCAGCTATCTCCTTGAGATACTGTTCTCGTTTTCTTTGGATGTATACCCAGAAGTGGGATTGCTGAATTAAGGTAGTTCTATTTTTAATTTTTGAGAAACATCCATATTGTTTCCCACCGCAGCTGTACCAATTTACATTCCCACCAATAGTGCACAAGAGTTCCCTTTCTACACATCCTTGTCAGCACTTGTTATGTCTTGTCTTTTTGATGAGAGCCATTCTAACAGGTGTGAGGTGACATCTCATTGTGGTTTTGATTTGCATTTCCCTGACGGTTAGTGGTGTCAGGCACTGTTTCATGTATCTGTTCATCGTTTGTATGTCTTCTTCAGAAAAATGTCTATCCCATTCCTCAGCCCATTTATTTATTTATTTTTTTCATTTATTTTTATTAGTTGGAGGCTAATTACTTTACAATATTGTAGTGGTTTTTGTCATACATTGACTTGAATTAGCCATGGAGTTACATGTATTCCCCATCCTGATCCCCCCTCCCACCTCCCTCTCTACCCGCTCCCTCTGGGTCTTCCCAGTGCACCAGGCCCGAGCACTTGTCTCACGCATCCAACCTAGGCTGGTGATCTGTTTCATCCTAGATAACATACATGTTTCGATGCTGTTCTCTCGAAACATCCCACCCTTGCCTTCTCCCACAGAGTCCAAAAGTCTGTTCTGTACATCTGTGTCTCTTTTTCTGCTTTGCATATAGGGTTATCATTACCATCTTTCTAAATTCCATATATATGTGTTAGTATACTGTAATGGTCTTTATCTTTCTGGCTTACTTCACTCTGTATAATGGGCTCCAGTTTCAAAAATATGGAACGCTTCATGAATTTGCGTGTCATCCTTGCGCAGGGGCCATGCTAATCTTCTCTGTATCGTTCCAATTTTAGTATATGTGCTGCCGAAGCGAGCACTCCTCAGCCCATTTAAAAGTCAGATTGATAATTTTTTTTTTCTATTGAGTTGTATAAATCCTTTACGTATCTTGGATATTAGCTCCTAGCAGCTCTGTGACTTTCATGCATTTTCTCCCGTTCGGTGGGCCGCCTTTTCATTCTGTTGGTTGTTTCTTTGGCCGTGCAGAAGCTTTTTAGTTTGATGAAGTCTCATTTACTAATTTTTGCTTTTTTGTTGCCTATGCTTTTGATATATCCAAAAAATTGTTGCCAAAACCAATGTCAAGAAACTTTTATTCTGAGATTTCTTCTAGATTTTAAAGATTAATGAGCTGACCGGTTGATTTTTGCCGCCTCAGGCCTCAGCTGCGGCGTGCAGTGTCGTGTGTCGCAGAGCTCCGTTGCGCTCTCGGGCTGCTCTTTAGCTGGGGCGCGTGTGCTTGGTCGCCCATGGCTCTAGCAGCCATATAGTTTTAGCTCTCGTGTTTAAGTCTTTAATTCGTTTTGAGTCAAATTTTGTGAGTGGTGTTAGTGATCAAGTTTCAGTCTTCTGCTTGTGATTATCCAGTTTTCTCAACACCATTTATTAAATGACTGTCTTTTCCTTGGCTCCCTTGTCAAATATGAGATGACTGTATATGCTAGGGTTTATTTTGGCTCTCGATTCTGTTCCGTTGGTCTATGTGTCAATATTTATAATAGTACCATACTGTTTTGATTGCTAGAGCTTTATAAGGTACTTTGAAATCAGAAAGTGTGATGCCCCTAGCTTTGTTCTTACTTCTCAGGATTGTTTTGGCTATTTGAGATCTTCTGTGGTTCCAAATGAGTTTTAGGATTGTGAAAAAATGCCATTGGAATTTTGATAGGGCTTGCACTGAATCTATAAATGGCTTAGAGTTGTGTGGACAATTTAACAATGTTAATACTTCTCATCCATCAACACAGGATATATGTCAATTTGTTTGTGTCTTTCAATTTGTTTCATCAAAATCTTGTACTATTCACTGTATAGATAGATCATTTACCTTGTTGGTTAATTTATTCCTAAATGTTTTATTGTCCGTGATGCTGTTGTGAATGAGATTTTTTTTCTATATTTCTTTTTCAGATATTTCATTGTCAGTGTATTGAAATGCAACATAATGTTGATTTTGTATCCTGCAACTGTGTTGAATTTGTTGATTAGTTCTAACAGTTGTGTGTGTGTGTACGTGGAGTCTTTAGAATTTTCTCTATATATGATCATGCATGCTAAATTGCTTCAGTCATGTCCAATTCTTTGCAAGCCTGTGGACTGTAGCCTGCCTGTCTCCTCTGTCCATGGGATTCTCCAGGGAAAAATACCGGGGTGGTTGCCATGCCCTCCTCCAGGTGATCTTTCCAACCGAGGGATCCAACCTGTGTCTCTTAGGTCTCTTGTATTGATAGGCAGGTTATCACTAGCACCACCTATCAACTGTGAAAAAAGAGATGATTTTACTTTTTCTTTTATGATTTGGATGCCTTTTATTTCTGTCTCTTGCCTGGTTGCTCTGGTTAGACTTCCAGCACTATGTTGAGTAGGCACGATAAGAGTGGGCACCCCTGTCTTGTTCTTAATCTTAGAGGAAATGTTTTCAACCTTTCATGGTTGAGTATGGTATTAGCTATGTGTTTGCCATATATAGCTTTTTATAATGTTGAGGTATGTTCCTTCCATACACGATTTGGTGAGTGTTTTTATTGTGGAATGATGATGTATTTTTTCAAGTGGTTTTTCTGCATCTGTTGAGATGATCATGCAATTTTTGTCTTTCATTCTATTAGCATAATATATCATGTTTATTGATTTGCGTATGTTGAACCATCCTTGCATCTCAGGGATAAATCCCACTTAATCCCCTTGCTTGATCCTTTTCATTTGCCGTTGAATTCAGTTTAATATTTTGCTGAGAATTTGACATTTGTATTCATTCATCAGTGATATTGGTCTATTGTTTTGTTTTGTTTTTGTTGTAGTATTCTTATCTGGCTTTGGTATTAGGATAATGCTAACCTCATAAAATAAGTTTGGGAGGGTTCCTGCCTCTTAAATTTTTTGGAACATTTTGAGGAGGATTGGCATTAATTCTTCCTTGTTTGGTAAAATTCAACAGTGAAGCCATCTGGTCCTGGGCTTTCCTTTGTTGGAAAGTTTTGATTCAGTCTACTTATTCATTATTTGGTCTATTCAGATTTTCTATTTTTTTCATGATTCAGTCTTAGTAAGTTTATTGCTAGGAATTTATCCATTTCTTCTATGCTCCAGTTTGTTGATATGTATTGTTCATAGCGATTTCTTATTATTCTTTGATTTCTGTGCTATCAGTAGTAGTGTCTCCTCTTTTATGATCTTGAGTCTTCTCTATGTTTTTCTTGGTTGGGTTAGCCAGAGGTTTGTCAATTTTGTTTATCTTTTCAACAAACTGACTCCTATTTCTGGTAAAATTTTCTGTTATTTTTCTGGTGTCTATTTCATTTACTTCTGCTCTAATCTTTGTTATTTCCTTTCTTATTCTAACTTTGGGCTTACCTTGTTTTTCTTTTTCTAGTAACTTAAAATAATTTTTAAAATTATTATTTAAAAATATTTTGGCTGTGCCATGAGGCTCGTGGATCTTAGTTCCCTGACCAGGGATTGAACCTAGGCCCCTGGCAGTGAAGGGCTAAATCCTAGCCAATGGACTGCCAGGGAATTCCCCTTTTCTAGTTTCTCAATATGTAAAGTTAGGTTGTATTTCATTTCATTTTATGTCATTTCCCCTTTTATGGAGCTATAATTGACATATAGTGCTGTATAAGTTTAAGGTATAGAGCATAATTATTTGATTTACATACATCATGAAGTGATTATCATAAGTTTAGTGAACATCCATCATCTCATAGATACAAAATTAAAGAGATAGAAAAATTTTTTTCTCTTCATGAGAACTCTTGGACTTGCCAGGTGGCTCTGTGGTAAAGAATCTGCTTGCTAATGCAGGGGATTCAGGAGACACAGGCTCCATCCCTGTGTCGAGAAGATCCCAGAGAAGGGAACGGCTCCCCACTTCAGTATTCTTGCCTGGGAGACCCCATGGACAGAGGAACCTGGTGGGCTACAGTCCATGGGGTCTTGAAGAGCTGGCCATGACTGGGTTACTGAGCAAGCTGTGTATGTACATACACACACTGCGTCTTCTTTATCCATTTACTATTAACGGGCACTTCGGTTGTTTCCACGTCTTGACAATGAACATGGGGTGCATTTATCTTTTCTAATTAGTGCTTTTGTTTTCTTTGGATCAATACCAAGTGTGGAGTTGCTGGATTGTACAGTAGTTCTATTTTTAATTTTTTTCCCACACTTTTTTCTGTGGTGACTACACAAACTTGCTTTCCCATCAACAGTGTACGAGGGTCCTTTCCTCCACATCCTTACCAACACTTGCTGTTTGTCGTCTTATTTATTTGTTTGGCTGTGTTGGATCTCTGTTGCTGCGTGCGGGCTTTTCTCTAGTTACGGCGAGCAGGGGCTACTCTCTAGTTGTAAGCAGGGGCTTCTCACTGTGGCATAGCGCAGGCCCTAGAGCTTTCAGGCTTCAGTAGTTGCCTACATGGGCTCAGTAGTTGCAGCTCCCAGGCTCTAGAGCACATGCTCAGTAGTTGTGGCACACGAGCTTAGTTGCTTCATGGTATGTGAGATCTTCCCGGACCAGGGATCAAACTTGTGTCTCCTGCATTGGCAGGCAGATTCTTTACCACTACACCACCAAGAAAGCCCTTGTTGTCTTTTTGACAATAGTTATTTTGACAGGTTGAAGTGATAGCTCATTGTGGTTTTGATTTGCATTTCACTGATGCTTAGTGATGTTGAGCATCTTTTCACATGTCTGTTGGTCATCTGTGTGTCTTCCTTGGGAAAAAAGTCTATTCAGATCCTCTGCCCATATCTGCTCTCAGGACAGGAGGTAAAGGGGGTGTGGAAGTACAGCCTCAGCATTACCTTTGCATCCATCTGGAGGTCTAAGAATCTTCCAGGGTCCCAGGGGTCTGGGACCTGCATGTCCCACTGCCCTCCCTCCTGCCAGGGAGGGTGGAAAGGAAGTGTTTTTCTGAGGTCGGGTCCCTTTGTTTCTGGTCACAATTAGGCATGAAAGGAGGTGAAAGTGGCTGGTGATGGAATGCTGTAGAATCTGTGGCAGATATCTCTTTTTTCTGTCACATACTAACATCTTTGTTTTTTGTGTGTTTTATGCCTTTCTTCTTCCTGCATATCATTCCACTTGCACAGGGTTCCAATGAGCAGAAAACAAGCAATTAATACTAGCTGATCAGGGGGTTCTTTGTTTTTTTTAGAGTTTTATTGATTGATTGATTTATGGCTGTGCTGGGTCTTCATTGCCTCGGGGGCTTTCCTTTAGTTGTGGAGCGTGGGGATTACCCTGGAGCTGTGATGTGCAGGCTTCCCTTTGCAGCGGCCTCTCTCGTCGCGGAGCACAGACTCTAGGGTGCGCGGGCTTCGTTGGTTGTGGCACCTGGACTCGGTACTTGTGGCTCCCGGGCTCTAGAGCACCAGCTCGGTGGTTATGGTGCGTGGGCTTAGGTGCTCTGCGGCATGTGGGATCTTCCCAGATCAGGGATCGAATCTGTGTCTCCTGCATTAGCAGGTGGATTCTTTACCACTGAGCCACCAGGGAAGCCCTGGGGGTTTTATAAGTAAGATGATGATCAGTAGTTTCCAAATACTCGGCCTTTGTTGCATGGTCCTCACACTGGCACTGTGTGTTGAGCGCTTTTACAAACATCGTTTTATTTACTTTTCACAAACATTCTATGTTCTCAATGATCATGTGCCCATCCTTCCAGTGAGGCAATTCAAGATCAAAGAGGTGGAGTTATTTGCCCAAGATCACATCTTGGTAAACAGTAAAATCAGGATTTGCTTCTAGGTCTTTGCCAAAAAGGATCTCACTGTGAGAAGCTTTCTGGGAGAGGCATTAGGTTTCAGTGGCAGAAAATGATGTGTATCTTGTGGAAACAGGGAAGAGGTTTGTTCTTATAAAGGGACAGCTTGGGGACAGTCTTGGAGGAGGGGAGAATGGCAGCAGCAGGAGCAAGAAGAAAAATTATGATGTTAAATATTATGAGATCCGGGGCAAAATTTGTAGTTGCATATTTACAGAAGGTAATGTTTCCTGAATCAACCATCTAGTGTAATCACAAAGATTCAGAAATGCTTTAGATAGACCAAGTTCCCCTTTTTAAGACAAGGTATTGTATTGCATTTGCATAATTTATTCACCATATTTGTAGACTACTTGATACAGAACAGAATATGCTAATCCTAGACTACTGGTATTAACATGCCTTTTGTTGCTTCACTTGAGATGAAATTCTACTGCAAGTGTTTTCCAAAGTTCCGTTAGAAGAAACAAGAAGAACAGCAGACAGATCAATTACAAAGAGAGACATGCAAGAAAGCAAGTATATGTCTTTAAACTCTTAAGTACACATATTTCTAAAGGCTGATGTACAAGCCAGACCTCATATTAGTGCGCTGTGCTTTATTGCTTTTGGCAGATACTGTTTTTACAAATTGAAGGCTTGTGGCACCTCTTCACTGATCATGTCTCTTGGTGCCATTTTCCCCAACAGCATGAGCCCACTTAGTGTCTCTGCATCACATTGTGGTAATTGTCACGATATCTCAAACTTCTTCATTATGATTGTATCTGTTATGTAATCAATGATCTTTGATACTATTACTACAACTCACTGGAGGCTCAGATGATGGTTAGTATTTTTTAGCAATGAAGTTTTTTAAAATTAAGTACATGATTTTTTAGACAATGCTACTACACACTTAATGGATTACAGTGAAGACATAACTTTTATACACACTGGTAAACAAAAAATCCTGGTGACTCGCTTTATTATTATATTAGCTTTATTGAAGTGGTCTGGAATAGTTCAACCTGCAATGTCTCAAGATGTGCCTGTATTGTATTATTTTTACTACTCTATCATTTTAGCATTCCTTAAACCAGGTAGGTATGGGGCAAAAACAAATTGAGATATGGAAGAAAGAATCACTGCCTATGGAATTTATGGCCTAAAGTATGAAGAGCCCTGTATTTAAGGGTGATCCCTGAAGTTTAAAAGTCAGACAGGTTCTGTCACTCTGGAGGCTGTTCAGGGGACAGGAACTAGACTTTCCAGTGGTGTCCTTTATTTCTGGTAAAATTTGTAATGACTCTTTATTCAGCGGCCCATCATAGTTTAGGGTGCATGTGCTCTCCTCACTGGCTTCTGAGAAGGAAGCCCTCCCACATCCCTTCCCATCACCTGCCCCCACTGCAGCCACTGGAAAACATCTGCACTGGAAGCCGAGCTGATTTCTCTGCTCACACTGATGCTCAAATGCAGAGGCTGAGAGAAAGAAGCTGGTCACAGATGCCCAAAACATGGACATTAGCCCAGATCACACAAGGGACTGAGAAGTCCTTTAAGGTGACACCATGTGCATTAGGATAATATTAAAATTAGGTAATTATTTATTGGGATAAGCCAGGCACGCATGCCATGTTGAAATTGCAGAGCTGTTGGCAAACCTGTTTTATAACTAACAGCCCTCCTGGTGCATTTTATAAGCCACATGATTAAAACAGTGAATTTTGTACTGTGTAATAGTGATGGTGTGTCCCGCACAATATCTTATTACGCCATTGACTGACACTGTGTGTTGAACACATTTTAGAAAGTGCTTGCTTCCCAAAGTGATTAAGTGTGTCTGTTCCCAGTAATTCACCAGCGTCTCATTAACAGAGACATGGGCATTTGTCATTTACTGGATCACAGTAGTCACACTTTAATCGTGTGGCATGCACAAGGTCGGCCTTCCTATCAGTTGTTTCTTTGAGAGTTGAGAGTTGCCAAGTGCACAGATTACTCAGTGGCTATGCAGATTATGAGGAAACCATGAGAAAATTGGTGTTATTGCTGGTTTTGAGTTAAAAGTTCAGATTCTTGCAGACACTTCATGAATGCTCTGTGGCATTCAGAATAGATGGCTTCTGTGGTCTGAAACACCTTCATTAGGGCACAAATATAGCCTCCCTGATAGGTTTGCCCTCTCCCCAAGGGCCAGAGAAAAGGATTGACCTTGATCTTGAATCAAGAAAATGTGTCCAGACCCTGAGACATCACAACCTTCATTAAAAAAGCTTGATAATATAGCTCAAAATCTCCACAGGTCGCCACAGTCTTTTGGCACAATTAGCTCATGTCCTTGATGTAGCCACATGTGGGTCAGCAGAAGTCTTAACACCCATCCATGCTGTCCTAGGGGAGATGGCTGACTCAGTCCATCTCTGTTTGCAACTTCATTTTTTTTCAGTCCTGATTGACAACTTTAGGAATTCCTTGTGTTTATCAAATGAGTCAAGTCCGGATGAATTCAGGCACCCAGGCCCCTCCTAAATGTAAACCTACAGTGAGGATCAGTACAGAGCATGCAGCAGGATTGTGCTCTTTCCTCCAAAGCGAGAAAGCATCACATTTCCAGAATGGTCAGACACTGACTGTTGGCCTCATTGCCTGTGGAGGGGAGAGTTTTGGTTGAAGAGCCGCCGAGACGTGTGTCCATCTGTCTCCGTTCCTCCCACAGCTGAGCGCTGAGCATCCCCTTGCTTGGAACCAGCTCTGTTTACTGTCGTCCATCATGGATAACAGCACTGAGTCGGGGTGAGGGGCGAGCACTTTGAGTCTGACGGTCACATCGGTGTATTTCCTTCCCTTCCCCATAGCCCTCCTCTGGTCCGCGTCTTTCCCTTCAGCCTCAGATGAGAAAGTCAAATCCCACAGAACTTCACTGCCCAAGGTCACACAGTGTTCAAATGTCCTATCAGAACCCAAGCCCAGTGCTCTTTCCCTAGAGCAGGCCAAGTGCAGGATGCTCCTCTCAGAATACCATCCAAGAGAGTGTCGATTTCAGAAGAATCACACACAGATCCAGCAAAAGATTGACTCACAGCTAAGCTTTATTTTCCCATAGGTTATCCTCCACGAAAGAGCTCAAGAGAAACCGACTTTGCATTGAGTTCAAATAAGCGAGATGAACATTTGGCTAAATTGTTTGGTAGGTATCCCTCCCATGTGAAACGGTCAGGCTGTGTTTGTAGAATCTCGTGCTTATCCATGGTGGTCTCCCAGATAACCTGTCCCTGCTGCTCTGATGAGAAGGAAAGTGCTTTGCCTTGAGGCTAAAACAGATTCCCTTGATGCCAGAATCTTAAGAAATTAAGCAAAACATAGAAAATAAACAGCTGAAAGGATTCTGCTCCCTAAAGAGGGTCCCATGTAGCAGCAGCAGGGCCAACCATCTGGGAGCTACTGGAAGTGCAGTGTCAGACGCCAGCTTGGACCAGCTGCATCACACCAGTCTGGATGAGGTCCCCAGGTGATTTCTGCACATGTTAGAGATGGCAAGGCCTTGAGGCTAAGACAGACTTTCTCCCAGGTCTTCAGCCCTAACTGAGCATGAGAATCTCCTGGGAGTTCATTAAAAAAGAGACAAGTGATCAGGTTACTTGGGGTGGGATGAGATGTTTGCATCAGTAGTTATTATAGCTCTCCAGGTGATTCTAGTCTGGTACTTATTGATCTCTTCCAAGCTCCCCTGTAACATTTGAGAAAAACCAAGGCCTAGGTAGAAGATGGTGGGGGTAGGAAGTTCTAGGAATACATCTCTTAACCGAAGCTACACCTAATCTGGGAAGAACTATCTTAAGCAACTAATTTGGAGCATAAGCTATCAATTGAACACTTGCATTGTCCTGAAAAAGCTTGATGAAGAGACTAATAAATTTTAGTGAATTTTAGTGTTCCATTTAGAGTCTACCATTCTCCACCCTCCAGCCCCACGGCAGGTAGCCAGGTGGTTGGAAGCCCACATTGGCAGTGTGCTTGCTGGTGCCAGAATGGGCAATTGGGAACCTTGTCCTTCAAAAATTTGAGTGTATGTTGATCACTGCCTTTGATCACTGAGGGCTGGCACTGAGGCTTGTCGTTGTTTCACTTTCATGAGCTGAAGAGGCTTCCAAGAAACTCTGTCAAGGATTAAAGAGATGGTGTTTTTTGTTTTTCTCCTTTTGAAATACAGACACTTAAGGAAACCTTTGTCAGGTTGCTGAGTGACAGCAGACATAGGGAACTAGAAATTCAGAACCCATACACAATAAGGAATACACACTTTGCCAAAACAGTTTGGAAAAGCCAAACTAAGCCTTAGCCAAACGAAGGCTGTAGCCCTTGAAAGCAGAAATTGGCCATCCCTGAGGACTGGGAGAAGTAGATTTCCAAATTTACCAACATATAATACTCAGCATGTTTAGCTCTCAACAAAAAATTTTACAGAACATACAAAGAAACAGGACAGAATGGCCCATTCACAGGGTAAAAAAAAGAAATGGATAGAACTCATCCCCGAGGAAGCCTAGAAATTGGAATTATTCATCAAAGATATTAAATCAACTGTCTTCCATATGTTTAATGAGTAAAGGAAATGATGGACAAAGAACTTGCAGAAATCAGGAAAACAAAGTAGGAATATCAATAAGCAAATAGAAATTATAAAAAAGAGCCAAATAGAAATTCTGAATTTGAAAAGTACAGTAACTGAAATGAAAAACCCCCTGGAGGGATTTGACAGCAGATTTGAGCAGGCAAAATTAAGGATCTTTAACTTTGACCTGGGACACTTGAAATAATCCAGTCTGAGAAGGAGAAAGGAAAAGATGAACTAAATACACAGGGCACAGGGGACCATGAGACACCATGAAGAGCAGCAGCATCAACTAACACATCTTAGAAGTCCCAGGAGGAGAGGCGAGCAGGAGACAAAAAATGTCAGGAAGCAATGCTCTAACAAAACTCCCCAAATCTGATGACTATTCACATCCAAGATGCTCTACAAGCTCCGGGCTGGGTAAATGGAAGAGAGCCATGCTAAGGCACATTAGAGTCAAATTGTTGAAACCAAAAGACAAAGAGAATCTCGGAGCATCAAAGAGAGAAGCAACTCATTATGTACAAGGGATCCTCAATAAGATTAATGGCTGACTTCAACATAAAAATCTTGGAAGCCAGAAGCAGTGATATGACATAATTGAAGTCCTAAAGGAAAAGTACTGTCATTCAAGAATTCTGTAACAAAACTGTTCTTTGATCATGGAGGAGAAATCAAGACTTTTCCGGATAAACATAAGCTAAGAGATCTGCCCTGATAGAAATATTAAAGAGAGTGCTTCAGAGTGAAATGAAGGAATACTGGACAGTAACTCAAAGCCATAAGAAAAAAATAAAGAACACTGGTAAAGGTGACTATACAGGTAAATATAAAAGCCAATATTATTGTCATTTTGGCTTGGTTTGTGACTTTTTCTAGTATGATTTAGAAGACAAGTGCATAAAACAATCTGTGTAATAGATTTATAACAAATATTTGTGACATAGATTTATAACAAATCTATGTTAATAGGCATGCAATGTCCATAGATGTAATCTAGGATAATAATAACATAAAAGAGGAGGGATGGAGATGTATTAATACATGAGCAGTATGTTTGTATGCTATTGAAACTAAGTTGGTACTTTAAACTAGGTTGTTATAAATTTAACATCTTAATTGTGATCCTCAAGGTAAATATGAAGAAAATTTAAAAATACAGAAAAAGACATAACAGAGGCAATCAAAATGTAACATTGCAGAAAACCAAAAAACTCCCAAAGAAAAGTCATAATGGAGGAACAGAGGAATAAAAAATATATAAGTGGAAACAAATAGCTAAATGGCATTAGTAAATTCTTCCTGATCAGTAATCACATTAAATGTAAATGAATTAGATGCTTATTAAAAGGCAGAAAGTAGCAAATTGGATAGAAAAAAAGAGGATCTCTTTGCTGTGTACAAGAGACTCAGGGTAAAAGGATACAAAGAGGTTGAAAGTAAAACAATGGAAGAAGGTATTCCATGCAAATATTAACCAAAACAATATAGCTGGAGTGGCTAAAAAAAAAATAGATTTCAAGTAAAAAAGTTTACAGGAAACAAGGAAGCACATATATTGATAAGAATTTCAGTACAGAAAGAGGGCATAACAGTTATAAACACATATGCACACAGCAACAGAGCCCGCAAATATTTGAACCAATAATGGACAGAATTGAATGAAGAAATAATTCTACAATAATACTTGGAAACTTTAATATCCAAGTTTAAATAATAGATAAGACTATATAATCAATAAAAAATAGAATACTTCCCTACTATAAGCCAATTAGACCTAACAGACTTATGCAGAACATGCCACCCAACAACAGCAGAAAATACATTCTTATCAATTTCACATATAATATTCTCCAGGATAGACCATATGTTGGCCACAAAACAACACCTTAATACATTGAAAAAGATTAAAATCATATAAAGTATATTTCCTGATCACATTAGAATGAAACTAGAAATTTATAACAGAAAACTGGAAAATGCACAAGTATACAAAAATGAAACAATGAAAAACTGAAGAGGAGGGAATACTTTCTAACTCATTTTAAAAGGCCAGTATTACCCTGATACCAAAGCCAGATAGAGACACTATAAGAAAACTACAGAGCAATATCACTTGTCCATGTAAATGCAAAATTCTTCAACAAAATGCTAGGAAACCTAATTCATCATCCTATTTAAGAGGATTATACACTAGACCAAGTGGGATTTATTCCTGGAAGTTAAGACAGTTCGGCTTCCCATGTGGCTCCCTGGTGCAGAGGTAAAGAATCTGCCTGCAATGCAGGAGATGTGGGTTCGATTTCTGGTTTGGGAAGGTCCCCTGGAGAAGGAAATAGCAACCTACTCCAGTATTCTTGCCTGGGAAATCCTAGGGACGGAGGATCCTGGCCGGCTACAGTCCACAGGGTCACAAGTGTCCCATGAGACTTAGTGACTAAACCACCACCAAGACAGTTCAACATAGGAAAATCAATCAATCAATGTAACGTACTACTAAACATTAACAGAATGAAATAAAAAAACCACATGATCATCTCAACTGATGCAGATAAAGCATTTCAGGAGTTTCGGGTTTGTCGTTATTCCATGTGTGAGATAAGGATCAATAATTCTGGCTAATTGATCGTTGGTAAGTGACCATGATTGAATGATTGAGTAGATGCAGATAGCTCTTGGAGTCACTCTATCCAGGCTTTCAGAAATTCCCATCTAGGAATGAAAGCACATTTCTCTTCTTAGCAGCTCCCCTGTGTCTCTGAATCCAGCCCCGCATACGTGAAAGGGGAGTGGGTACATCTGAAGATGGTGTCTGGTTCAGAGTTGGGAGGGATCCCATCACCCCCTTGGGTCGACTGACATGCCCACTGCCAGGCCAGTGTTGACCTTGGCATTGGTGGGCCACCAATAAACTTGCCAGAGTCTCTCTGAGCAATCGTTCAGGAACTGGTAGGTCATTGCATTCATCAAGGAAGGGGCTGTGAGAACTCCCCATCTTGAATGAGTGAATGTGATGGCTAAACTTTGTGTCCTTATTGTAAGCATTTAGTCCATCAGGTGAGTAGACCCCTCATCAATGTGCCAATGTACCAACAACTCTTGAAAAAGGATTCAGAATATACACAAAATAAACTGAATTTGTGATAACTATTTTCTGTGGCTTTGCAAAGTCAACCTAGAAGGACAAACAAAGCTGCTGTCCCCAGGGAAAAGTAGAAGACTGAAAATTTTTAAAAGGGAAGGAGAGAGACTTCCCTGGTGGTCTAGTGGTTAAGAATCTGCCTTGCTATGCATGGGACATGGGTTCAATCACTGGTTGGGGAACTAACATCCCACATGCCGAGGAGCAACTAAGCCCATGCTCCTGAATTAGAGAATCTGCCTGCTGCAGCTAAGACCCAATGCAGCCAAATAAATAAATAAATATTTTTTAAAAAATAAGGGGACTTCCCTGGTGGCGCAGTGGATAAGAATCCACCTGTCAACGCAGGGGGCATGGGTTTGATTCCTGCTCCGGGAAGATTCCACATGCCATGGAGCAACTAAGCCCATTCACCACAACTACTAAACCTGTGTTGCAACTACTGAAGCCTGCATGCCCGAGAGCCTGTGCTCCACAATAAGAGAAGTCACTGCAATGAGAAGCCTGTGCACCACACCAAAGAGTAGCCCCTGCTCGCTGCAACCAGAGAAAGCTCTTGAGCAGCAACAAGGACCCAGCACAGTCAAAAATAAATAAATAAAATAAATAGTTTAAAAAGGGAAGTGTGTTAGTCACTCATTCTTATCAAACTGTTTGTGACCCCCATGGACTGTAGCTCACCAGGCTCCTCTGTCCATGGGATTCTCCAGGCAAGAATACTGGAGTAGATTGCCATTCCCTTCTCCGAGGAATCAGCCCAACCCAGGGATTGAACCCAGGTCTCCTGCATTGCAGGCAGATTGTTTATTATCTGAGCCACCAGGAAAGCCCTAAAAATGGAAGGAGAAATGCAGATATTAAAAAAAAACTAACATTAAAAATTTGGAACAGTTTATAAACAGATTTCTTTTAAAAAACTTTTTATACACAGAGGTTTTTCTGGCTTAAAGATCTATTCTGCTTTATTTTTACCCTCCAGACTTCACCCATTGTTATGGGCTGTCCTAGGGAAAGTGTCAGAGGTGGGTCAAAATGACAAGAATAAGAAGGAAAATTATGACACTCCGTATTATGAGATTTGGGAGAAAGTTTCTAGCCACATATCTTTAGTGGACAATTTTTACTACCCAGGACATCTAGTGGAATCACAATTTTTCAGAAATGATTTATGTCATTAGAAGTTCCCTTCCAAACAGAAAGACTTTGCGAGTGTAATTTCATGTATTTGTTGAGTTTGTATTATTTATTCACTGTATTTACAGAGAAAAATTGTAATTTTTTACAAAATTTTTTTACAAAAAATTTTTACAAAAAATTGTAACACCCCTGCTGATATGAATACGCCTTTATTTACTTCTCTTGAGATGAAATTCTACTGCAAGTATTTTCCAAAGTTCCATTAGAAGAAACAAGAGCAGCAGCTGGCAGATCAATTACAAGGAGAGACACAAAAGAAAGCAAGTATACGTGCTTAAAACTCTGAGTGTGTGTTTTTCTGTTGGCTTATATTCTGTGTTGTAGGCACTGTGCTATCATCTTACCATTCTTTAGAATAGCTACTTGTGCGGCAAAGACAAATTGAGATGTGAAGGAAAGAACTGTCTGAAATTCCCTCTATAAACCTCCAAGATGAAAGTGTGACTGTCCCCCTGTTTGGGGGAAATCCCTCAAGTTCATGGGTCAGACAAGTTCTTACTTTCTGGAGGCTGTTCAGAGGGCAGAGACTGGAATTGCAAATGGTGTTTACTGTTTCTCACACCCAGAGCCCTGAGTGGCGTAATAACTTTCTGCTGAACACGCTTTGTACTTCGCGTGTGTGACATGGCTTGAGGGTAATCCCAGCCCTGGGTGAGAGCTGGTGCAGTCATTAGAGCTTCATTCCATGGATAAGATCAAGGACAAAAATCACTTGCCCTAGGGACATCCCTTTAAAGCAGCTTCATAACATTATTATTTTTGAAGGAACACTTTGAGGATTAGGCAGATCACAGGTCACAAGGATGGAACTGTGTGTCAGGAACTGCCAGCAGAGCCGCAGAGCAGTGAGCGCTGTGTTGAAATTTTTGCGTAAAGATGTGAACTTCGATTTCTGAGGTTCCATTCCCATGGCCTCTGCAATCAGCAACTGGCTGGTGCTTCTCTCCACAATGACATACAAACTTCCAAACACACATTTCCAAGTACAATTTGCTTTCTATATTAGCATTTCAGCCCTGGATTGGGAGCTGCTTGGGATTAGTAGGTGCAGACTAGTATATGTAGGATTAATGAAAACAAGGTCCTACGGTACAGCACAGGGAACTATATTCAATATCCGGTGATAAACCATAATGGAGAATAATACGAAAAATAATTTTAAAAACACTGAAAATATGGGCCTAAGGTGCTTTTAAGGATGTACTGATAAATTTTTTTATTTTTTTCATGTGTTTCATCATCACAGGAGCAACCGTTGATGGGAATTCTCATGAACCAGAACTTTTCTTTGATAGCACAGACAGAATGTCCAATAACGGTAAATGCAGATGGATAAAAGTGGAGTTAGGGGTCAATAAGTAATACGCCTTCCTTTTGCCCAAGTTCAGAACAAAGTGTGACACTAAGCTAAAGCCCCAGCAGATGGCGCTCAGACCATCTTCTCCAGGAATACTTGGCTGGCTTCACCTGAAGCTAGGAGGGGTGCTGTGATTGATCACTGGTAAGGTTTAGGATGCCCTTGCCTTCTTCAGTTCCCTCCACGAGAGATGTGGCTTTGTAAAATTCATAGCATAGAGGAGCAGATCAAAATGTCTGCTGTCTGCAGAGAGAGAGAGGTAGAGAGCTAGAGAGAGAGAGGGAAGGAGAAAGGAGCCAGTCCCAAGCACCTGAATCCTCCCAAACTCACCAGTGAAGTCCCTCCCCTACCCCGGGGGGGCGGGGCTAGTGAGGGGCTGAGCACTTCCTGGAAGGGGTACCCAGAGGCCTTTCTCCACCCCTTCAGAGGATGAGCAGACTCATCTCAGATCCAATTAGGATGAAAGCAAACAGGGTGAAGACAGGATAAGGAACTAGAATCTCATGCAGCATTTCTTACCTTGACAGATTTAAAGATTTAAAAGGAAAAATAAGGACTTCCCCTGGCAGTCCGGTGGTTAGGCTCAGCACTTCCATTGCAGGGGGCACAGGTTTGATTCCTGGCCAGGGAACTAAGATCCCAAAAGCTGCGTGGTGCAGCCAAGAAAGAAACAAAAACAAAAAAGGCCAAATATGTCACTGTCTGAGCTGGCAACTCTGTAGGCTTTTCTGGGCGCAGAAATAGAAACTAGGTCAGTGGTTCCCAGTCCCAACTATGCATCAGCCACAGGGAGGAGGCTGTGGAATGGAAAGAGCTTATTAAATATCCTTCTTCTGGGACTTTCCTGGTGGTCCAGTGGTTAAGACTCCACACTTTGATGCGGGGGACAAAGGTTTGATCTCTGGTCAGGGAACTGAGATTCCCACATGCCGCCCCCCACCCCCGACCCCCAGCCAAAAAAAAAAAAAATCCTTATTTCCAGAAAGTAGAAAGTGTTAGTGGCTCAGTTATGTCTGACTCTTTGTGATCCCCAGACCTGTAGCCCGCCAAGCTCCTCTGTCCATGGGATTTTCCCAGGCAAGAATATTGGAGTGGGTTGCCGTTTCCTTCTCCAGGGGATCTTATTTCCAAAAGTGACCAGGAATCTCTAGAAGTGGAGTCCTGGTTCTGCACATCTTTTCATATTCTCTGAGTGACTTGGCTTCAGTCGGTGAGACGCCAGCCCCTGGCATTTGGAACCATTGGCTTAGATGGTTTTCGAAGATAAATTTACCACAGAATTCTCTTTAAAATAAATAGTTCTAATATCCCTGAATTTGCCCTACACATTTCCTTCTGTGAGTTGCATGATAGTCATAAATTAGATATGATTGGACATCTCTTTGGTATCTGGGTCTCCACTGAAAGAAGCGAGAGGATGTCTTTGTGCTGAGGACCACACATGGGCGAGAGTGACTTTATCAACACAGTCCACGTCATCCCATTTTTCTGTGACATGACTACCCAGTGTCCCTTTTAAGGACACCCGGAAGAACTTTTAGGCAAAAGAGTTTCACGGACACCACACTGAGCAGTAATTTGCCATTGCTCCTGACTAATCCTTTTCTCACTAGACCAGCTGCCCAGTATTCCCAGGGCAAGACCTCTTTCTGTCTTCTGCTGAGTGGGCTGCACCCATGCTGCTGATGTGCCGGAAACATTACCAGTGGAGAACAGTGAGGGCAGCATTTTCCTCTCAAGTAATTGCCATATGAAAGAATTGGCAAATACAGCCACTGACAGTGAGCACTTGCTGCCTCCCTGTTATGACACAGGAGGGGGCCAGGAGTCCCTGGTGCCCAATTAAGCTTGGTCCCCTGGGAAAAATGTGCCGCCCCCCTCAGACCTTTGCAGCATATCCCTACTGGTCTTGTTGGTAGATTTCAACTTTTGCATATTACCAAAAATGACATCACCTCTAAAACTGTCGATCGATCATCAGCTTTATTGCTTTTTCTCCTTGAGAGGAGCTTGACAGGATGTTTGACCACTTTCTAAGTACAAAATGGACTTCTTTTCCTCTCTCTTCCCGGATCCCCAAGGTGTGCAGTGATCAATCTAAACTTGGTGTGAAGCCAGTTCTGTATTTTCTTTGTAAACAAAGGATCATATTACAAATTGATCATCACACTTATCTTGGTAATCCATAATATTGGGTTTCTAGGAGTCTCAAAATTAGAAGAAATATGTAGACTAGAAAACCTCTCTTGGGACCAAAATTAGAAGAAACATGTAGACTAGAAAACCTCCCTTGGGACTTAGGTTGAATCATTTGAACTTACTGTTTTTGTAGGTCAAAAATTGTCAAAGATCTCTCAAGGAATCCTTCAGGGGTCTCTGCTTAATGGTACAGGTTGTATACCTAGATCCTGGCTTCCTGCAGAGTGTAGACGCCTCTGTAAGGGTGTCACTTCTCTCCATCCACAATTCTTACACCAAACCAGAGGCAGCTGATTAAAATCCTCATTTATATGGACACAAGTGAATGTTCCTTTTTTGTTCAACTGTTTTCCTTGGAATTTCATTCTTACTGTGATTTTAGGTAGAGCAGTGATAAAAAGAATCTGCCTGCTGATGCAGGAGATGCAAGAGATGCCATTTCAATCCCTGGGTCAGGAAGATCCTCTGGAGAAGGGGATGGCAACCTACTCCAGTATTCTTGCCTGAAGAATCCCATGGACAGAGGAGCCTGATAGGCTATAGTTCATGGGGTCACAAAGGGTCACAAAACTGCAGTTTTAAAATATGTCCATAAATTTTTTGATACCCCTCCCTTCAAAAGATGGAGCTTCATCTCCATTCCCTTGTTGTGGGCTAAGCTTAGTGACTTGCCTCAGATGACTGAGATTAGGTCAGAGAAGACACTGGGGTTTCCGCCCGGCTGTGTCTGGGATTGCCTGCTCGCCTGAGGGCAAGTTGGTTGTCATGTTGTAAGGACACTCCAGCAGTTCTAAGGAGTCCCCTGTGACAGGGACCTGAGTCCTCCTGCCTACAGCTGGTGCAGAGGTGAGACCTTCTAACAGCTGTGTGAGCCATCTTGGAAACAGAGCCTGCAGTACTTTTCAGCCTTCAAACAGCTACAGTCTTGGCCAGTAAGACAGGTGTAACTGGTGGTTCTGGCTCAGTGTCTTTCATGAGGTTGCTTGCAGTCGAGATCTCAGTTAAGACCTATCTGTTGCTCTCCTTCTCAGTGGTCAGCATTGTGCCAGGAATTGGAGAATGAGAGGGGGCATTCTTGTCTTCCAAAAGCTCACAGCTAGTAAGAGAATCAGTGTCATTAATAATTGCTGGACAGAAATCTGCCACATTTGAAGGTATTTAAAAAATGTTTTAGGGCCTTCCGTGGTGGTCCAATGGTGAACAGTCCACCTTCCAAGGTAAGGGACTCGGGTTCGATCCCTGGTTGGGACAGCGATCCCTCATGCCCATGGGGCAACTAAGCCTGCTTGCTGCAACTAGAGAGAGGCCCGTGCACCACAGCAGAGACCTAGCACCACACACTCCCTGCCACCAAAACAAGTGTTTTTGGTTGTGTTTGCATGGAACTTTGGAAGATCAAACGAGAAGGCGGGGGTGAAGAAAAAAGGGGTCCGAGGAGCCCCTGCAGACAGTGGTGAAGGTGACACCCCGCAAGAAAAAGAGGCTGACTGGACCCCTTTTCAGAGGCCAGGAGCCACTCTGTGCTACTCTGTGGGGACCAGGAAATCCTAGACCACACTGTCTGTATCTCTTCCTTAGCAGACCTTTCAAAAAACCAGAATTAATGGTAAAAAGTAAGATGGCTGGCTAGAAAGAGGGGTGAAGAAATTATCCTTTTGAGAAGTGAAGTGTCTTGGAAAGAGTGTGTCCAGGTCTGTGGAGAGTTCAAGCCCCTTAATGATTAGTAGTAGTTCCACTGAAGTGAGTTTAGTCTTCAATAACAGTGTAGCAATAAAGTGTTAACACAACCAAAGGCTCATTTCTATGCTAGAGCCTCCTGAGAGTAAAACAAAACCCAAAGAAATTCTAAAGATGTAAAACTTCAGCTTTTCCTTAAGCACAAAGCCAAAATTTCTTGGTTCTGGGCTCGTTCAAGACAATCTTACCAGGTCTAGGATGTTACTGAAGGACAACTAGGATCGAGTCTCCATCATGGAAATGCAGCCATCGGCGGGGGCGGGGGGGGGTTGTTCCTTGTACTTGCTCTTATAATGGATTGCTGCTTTTCTCATAGTTAATGGCTTTCTAAAGTTGAAACAAAGCTTGAAAACTGACCGTATTTGGCGAACCTTGGTAATCGTGCTTATTTTTTTTCTTACAGAAGATGTTCCAACAGATGATCAAAATCACAACCCACCACACGTGGAAAACATCTCCCAAACTCTCCAAAGATTGTCAGGTAAATGAGAGTTTATGACCTTATTGGTGATAAGTGTAGATTGTGGCTCCTGATTCTGCTTTTTGTTTTTGTGTTACAGAGACAAGGAATGTCAAAATTTGTGTTTAAGTGGCAAGTCCATCTTTTTTTTTTTTAAACAATGCTATGAAAGAGCAAGGCAAACACAACCCCTTAGTAGATTAAATCTATGTTATCCAGAGTTTTCTGTCTGTGGGGTTAATTTCTCAACTCTCATTGGACAAGCTGGCATTTCTAAAGTCAAGTAATTACCAGTCATTAATCTGCACATTTTCTCTCTTTTTCTAAGCCAAATTGAATAAAAAACAAGTTTCTTTCTTTCTCCAGAAATAATTTAACCACGTGAGGCTGTTCTCACATACTTCCTGGACAGATTCATCTGCAGAGCTAGCTGCAGGTTTTCAACCCTGTCTGTTTCTACTAAACCATTCTGTTGTCCCTCTACCAATAAATGAATATTTGAGTGTATTTAATCTTCTGCATTGCCCTTGCAATTCAGGAAACATTCTTTTTAAAATTGAAGTATAATCGACTTAAAATATCATATTAGTTTCAGGTATAAAATATATGTGGTTCAATATTTTTATACATTACAAAATGATCACCATAAATTTAGTTACTGGGCTTCCCAGGTGACTCAAGTGGTAAAGAATCTGCCTGCAATGCAGGAGACCCAGGTTCGATCCCTGGGTTGAGAAGATACCCTGGAGAAGGGAATGGCTACCAACTCAGGTATTCTTGCCTGGGGAATTCCATGAACAGAGGAGCCTAGCGGGTTATAGTCCATAACATCGCAAAGAGTCAGACACGACTGAGCAACTCACACTTTTCAAGTTTAGTTGCTATATGGCATCATACAAAGTTACTATATAATTGACTATATTCCCTGTGCAGTACATTACATCCTTGTTACATGTTTATTTTATAACTGGAAGTTTGTTCCTCTTAATCTCCCTCATCTGTTTCATGCCTCTGTTTGCGTGTGTGTGTGTGTGTGTGTGTATTTGTATTATTTTTTAGATTCTGCATATAAGTGAGATCGTATATTTGTCTTTCTCTGTCTGACTTACTTCACTTAGTATTATAATCTCTGCTGCTGCTACTGCTACTAAGTCGCTTCAGTCGTGTCCGACTCTGTGCGACCCCATAGATGGCAGCCCACCAGGCTCCCCCTTCGCTGGGATTCTCCAGGCAAGAACACTGGAGTGGGTTGCCATTTCCTTCTCCAATGCATGGAAGTGAAAAGTGAAAGTGAAGTCGCTCAGTCGTGTCCGACTCTTAGCGACCCCATGGACCGCAGCCCACCAGGCTCCTCCATCCATGGGATTCTCCAGGCAAGACTACTGGAGTGGGGTGCCATTGGCTTCTCCGATTATAATCTCTAGGTCCATCCATTTGCCACAGATGGCAATATTTCATTCTTTTTTTCCATACAAATTTTATAATTATTTGTCCTAGTTCCATGGAAAATGCCATTGGTATTTTGATAGGAATTACATTGAATCTGTAGACTCCAATTGTTTATTTGAATTCCTCATTTCTTTTTCTTGTCTGGTTTCTCTGGCTAGAGCTAATACCTTGCAGAATAAAAGTGGACAGAGTAGGCATACTTGTCTTTTTCTGATCTTAGGGGAAATTCTTTCAGCTTTTCACCACTGAGTATGATCTCTTAAGTTCGAATGCATTCTGATAGTCCTGCATTTCCACTTCTGCACCCTCACCATATTTAATGTTTTTGACATCAGAGTTTAAACCTTTTTGTTTTGTGTATCCCTACTTATTGTGGCTGTAGATGATTTTACTACTTTTGTCTTTTAACCTTCCTACTAGCTTTATAAGTGGTTATTCCACTACCTTACTATATGTTTGCTTTTACCAATGAGATTTTTCCTTTTGTAATTTTCATATTTCCAGTTGTGGTCCTTTTTCTCTTTTCCCGCTTAGAGATGTCCCTTTAGGTTTTCTTGTAAAATTGCTTCAGTGTAGCTTTCACATGTCTGTAAAACTCTTTATCTCTCTCTCAAATCTGAGTGATAGCTTTGCGGGGTAGACTATTCATGGTTGTAGGTTTTTTCCTTTCACCACTTTGATCATCATGCCGCTCCCTTCTGGTCTGCAAAGTTTCTGCTGAAATGTCAGCCGATAGCCTTATGGAAGTTTCCTTATACATGACAAATTGCTTTTCCCTTGCTGCTTTGTGGATTTCCTCTTTATTTTTTTCTTTTAAAATTCTTGTTATTAGAGTATATTCTTTATCTTTAATTTTTGCCACTTTAGATCTTGGTGCAGACCTTTTTGGATTCATCCTGTTTGAGACTGTGCTTTCTGGACCTGGATGTTTATTTCCTTTCCCAGATTAGGGAAGTTTCAGCTATTATTTCTTCAAGTAAGTTCCCTGCCCCTTTCTTCACTCTTCGGCTTCGTGGTCTCTGCAGTGTGAATGTCAGTTTTCTTGATGTTGTCCCAGAGGTTTCTTAAACTATCCTCATTTTTTTTAAACATTTTTTAATTTAATATACATATTAACATATTCCAGGCTTCCCTGGTGGCTCAGTGCTTGTGATGCAGGAGACCTGGGTTTGATCCCTGGGTTGGGAAGATCCCCTGGAGAAGGAAATGGCAAACCACTCCAGTATTCTTGCCTGGGAAATCCCATGGACATGGAGTCTGGTGGACTACAGTCCATAGATTTGCAGAGTTGGACACACACACACATTAGTATATATTAAGGGCTTCCCTTGTGGCTCAGCTGGTAAAGAATCTGCCTGCAATGAGGGAGACCTGAGTTCGATCCCTGGGTTGGGAAGAGCCCCTGGAGAAGGATACACACATTAATATATTAGCATATTATATTTAATTTAACACAATATATCAACATGTTATATTTTAAAATTTAATATCCTCATTTTTTGAAATGTTTTTTAACATATTAATATATTAACATACCCTCATTTTTTGAATTTTTTTATTTAACATGCATATTAATATGTTAACATATCCTCATTTTTGGAAATATTTTTATTTTACTTTATTTTTTAAAATTAATTAATTAATTTTAATTGGAGGCTGATTACTTTCCAACATTGTGGTGGCTTCTGCCGCACACTGACATGAATCAGCCACAGGTGCACATGCGACCCCCGTCCTGAACCCCCTCCGACCTCCCTCCCCACCCCGTCCCTCTGGGTTGTCCCAGTGCACCGGCTTCGAGTGCCCTCTTTCATGCATTGAACTTGGACTGGTCATCTATTTTACATATGGTAATTTATATTTCAATACTATTCTCTCAAATCATCCCACCCTCGCCTTCTCCCACAGAGTCCAAAAGTCTGTCCTCTAGATCTGTGTCTTTTTTGCTGTCTCACATATAGGGTCATTGTTACCATCTTTCTAAATTCCATATGTATGCATTAATATACTGAATTGGTGTTTTTCTTTCTGACTTACTTCACTCTGGGTAACAGGTTCCAGTTTCATCCAGCTCATTAGAACTGACTCAAATGTGTTCTTTTTAATAGCTGAGTAATATTCCATTGTGTATATGTACCACAGCTTTCTTATCCATTTGTCTGCAGATGGACATCTAGGTGGCTTCCATGTCCTGGCTATCATAAACAGTGCTGTGATGAACATTGGGGTACACTTGTCTCTTTCAATTCTGGTTTCCTCGGTGTGTATGCCCAGCAGTGGCATTGCTGGGTTGTATGGCAGTTCTATTTCCAGTGTTTTAAGGAATCTCCACACTGTTCTCCATAGTGGCTGTACTAATTTGCATTCCCACCAACAGTGTAAGAGGGTTCCCTTTTCTCTGCACCCTCTCTAGCATTTACTGTTTGTAGACTTTTTGATAGCAGCCATTCTGACCGGCATGAGATGGTACCTCATTGTGGTTTTGATTTGCATTTCTCTGATAATGAGTGACGTTGAGCATCTTTTCATGTGTTTGTTAGCCATTTGTATGTCTTCTTTGGAGAAATGTCTGTTTAGTTCTTAGGCCCATTTTTTGATTGGGTCATTTATTTTTCTGGTATTGAGTTGTATGACCTGCTTGTATATTTTTGAGATTAATTGTTTGTCAGTTGCTTCATTTGCTATTACTTTCTCCCATTCTGAAGGCTGTCTTTTCACCTTGCTTATAGTTTCCTTCATTGTGCAAAAGCTTTTAAGTTTAATTAGGTCCCATTTGTTTATTTTTGTTTTATTTCCATTACTCTGGGAGGTGGGTCATAGAGGATCTTGCTGTGATTTATGTCAGAGAGTGTTCTGCCTATGTTTTCCTCTAGGAGTTTTATATTTTCTTGTCTTACATTTAGATCTTTAATCCATTTTGAGTTTATTTTTGTGTATGGTGTTAGAAAGTGTTCTAGTTTCATTCTTTTACAGGCGGTTGACTGCTTTTCCCAGCACCACTTGTTAAAGAGATTGTCTTTTCTCCATTAACATTAATATATTAACATATTATATTCAGTTGAACATAACATATGAACATTATTTAACATAACATATAAGCATGTTATATTTTTAAATTTACTATCCTTATTTGTTAAAATTCTTTTTTCTTTTTTGTGCTCAGCTTGGGTGATTTCCACTCCTCCATCTTCCAGTTTGTGGACCTGTTCCTCTGTATTACCTAATGTACTGTTGGTTCCCTCTAGTGCATTTTTTATTTCAGTTATAATTCTTCAAGTCTGTTTGTTTCTTCTTTATATTTGCTGACTCTTAGTTAAACTTCTCACTGTGTTCATCATTCTCCTAAGTTCATTGAGCATCTTTATGATCCTACCTTGACCTCTTTTATCTGCTAGGTTGCTTCTCTATACTTTGCTTAGTTCTCTGGGGGTTTTGTTTTATTCCTTCGTTTGAAATATCTTCATATGTGTCCACATTTTACCTAATTGTGTTTATTTCTAAGTGTTAAGTAAATCAGTCATATTTCCTTTTCTTGGAGAAGTGGCCTTATGTATGAGGCTTGCTAGGGGGCCCACAGCCCACATCCTGTGGTCACCCAAGCTGTGTGCCTGCTCTGTGGGCTTGATGGGCTCTTCTTTTGTGACAGGGCTGGCTCCTGTGGGTGCTGGTAGGTGAGGCTGGCCCTTAGTCGGCTGCCAGGCCCTGCCCTGTGCCCTCTCGTGTTGCGGCACTGGGTCCTGGTGTGGCTGGCTGCACAGCCCAGGAGTCCAGGGGCTGGTGCCAGTCCAATGGTGGGCGGGCAAGCCCCCGGCACTGATAGACTAGAGGAAGGACTCCAAGACTCCAAGATGGTGCTTGCCAGTCCCAGAGTCCTTGTGGAAGAACAAGGCACCCAAAATGGCTATGCCAGTGTCCGTGTTCTCAGGGGGAGTCCCTGTTGCCTCCTCTCCCTCTAGGAGCCTCTCTGAGATCAGCAAGAGTCCTTTCAAATTATTGCCTCTGTGCTGGGACTGAGATTTTGGGTGTATTCTATAAGAGCAGGGTCTCTGTTGGTTTTTGTTTATTTGTTTTGTTTGTTTTTTAATATTTGTTTATTTGGCTGCACCAGGTCTTAGTTGTGGCAGGTGAGCTCTTAACTGTGGCATGTGGGACCCAGCCCCTTACCAGGGGTCAAACTTGCCTTCCCTACATTGGGAGCATGGAGTCTTAGCCACTGGGCCACCAGGGGAGTCCCTGGTTTTCTACAACCATTTATCGCTTCCATTTGCAAACCCTGCTGGCCTTCAAAGCCAGGAAGCTCATCTTCCTGGTGCAGGAGCCCTGGGCTAGGGAGCCCGAAGTGGGGTTTGAACCCCTGGTCCTTGGGGAGAATATCCACAGTTGTGGTTGCCCTCCTGTTTGCAGATCACCTTGCCTGCAGAGTAGGTCCTGATTATGCCCTGTCTCACCGTGGTTTCCTCTTTACATCTCTAGTTGTGGGAAATCCTTTCTACTGGTCTTCAGGTCATTCTCATAGATGGTCGTTCTGCAAATAGTTGTAATTTTGTTGTGCTCGTAAGAGGAGATGAGCTCAGGGTCTTCCTATTCTGCCATCTTGGCCACATACCTCAAGAAACATTTTTTTAATAGTATTTTGTGGTTATGATTTGTTTTCACGAACATCATACTATCAGGGAGATAGGTCTTATTATCTCTTGTTTTATACTAGTTGACACGGGTCAGAGAGGCTCGGCAACTAGTTGAAAGCTCTTGCTAGGTCCTGTAGGGGTGGTCCCTGATGAGTAGCACCAGCATCACTTGGGATGCCACACCCCAAACTTACTGAATCAGAAACTCTAGGGTGGGGCCCAGCAATCTGTGTTCTAACAGGGCCTCCTGGTGATTCTGATGCACACTCCACGGTGAAAACCAGGGCCTGGATCCATCCAGGAATGTGTTAGATTAAAAAAATAAACAATGCACGCTCTGGAGCCTGTGTTTCTGTTAGAGAAAGCCCACATACAGCAACAAAAACCAAGTGCAACCAAAAATAAATAAATTAAAAAAACCCCAAAACACTGATGTACATTTGGACCTTTCTGCTGACTCCTCACTTTGACTCTGGAGGCATTTACTTTCATCATGAAAACAGAACTAGTCACAGGCCGCTGGATGTTTTCAGATGAACACGTTGTATGTTTTGTCTTTTGTAGATCACATTGCAGGGGAGCAGAGGGATCAAGAATCCTCTCTCTTCAACAGGGATGTGAGTGATACGCAATTAACGACTATCGATAAGGGGACGCATCAAGAAGCAGTCAGTCCAGGTATTAATAATAATCTGCACAGCATGAGCTAAAAAAGATGCCTCAGTATGGATGTCTTCAGAAGGCATCTGTTTGCCTTTCATGGTATTTTAAGGGAACAGACTAGATGTCAGCACACCTTTAATTTACTCACAAAAGCGTACAGACAGCAGTTAAAATTATGAATTAAATTAACTCCAGTAATTTTTAAAAAAAAATCTGTCTGTGGCCATGGCACGAGGCATTCAAGACCTTAGTTCCCTGACCAGGGATTGAACCAGTGCCCCCTGCAGTGGAAGCACAGAGTCTTAATCACTAGACTGCTAGGGAAGTCCCTAACTCCAAGAATTTGCCCCTACCCTTTCAAAAAGATGGTCTTCCATGGTGGCTCAGATGGTAAAGAATCCTGCAATGCAGGAGACCTGGGTTGCATCCCTGGGTCAGGAAGATCCCCTGGAGAAGGGAATGGCAACCCACTCCAGTATTCTTGCCTTGAGAATCCCATGGACAGAGGAGCTGGTGGTCTGTTGTCTGTGGGGTTGCAAGAGTCGGTCATGACTGAGTGAGTAACATTTTCACTTTCACTTTCAGAAAGATGCTACTTTGATGTTGTTTCTACATAGCTAGGGTCACTTGTAACACAGACATCATGTTCACAGTCCTTGACATTACTGAGCACTGATGCTTTCTAACAAGCAGGAGGGATTGCATGCCAAAGGTTAACCTAGTCCTTGATCTTCACCTTGGATAGCCTGAGCTGGGCCCATTCAGAATGGATAGAAACTTACCCATCATGGCCATGTGCTGGTACCAAGTCCAGGACACTCCCTCCTCGTAGCCACCCACTATCAAAATCATAGCTGGTTGTTAATTCCTAACTCTGAGGGATTAAATGCTGAATCATCCCAGCAGAGCCCTTAGAGCTGCTTGCTGCTGCTGCCTCTTGACATACAGCTGATGAAGGTGGGGAGTTGGAGGTGCCCCAATTGTCTCCCTATATCCCAAGAAGGCCCTTGGCCAGCATCCTCCTGCCTGCATCACTAAGCTCCCCTCAGCAGCTCTCCACATCTGATCCCTGTCATTGTACCTCCATGCCCCGTTTCCCTGGTTCCTGTGTCTGTTTGGGGTCACGTTACAAATGGGGTGACAGAAGCTCTGAGTCCCCAGTGTCAGCTGAGGACACCTTCCTTTGAGCTCTAGCTAAGATTGCCTTGTAGTCCCCAGCCCACATGCAGGGGCATTCCAAATCTACCCTCAAGCTTTCTGCAAGTCCTCAAGGGTCGAAAGAGCTCGGCATCATGTTTGCCTTATGTCACGAAATTCCCCCAAACCCACAGGCGCACAAGGCAGATAGTGTGCATGGTATTATTTCCTGAAGCTGGGAGTGGCAGGCAGCAGAGAAGAGACTGTATCTTTGCCCTGTGCAAGCCTTGGACTGAATACCTGACTCTGTTTTTCTTTTTTTTGTTTATTGAAATATAGTTGATTTACAATGTTGTATCAGTTTTTGGTGTACAGCAAAGTGATTCAGGATATAAACATACACACACACACACACACACACACACACACACACACACATTCTTTTTCAGATTCTTTTTCATTACAGTTTATTATAGGACATTGAATATAGTTCCCTGTGCTATACAGTAGGACCTTGTTGTTTATATAGTTCATATATAGTAGTTTATATCTGCTAATTCCAAACTCCTGGTTTATCCCTGCCCCTCTTTCCCTTTTGGTTACCATAAAAGTTTGTTTTCTATGTCAGTCTGTTTCTATTTTGTAAATAAGTTCACTTGTATCATTTTTTTTTAGATTCCACATGTAAGTGATAGCATGGTATTTGTCTTTCTCCATCTGACTTATTTCACTCAGTATGATCATCTCTAGGTCCAATCATGTTGCTGGGAGCAGCATTATTTCACTCCTTTTTTATGGTTTTGACTCCATCTTTCTTAAAAGCCATCGCAGCAGGACTTTCACCCCCAATGGTGGCCCCACCTCCTCTCTGCATATTCACTCTCACCTTTTTCTCTCCTCACCTGCTCCAGACTGGTCGCTTGGCTCCTCGCTAGCTCATACCCTCAGCATCTCACCTTCACCACCAAAGAGGTCATGAATGTCTTTCCCTAAACATAGCCATTTCTTCCCCAAGAGGACCCCTGGAGCCAGCAGCTGAGGTTTCCCTCCGGGCTGCAAGCAGAACCAACAGGCCGTGCTGCGGATCTGTACGGGATGGCTGCTCCCTGTTGACTGGGCTGTGTGTCTTCTCACTTAGATGTTCCAAGCAGGGGCATGCCGTGCTCACAGCTTCTGCAGTTCCTCCAGAAGAACATCATCGTCGCTGCCGTCTCGGTGGTGGGGATCGCCGTGGCCGCGGTGCTGCTGCTCCTGGCGCTGCTTGTGTCCGTCAGGAAGAGACAGTTGCTGTGAGTGGCTCTCAGCCCCGCCTGCTCCCAGGAGCCCACAGGCGTTTGTACCAGCATCGGCCCAGAGCGTCCTCTGGCCCCGGATCCAGCAGGAGAGCGGGGCCTCCGGGCCTGGCTGTGTGTCGGCATTGGCTGGCACGGTTCCTGGACACCCTGCCTTTGGTTCCGATGCACAGCTGGGTCTGGGGTTTCCTGGTCTGGGCCGTCCTGCCCTCTGAGGGCTACCACAGATCAGGCCACACCGCTTCTTACACTGAGGGCCCCGGATGGCGGAGATGGGACAGCCTCTGGCAGAAGGGTCAGAAAACAGGAACATGGGGTAGAAAGGAATGGAAAGGCCCAGCTCTGCGAGTGTGGGAAGGGAGGCTCTGGCGGAGAGGAGGAGGGCTGACGTTCAGCTCGCTCACGCTCCTGCAGCAGCGCTGATTGGTAAAATATTGAAAGATGCTTCTACTGGTTGGTAAGCAGCCCCTTCTCCAGGCCTCTGTTCCAGCTGTGGCCATCTTGACTAGTCAGTGTCCTCCTGTACTAGCTGTTAAATACCTCAGTTATCCCCCTGAAGGGAGAGCTCAGGCACAGTGGCTCTGATCAGGAGCAGGCACAACACAGCGTTTACAACATTGTGCATTTGCAGTAACGGTACCTCAAAATTATGTGCCTCCATCTGCATCCCTCGGGACACACACGGGGAAGAGCAGCTCCCTAGGGCCACTCAGCTCCTGCCCACCACTGTGTTGGATGCTCAGCCTGTCCACAGGGAAAGGGGCACGGTGTGTGGTGATCCCACCTGCCCCCATCACTGCAGTATTTACATTTCCCTACAACAGTGGCATGGCTTTCCCTAAAAGTGTCCTTTAAAATGCCAAGGCTCCCAGGACCAGTAACTCTTTCAGGCCAACCACCACCACCTCACACCCAGCTTTCTCCTCTGAGGCAGCAGTTGGTCTCTTGAAGTGAAAGAGGAGCCCTGGATATGGCAGATGTTAGAGAGAGAAGGTTTAAAGAGCTCCTGGGAATAAACTTGACCCATTTCATGGTTCTGACGGGGGCCTATCCATCAGAGTCACCATTTCCCTCCTTGGTCTTTCAGAAGTATCAAAAGAAGTAGTGAAGGCTGCGACTCCATTCCAAAGACAAGAATCAAAGCTGTGAAGAGCCTGGGTTGGTTATGAGAAGGTTGAGGATGGGGGAGGACATTTCCAGAGGCTCCATAATTCTCAGAGGCAAAATGAATTTCACACATGACACACCTTCCTGATAGGTAGTACTCAGACTCCTCCCCGCTCAGAAATGTCAGCCTCTATTGCCTTCCAAGGAATAGACATTAGGAATTGCTACACATTTAGTTGTGGAGTACAGCTTCTGTGTCTTTCGTTTTAGACATTCTCCGGCAGACATGACATACAATATTTTTATAATGAATGGAAAGACTTGGTGGCAAAAGTCTCAAGACAAGAAGACCAAAAAACATGCAGGAAAACAGAAACAGCTGAAGTTAAATTCCGGTATCTAAGCCAGGTGGTGAGGCCAGCCAACCAGCACCTAAAGCTGTGATGTGAGGCGATTCTCCATCCAGACGCGTGGAAAGGCATTTGGATTTCTGACTGTGAGGTGCACCCTAAAAAGTGTACCTTTTCCTCTCAATTTTGAATGGACCAAGAAAACAGTTTTGACCACAGATTGCTCATAATGTTAACAGCATTAATGGCTAATACAGGAGACTTAGCACATTTCCCCAGAGACTAACCTGACAAAACAATGGATTGATTTATTTATTAATAATATTGATTCGTTTTTTTCAGCCATTCATTGAACAGATATGAATCGAACAACTAATATACAGGCGATATTAAAATACATGAGGCAATCAAAGATATTTGAATCAGGCATGGCTATCACAGGTTTCTGAAGACATGGCAAACAGCCGGCTGAAGCTCTCTGGTAGTCAATTTATGCCTCTGTGTCTCCATTGCTAAAGGGGCCAAGGGTCTGAGGCTTGGGGTCCAGAGGAGAAAGGAGGGAAAAGGAAACTTATGTTGGTGTTGCAAGAGCAAGAGAGTGGCCATTATAGCTCAGTCAGTTCTTGCCCCTACATTGGAAGGCAGGGTCCGGAGAGAAGGATGCTACCTTCCTGTCTCCTGGAAGGGGGTTCTTGAGGCTGGAGGAGGTTGCCCTGCAGCTGCATGTGTGACCACAGGGGTCCCTCAGGTGCACATGCTCCAGGTGCCATCCATGCCTTCCCATATCACTTGAAGGGGACGCACACCTTCTTATGTCTGGGAATGTGAAAGGGGCGATGGAGGAGCCCAGCCACAAGCACATTCTTGGGGGTGGGTCTTAGTCATTCTGGGAAGGGCAAGGACAGGAGCGAGATCTGAGGTCAGAGGTTCAAGAAAGGACTGTGGCCTAAGCAGAATTCCCAGTCAAGGGATGGGGGGACCTGGCCCAAGACATCTATGAGGAGCATGTTATTTGTAGACATTTTAATGATGGCCATTCTGACCGGTATGAAGTGGTGCCTCATTATAGTTTTGATTTGCAGTTCTCTAATGAGCCATGTTGAGCATCTTTTCGTGTGCCTGTTGAAAGTGAAAGTGTTAGTCACTCAGTCATGTCCCACTCTTTTCGACCCCATGGACTATAGCCTGCCAGGCTCCTCTGTCCGTGGAATTTTCCAGGCAAGAGAAATGTCTACTTAGATCTTCTGCCCAATTTTCAATTCGGTTGTTTGGTTTTTTGTTGCTGAGTTATATGAGCTGTTTATATATTTTGGAAACTAAGCCTTTATCAGTCACATTGCTTGCAAATATTTTCTCCCATTCTGTAGGTTGTCTTTTCATTTCGTTTATGGTTTCCTTTGCTGTGCAGAAGCTTTTAAGTTTAATTAGGTTCCATTTGTTTATTTTTGTTTTTATATCTATTGTCTTGGGAGACCTAAGAAAACATCAGTATGATTATGTCAGAGAATGTTTTGCCTATGATCTCTTCTAGGAGTTTTCTGATGTCATATATTTTGGGGTTCCCAGGTGACGCTAGTGGTAAAGAATCCTCCTGCCAATGCAGGAGATGTAAGGGACACGGGTTCAATCCTTAGTTCAGGAAGATCCCCTGGAGGAGGGCATGGCAGCTCACTCCAGTATTCTTACCTGGAGAATCCCACAGACAGAGGAGCCTTGTGGGTTGCAAAGAGTTGGACACGACTGAAGCGACTTAGTACGCACCTTACATTTAAATCTTTAAGCCATTTTGAGTTTCTTTTTGTGTATGGTGTGTAGGAGTGTTATAACTTCTTTGATTAACATGTGGCTGTCCAACTTTTCCAACACTACTTGCTGAAAAGACTTTTCCCACATTGTATATTCTCACCACCTTTTTGAAGATTAACTAACCATAGGTGAGTGGGTTTATTTCTGGGTTCTCTAGACTGTTGCATTGATTCATGTCTGTTGCGCCAATACCATACTGTTTTGATTATTATAACTTTGTAGTGCTTTCTGAAGTCTGAGAGAGTTATGCCTCCTGCTTTGTTGTTTTTCTTCAGGATTGTTTTGGCAATTCTGGCTCTTTTATGACTCCATATGAATTTTAAGATAACTTGTTCTAGCTCTCTGAAAAATGTCATGTATAATTTGATAGGTATTGCATTAAATCTGTAGGCTACTTTGGGTAGTATGACAATTTTAGCTATCATTATTCTTCAAATCCAAGAGCATGAGATTTCTTACCCTTTCTCTGTTCAGTTCAGTTCAGTTCAGTTCAGTCACTCAGTCATGTCTGACTTTTTGCGACCCCATGGACTGCAGCATGCCAGGCCTCCCTGTCCATCACCAACTCCCAGAGTTTACTCAAACTCATGTCCATTGAGTCGGTGATGCCATCCAACCATCTCATCCTCTGTCGTCCCCTTCTCCTCCCACCTTCAAGCCTTCCTAGCATCAGGGTCTTTTCAAATGAGTCAGTTCTTTGCTTCAGGTGGCCAAAGTATTGGAGTTTCAGTTCAGCTTCAGTCCTTCCAATGAATATTCAGGACTATTTCCTCTATGATAGACTGGTTGGATCTCCTTGAAGTTCAAGGGACTCTCAAGAATCTTCTCCAACACCACAGTTCAAAAGCATCAATTCTTCAGCACTCAGCTTTCTTTATAGTCCAACTCTCATATCCATACAGACTACGGAAAAACCATAGCTTTGACTAGATGGACCTTTGTTGGCAAAGTAATGTCTCTGCTTTTTAATATGCTGTCTAGGTTGGTCATAACTTTTCTTCCAAGGAGCAAGTGTCTTTTAATATCATGGCTGTAGTCACCATCTGCAGTGATTCTGGAGCCCAAAATAATAAAGTCTGTCACTGTTTCCCCATCTATTTGCCATGAAGTGATGATGGGACCAGATGCCATGATGTTAGTTTTCTGAATGTTGAGTTTTAAGCCAATTTGTTCACTCTCCTCTTTCACTTTCATCAAGAGGCTCTTTAGTTCTTTGCTTTCTGCCCTAAGTGTGGTGTCATCTGCATATCTGAGATTATTGATATTTCTCTTGGCAATTTTTTTCAGCTTGTGCTTCATCCAGCCCAATGTTTCTCATGATGTACTCTGCATGTTAGTTAAATAAGCAGGGTGACAATATATAGCCCTGACGTACTCTTTTCCCTGTTTGGAACCAATCTGTTATTCCATGTCCCGTTCTAACTGTTGCTTCTTGACCTGCATACAGATTTCTTAAGAAGCAGGTCAGATGGTCTGGTATTCCCATCTCTTGAAGAGTTTTCCACAGTTTGTTGTGATCCACACAGTCAAAGGCTTTGGCATAGTCAATAAAACAGAAGTAGATGTTTTTCTGGAACTCTCTTGCTTTTTTAATGATCTGACAGATGTTGCAATTTGATTTCTGGTTCCTCTGCCTTTTCTAAAACCAGCTTCAACATCTGGAAGTTCATGGTTCACGTATTGCTAAAACCTGGCTTGGAGAATTTTGAGCATTACTTTACTAGTGTGTGAGATGAGTGCAATTGTGCGGTAGTTTGAACACTCTTTGGCATTGCCTTTCTCTGGGATTAGAATGAAAACTGACCTTTTCCAGTCCTGTTGCTACTGCTGAGTTTTCCAAATTTGCTGAGTCATCTTTAGTTTCCTTTATTAATGTTTTATTCTCAGTGTATAAGTCTTTAACCTCCTTGGTCAGGTTTATTCCTAAATATTTTATTTGTTGGGGTATGATTTTAAAATGTATTTTTTTTTAATATTCCCTTTCTGATATTTCATTGTTGGTGTAAAGAAATGCAACTGATTTCTGTATGTTAATCTTAAATCCTGTCTACCTTGCTCAATTAATTGTTCAGTTTTACTAGTTTTTGTGTGGCTTGCTTAGGATTTTCTGTATATAGTATCATGTCATCTGCATATAATGACAATTTTACCTTTTTGTTTCCAATTTGAATACTTTTTATTTCTTTTTCTTGTCTGATTGCTGTGGCTAGGAAGGACTTCCAATACTGTGTTGAATAGAAGAGGCGAGGGCATCCTTGTCTTATTGCAGATTTTAGTGGGAGGGCTTTCAGCTGTGCATCATTCAGTATTTTATTGGTCATGAGTTTGTCATAAATAGCTTTTATTATATTGATATATGTTCCCTCTGTACTCACTTTGGTAAGAGTTTCTATTGGATGTTGAATTCTGTCAAATGCTTTTTCTGCATCTATTGAAGTGATCATGTGGTTTTTGTCTTTTGTTTATGTGGTATATCACATTTATTCACGTATGTTGAACCAACCTTGTGAACTTGGGATAGATCACACTTGGTCATGGTGTATGATCTTTTTCATGTGCTGTTGGATTCAGTATTTACTAATATTTTGATGAAAATTTTTGCATCTATATTCATCAAATTTAGTGGCCTATAAGGTTTTTTTTGGTGGTGTCTTTATCTGATTTTGGTATCAGTGTTATGGTGACTTCATACGATGTCTTTGGAGAATGTTTCCCCCTCTTCATTTTTCTGGGAAGTTTGAGAAGGATCAGTATAAGTTCATCTTTGTATGTTTGGTAGAATTTCCATGTGAAACCATCTGGTCCTGGACTTCTGTCTGTAGGAAGCTTTAAAATTACAGATTCTTTTTTTTTTTTTTATCCACAGTGCATGGTTTGCAGGATATAAGTTTCCTGGTCAGAGACTGAGCACAGTCCACAGCAGTGAAAGTGCCAAGTCCTAACCGCTGGACCACCAGGGAGTTCCCTAATTATAGATTCTGTTTCACTTCTGGCGATCAGTCTGTTCAAATTATCAGTTTCTTCTTGATTTTGGTGGGCTATATGCTTCTAGAAATTTGTCCTTGTCCATTTCTTCTAGGTTGTTGAATTTTTGGCATATAATTGTTCACAGTATTCTCTTATGGTTTTTTATATTTCTGAAATATCAGCTGTTATGTCTCCTTTTTTGTCTCCTATTTTGTTTATTTGAGTTTTCTCTTTTCTTCTTGGTAAGCTGGCCAGAGGTTTGTCAATCTTGTTTATCTTTTAAGCGTGATAGTCCTCATCTTATTAAGAGAAAAGAAAAACCCAGACAGATAAATTCACTAGCTAGAGGTCATATAGCTAAGGGGGTATCCTGGCCTCTAATCTGGATCCAGAGATTGTGCTGTAACCATTGAGTAGCCCAGCCCCTGTCATCTCCTGAGTCTCCAGAAGGACCCTTGGGACCTGTTGAGGAGGAATGAATAGGAAGGATTCTGATCTCCTTTTTTTGAGAGGTAGAGTGGGTGAAGCAGCCCCAGGGGAACAGAGGTGGTTCTGAAAAAGCAGGCCTGGTAGATGGTTTTTCCAGCTTTGTGGTTTTCCTCGTTTGCCCTCCAAAACTGGGGAAGCCCCCAAAGCTTTTAGCTATGGGGAATGGGGAGGGTCAGGGCCAGGTTGGGTATGAGTGGGACACTCTTGACACCTGTGTCTCTCCAGTGAAATATCAGCCCACTTTCTTCTGTCTGCATCCTACTGGGGCTGCCCAGGCCTTGGCCTGGAGGATGGACCAGCTCAAGGAGTCATTGTGACCCTTTAGGTCCAGGTTAATATCTCTGGATAAACTCCACTGACTTCAGCTATGGGAGAACTCTAGACTCTCTAACCTACGTCTCAGTCCAATTCCACAGGATTTCCCTTTGGTAACTGGGATCCTCTGTTCTCTTTAAAGAAAGGTTAGCATCTTTTTTTTTTTTTTTTTAAAAAAGGAAGCACCACACATGTAATCCTCCCTTTGAATCTGACCCACCCAAGCTTTGAGAGCTTGGAGTTTGACCGGTGACTGTAAGAGGGGACCCTTCCAAAGACAGTCCCTGAGTGAAACCGGCTCATGGTAGGTTTGCTGGGTTTTCTTCAAATCTGCTCCTTCACTCCTGTTCCAAAAAGTCCCTGATTTCTGCCCCCTCACGCAAGGCATTTCTTGGCTAAAATCCCAGTCTGTTTTTCTGACTTCACTTGGCTGGTGTCCCCCCAAGTATTTCTAAAGATGTTAACCTGGCCTGAGATCCCACTTTTGGCACCTCATTCAAGACCTGACTTATCCCAGCTCTGCCTTAGGCCCCCTCTCCACAGAGAGGCACTGTGATGTAACTAGATAAACCTTGGCCACTCTAGGAGACCTCAGCTCGTCTCCCCTCTGTGGGCCTTTTCTCTTCTACACAATGGACAGCCTAAGGTTTGCCTTGTTTACACTGCAAAGCTGTGACAAGCAAGTGTCAGAGTCAACATAAAAGTCAACATTGCCTAAAATGAGTAATAATGACCACATCTCTGTGGATCAGACACTAGGCCCAGCACTTTACATCTATTAACCAGCTATGGATAGTAAATCATTTCCCCCTTTGCTTTTAGGGACAGAGATGTTTCTTCAGAAGATAAAAGAAAGACTGAATTCGGTATGGTGCAATACCCACTGTACGTGCCAAGCTGTCTGTGCTTGGTTTTCTTGCCCCCCTGAAAGCCCCTCTCTTTTTCTGGGTATCTTAGCATTATCATCAGTGTTAGGGTAACCAAGGCACAGTAAATACTTGGGGGTAGCTTCAGAACTCTTTAGAAATTCATTAGGAGGCTCAGTGGTTACCAACCAAGTTAGGGTCAGCAGCAAGCATGGAATGACAATTAAGTATAAATTGTTCCAGAGTTTGTCCCTCACCCAGCCCCCAACCCCACTGGCAGCTGCTGAACATTTGTGAACAAAAAAAATGAAGAGAGATTTCAACAGCTGCTCTGTCTCCCTTTCAAGTTAACATAATTCTAGCTCGGATATAGCCTGAATATGTTTGAATGGTGATCCCTAAAAAGATATGTCCACATCCAAATGCCTAGACCCCCACAGTATTCCTTTCTTTGAGAAATGGGTTTTTATAGATATAATTAAGTTCAGGGCCTTACTAATTTATTTTTTATTGAACTATAATTGATTGACAATGTTGTATTAATTTTTGCTATACAGCAGAGTGACTCAGTTATACATGTATATACATTCTTTTTTATATTTGTAATTAAGGATCTTAAAATGAGATAATCTGGTTTGCCTGGGTGGGTCCTAAATCCAAGGACAAGTGTCATGAGAGACAGAAGAGGAAAGACAGACTTGCGGAGAAGACAGGCAGAGACTGGAGTGATGTGGTCACAGCTGGGGAAGCCAAGGCCTGCTGCCAGCCACCAGAAGCTGGAAGAGGTAAGGCAGTGTGTCTGTTCTAGAGCAGGGGTCCCCAGCCTCCAGACATGGACCCGGGCTGCCTGCCAGGTCAGTGGCAGGTCAGCTAAAGCTTTAGCTTAGAAATAAAGCACACCGTTAACGTAATGCGCTCGAATCATCCCCAAACCATCCCCATAAACCAGTCCATGAACATCGGTCCCTGGTACCCAAAAGGTTGGGGGGCCACTGTCCTAAAGCCTCCAGACCCGCTGTGGCCCTTTTTTCTTAAGAAAACCGACCGACTGGTTGTGCTGGGTCTTCGTTGCCGCTCAGGCTTTTTTCCAGTTGTGGTGAGTGGGGGCTCCTCTCTCGTTGCAGCTCCCGTGCTCTAAGAGTGGATAGTAGTTGTGCCACAGGAACTTACTTGCCCCGAGACTTGTGGGATCTTCCCAGACCAGGGATCAATCCCGTGTCTCCTGCATTGGCAGGCAGATCCTTTACCACCGAGCCACCAGGGAAGCCCCTGATGACACCTTGGTTTTAGACTTGTGGCCTCCAGAATGTGATGATAAATTTTTGAGGTTTTAAACTACGCAGTTGGTGGTGACTTACTGTGGCAGTCCTAAAAAACAGATACATGGCCATACACACTGTCTCTGATACTTCAGTCTTGAGGGCACGTAGGACTGGCCTTGGGGGCCCCTGGAGATTGAGGCGGTGAGGAGCGTGCAGCGTTATGTTTAGGGCAGCCGGGAAAGTGCACAGTGGCGGCACAGACCCTGCGGTGGGCACTAGCAGGTTTGATGTTTCCTGGGTTTGGCTGGACGGGAGCCCTGGGCCCATCCTCTGCTGGCCTGGGCAGCATCACCCCAGCCCCCCCAAAGTGTCACCACTAGGGAGGGAGGAAGTGGGGAAGGAGGTGAGGGGAAGGCACTTCCTGAGGGCCTTCCATGAAAACTCCCTGCCAGCCAGGCCTGGTGCCCCTGAGGGTTGGGGGGGGGATGGGGAGAAGAACTGGGTGCAAACAGGATGGGAGGATAAGGGTGGGGAAGGGTACAAGGTAGAATAGGGTGGAGCACTGGGGCACTGTCGGGGAAAAGGAGGGTTAGGGAAGAATGATGTGGGGGGAGGGGAGAAAAAATAGAGAGGGATGGGTGGGGAGGAGAAAGAAAGACTGGGGTTCCAGGGAAGAGTAAAGATTTAAATGGGGTGATGGAGGAGTTTTTTATTCATTTAATTTGTATATTGTCAGGGGTAGTTTGAGTGGAGGAGTATGGGAGTAAGGAGGGGAAGGAATAAGGAAAGGGAGACAGGAAGAATTGGGGGATCTGGGTGAACGCAGCAGAAGGGTGGGAAGGGGCTGTCCCTAGTTGGCATCAGCAGCATCATCAACAACAATATTATTTATTGAGCACTTCTCCCCATTGAGCAAGTGTATAGTGGGCACCTCCCTGTGCCAGACACAGTTCCCCGGCGGCAAATACCGCGCCCCCCCCCCCCCCACTTCCCCGTCTGTCCTCCTAGAGCTCACGCTGGAGATGGCGTGGCCCTGGTCTTTGTGTCAGTGAGTTAACCCTTTCATCATGGGGTGGGTGTGATTGTTCCCATTTCACAAACAAGGAAACTGAGGCCAGGGAGGGGAAGAGCTAAAGTTTAGTGAGAGCGGGCCCTGGTTACCCCACAGGTCTCTGGGTGCCTGGCCAGCCACTTCCACCTGACGTCCATCTGCCCCCAGACCTCACCGCTGCAGCATTTCCCATGCATGCTGTCCTGGGAAGCGGGGCCCAGCTGGACCCCCATACTGGCCCTGCTCTGACCTCTGAGCCTCAGTTTCCTCGTCTTGGCAGTGGGGTAGGAATTTGTCTCCTTTGCGGGGTTGTTGGGGAGTTCATTCAGCAGCACATGTTTATTACCTCCCTCCCTCCCTGCGCCAGTTGCTGTGAGGCTGGGTGCCGGAGATGTGGGGAGAGCAGGTGGATCAGCTTCCTGATAGGCTGCCAGTGCCCTCCTGAGCTTGGAAGGAGATGTGGCTGTCAGGCTTGGGTATACAGCAGGCACCCCATAAATATCAGATTCTTCCTGAGCTCCCGACAGGTTGCGCCCCCGCCCTCATCCCACCCTCATCCTGACTTCTCGGGACCCCAGCCCGGAGAGGCAGCCCACCCTCCCGCTGGCCTCCTCCCCCATCTGCACTTCCGTTGGAGAAATGAGCTGGGGTCACGTGCCCCTGGCCTTCACCCGTGGCCTCCCCATGCCCGTGGACCCACTGGAGCCTGCCTTGGACCATCTCTCTCCCTCTTTCTGTGCAGGGAGCCTGCTCCCTTTGTGTTCTGTTTGCTCAGGGCTCCCACCTCCAGCTCAGTGGTTGGTCCAGACAGCCTGGCCCTGGCGTGATGAGAGGGTGTCAGCAGACAGCACCGGGGATTTCAGAGCAGAGCCTTGGAGAGGCTCTGGGTTCCCTTTGAGCCAGGAGACCTCAGGCTCTGCCACTTTACTAGCTGTGGGATCTCAAGCTTCAGTTTCCTCTTGGCCTCAGTTTTTCTATCTGTAAAATGGGGCTAACCTGCTCTGTGGGGCTGTTGTGAACATTAAATGCGCTTTAGCTGGGTCAGCACACAGCTGTGCTCAATATAAAGAAATAAATCTTAGCTGTTAGGACTTTTAAACTTGTGTCGTTTTTGACTGCGTTGGGTCTTCATTGCAGCAAGAGTGCTTGTCTCTCGTGGGGGCTGCTTTCTGTGGTGTGCGCGGGCTTCTGTCCGCAGTAGCTTCTCTTGTGGAGCACGGGCTCTAGGTCATAGGCTTCAGTAGTTGTGGCTCGCAGGCTTCAGAGCGTGAGCTGTTATGATTATTCTGCGAAAGTTTGACTCTTCACCTGTCTAGCATCCTTCCAGTCATAGCCTCCCACTTCCCTTTGGGTTCTTCTCCCCACCTCATTGAGGTGTGGATGGGCTTTGTGACCAGTTCTCATTCAATCCGGTGGTTTCAGGGGCTGACTGGGGGAGGAACATGTGATGCACTCAGCCATTGAGCTTTTGCTGAAAAGGGGCTTTTGCTGGGAATACTGAGAAACAGATGTTTGCTCCTGAGTGGGGTTTGAGGCTGGGTTGCTACCTTGGAGCACAGAGAGAAAGCTGTCTGAGAGTAGAGCCAACGGGTGGAGGACGTGATAACCCTGAGAGCATCACATGAGCCTCGAGCAGGCTGTTCCTGAGGTCCACGCCAGGCTTTTCATCCAGCGTGCTGTATTTGTTCAACTCTGCTATGTGCCAGCTGCCATCCCAGTTGCTGGGGATGGAACCAGGAACGAGACAGTCTTCACCTCACAGAGGTCCAGTGCCCAGGGCCTTTGTGCTCGCCTGGAATGCTCTTCCCCCAATATCTCCATGGCCCCCTCCTGCACCTCCTTCTTCAGGTCTTGACTCAGAGGTTACCCCTCGGCGAGGCCTGCCCTAGTCTCTCTGTTCAAAATCACACACTTGTGCACCTTTTCTACCCTTTTCTGATTTATTTTATTCTATAGAATACTGGATTATTTTGTTACTTCTCTATCTCCTCCACTAGAATGTCAGCCTCATGAGGGAAGGGGTTTTCTTTTTTTTTAATTTTTAAATTTATTTTATGTTTAAAAGCTTTATTTTGTATTGGCTATAACCAGCTAACAATGTTGTGACAGTTTCAGGTACTCAGCCATACATACACATGTACTCTCCTCCAAATCCCCGCCCACCCAGGCTGCCACGCAACATTGAGCAGAGTTCCCTGTGCTATACGGTAGGTCCTTGTTGGCTCCTCGTTTTAAATACAGCAGTGTGTACATGTCCATCCCAAACTGCCTGACTGTCCTTCCAAGGGCGGGGATTTCTGTCTGGGTTGTTCACAGCAGCTCCATGATGCCTCGAACAGAGTGTGCCAGAGGGTGGGTGCTCAGTGTTGAATTAATAGGGAGCCCCCAAAGACCGACCTAAAGAGATGACATTGTCATTGTGGTTTGGATGTTTAATAAGAAGGAGCCGTCTGTTTGCTGACCCTCAGAGGCGGGCGCAGCACATGGCTACTGTAGCAAATTCATTCTCTTCTATTCCTGGGTAGTTCAAACAGTAAAGAATCTGCCTGCAATGCTGGAGGCCTGGGTTCGATCCCTGGACCAGGAAGATCCCCTGGAGAAGGGCATGGCAAAGACAGAGGAGCCGGGACAGAGGACCCTGGTGGGCTGCAGTCCGTGGGATCACGACGAGTTGGACACAGCTGAGCGACTTTCTGACTTAAGCCAGACTGGGCTGATTTTATTGAGGGGTGTGTCACTTTCGCCCTTAGAATCCTAAATTTCTCTTGGAAGGATGCTATACTCGAGTCCCTGGAGGGTGCGAGGAAACCCCGTCCCTGCCCTGGACGTGCAGCCACTAGCACACCGCAGAGATGCAGGTGGCGATGGTGACGAGGATGACGGTGATGACGGAGCATTGCTCTAGTGCTCGTGAGGTGGGTACCATTATCATCCCTATTCCTGAGTGAGGAAACGAAGGCACCAAGAGGTCAAAGAGCTTGCTCAAGGTCCCTCAGCTGTAAGTGGAAGAACCAGACATGAGCAAGTAGATAAAAGTCACGCTGTCTGGCCATCCAGAGGAAAGGAAGGTGCTGCACGGCTGAAGACGCCCAGGAGGGAGGGGGTTCAGGAGGGGCCCTGGGAGGACCGCTGTGCTGAGATCTGGGCCTTCTCTGGCAGCCTGAGGCCTCTGACCCACGGCCTACCTGCCGGATGTCCCCTCCACCCCCGCAGCGGCTTGGTGTCCTTTTAGCTGTGAAACTAAATTTGGCTGGCTCAGGGCAGGTGAAACCAGCCCAGTCTCATAACACTCAGTCTGAGGAGGGGAAGGCATCCTGGAGGAAGCTGCATTTAATCAGAGACCTGGAGGAGGAGGAGTCAGGTATGGGAGAAGAGGTCAGGAAAGAGAGTTCAGGCTGGGACACGGCTGGCCAAAGGCCCCGGGGAGTGTGAAAGAGAGTGATCAGGTTCTTCCGAGCTCTTCACGTGTCTCAACTGCATGTTTACCCAAACCCACGCAGGGCAAACTCACCGCAACTTTCCCAGCCCACATTTCCATCCGTTCACTCTTTCCTCTGCGCATTCAAAAGACTCATCCACCGCCCTCCACTTTGGCAAAACACATGGTCTTATCTGCAGGCCCATCTCAGAACTGTCTGAGCATCCAGCTGGCCTGGGCCCCTCAGGACGTGGTCTCTGGGACGGAAGGGGGTGAGCGGGTGGCTAAGCCAGCACCTTTCTGAGGCTGGGAGCCCCTTTCTCAGGCCTGAAGACCCTGGAATCGAAGTCCCAAATGCTGCCTTCACGCAGGTGCCCCACAGGCGGGCTGCACACCTTCCAGCTCTCGGGGCGGGGGTCGGGGGGCACAGGAGCTGCTTTACAGCCAAGCTTCCTGCCTCCTCTGTGCACCATCACCGAGGCTATGGGGCCAGATCGCCCTGCCCTATCATGTCTGGCCACTTGGAGTTGGTGGTTTAACCTCTCTGGATTTCACTTACCTTACCTGGAAAATGGATTCATTCAGTGGTGTGGCACATAATAAGTGCTCAGTAAGAGTTACTATTATTGTAAATCATGTGGTTCTGATGCTGTGATTTCTCTCCTCTCCAGTTCTCTGGGGTGTTCTTTCCTCACTACCCCGGGAAAAGAGCATGCAGGATGGAAACAAAGATGTCTTTCTGCATCCTGAATTTCTCCATGTCCCTGGGGAAAGGGGAGGCTTCTAACAAAAACAGTTTTAGGGGAAATCTGTGGGTGGGGGTGCTTCCCAGGTGGCTCAGTGGTAAAGAATCCGCCTGTGACTGCAGAAGATGCAAGAGACGTGGGTTTGATCCCTGAGTTGGGCAGATCCCCTGGAGGAGGAAATGGCAACCCAGAGCTGTATTCTTGCCTGGAGAATCCCATGGACAGAGGATCCTGGCGGGTGCAGTCCATGGGGTTACAGAGAGTCTGACACAACTGAGTACCGAGCATACACACATATGTAGGGGAAGCTGGAGCTTAGAGAAAAGATTTCCTGAGTGGGGAGAGTGGGGTTTAGGGAACTGGGAGGCAGCAGAGATTGTGGAGAGGGCCCCAGGAAAGGAGATCTGGGTAAAGCATGGAGGAAGCGCCAGGCCTGTTGGGGAGCTGAGCCCAGCCCCACTCTGGCAGGGCTCAGGCACAAGAGAAGGGTTCCTGGGGTCTCAACAGTGGCCTAGGACAGCCCCACCTAGGTCCCTGAGGCCCCACGGTGATGGGCCACTGAAGAGGTCCCCACCGTCCAAGAAGGCAAGGAGGTATGGGTGAGCAAGCCCCTGAGGTCTCAGGGCACCAAGGGCCGATGGGGCAGCGTGGATACCGGGACGGACTTGGCCTTGCCACCCGACAGCTCTGTGGGCCGCGGGAGCAGATGTGAGCGTGGTCAGAGGGCAGGCGAACGTGGGAAGAAAGGAGGAGAAGGGGCTGTGAGCAGCACAGGAGGTGGTCAGCGGCCAGGTGTGGGGCGTGGGGCGGGCTGGGATCCTGGGGACGCTGGGGGGACACACTATCCCCCAGACTGGACAACACGAGCGATCCCTCTTAGAGTCTGTCCCCAGCACGGGGCTGCATCGGGCTCCACGGCGTACACACAGTGTCTAGGTTTCTGCCATCCCCGCTCTGGCCTCCCCGGTGACTCAGCTGCCCCCTCGTTGAGCCTGTGAGCCATCCAAGGGCAGGGACAGGGCCGTCATCATTGGCCTGATGGCTGGCACACAGGAAGTACTCTGAACCCTTGCAGTCCGGACCGACTTCTTAGATTTCTCCTCTCCAGCTTTCACCTGCTTGTGGAATAAATAACTCATATGAGCAGTTCAGCCACGGTCAGGCTCCAGGTCCACACCCCCTTGGGAGGGGAAAGTAAGGGCTTTCTAGTTTCTAGCGAGTCTGGGGGATCCCCCTCCCATTGCCACTACCCCACTGCTTCTCCAGCACACAGCCTCCCTCTTCTCCGCTCCCCAGGTCTGGGGGATGCTGTTGGAAGCACCCTACTAGTGTGAGCCCGCCTATGGCTCACCCCATTCCTCCCACTGCTGGGTGGGCTCTGCTTGGCCCAGGAAGTGCCCTCTGCCCTCCCCGGAGCACGTGGCCTCGCGATTTTCCTTGAACACAGCACTTTGTGACTTTGACGTAAACCTCAAACACGGCCCCATTTCCTATCTGCGCATCAAGGAAATAAGCCTAGTTTCACAGAAAGGCGCTTCCAGGAGCACACCAGGCCTTCCGGGCCCGTCCCTGCCCCGCTTGGGCGTGCTGACCTTCTGGGGCATCTCGGTGAGTGGCTGTCCTCTGGCCTTCAGCGTCCAGCATGGCCACCAACTGCAGGGTCTCCCGGGGCAGCTGGCAGAGGGGGACTCAGGTTCCGCCCCCACCCCCCAACCTGAGTGAGAAACCCTAGTGGGATATGACCTCTTTACACCTGGCAGGGGTGTATGAGGGGGTGGTTAGCTGGTAGGGGCCCGGGCTGGGGGTTCGGGCTGCACAGAAGCCCAAAGTGGTTTCTCGGACCCCGGTTCTTCATCTAGAACCAGTTTTCTGGTGGCTTTGGGACCTGAGGCCTTGTAGGTGGCCCGGGCCTTGGCGTCCATCGGCACATCCCCAGGTAAGTCATTCTGGATGAAGCAGCACTTAGCCGCCAGCTCTAGGGGTGGCCTGGGTCTGGTTGAGAAAGGAGGAGGAGAGAGTCAGGAGGAACTGGGGTACCAGGAGGGCTGAGGGGCTCTCGTGGGTGGTGTCCCACAGGAGGAGGAAGCAGACGTGGTCTGTGACCCTCCTGAGGCAAAGAGGTCTCTCTCCAGAGCGCCAGCTGAGTGGCCATGGACGTGTGTATCCAGGGGCCCCACAGACGCTGGTTCGGTCCCTAGCCGCCTGCAGGGCCCCATCAGTGAGACAACCTTACTTAGTTCCAGGAAGCAGAGAAATGTCCAGAGAAAGCAAACATGTGCTCTGTGCCCCAGGCTCAGGAATATGAGGGAGCATCAACAGGGCTGTAAACTGGACCATCCAGATGCCAGATGGTTTCCGTGAGGGCGTCCAGGGCAGGCTCCAACCATTGGTAGGGAGCTCAGGTTAAAGGGGAGACAGGTGAAGGAGTAAACAGCTTGAATCCTGCTCAGCTGCTGTGTGTCCGGGCAAATTGCCTGGCCTCTCTGAACCTCAGTTCGCCCATCTTTTAAATGCAGAAGCAAATTATGGCGCCCAGTATGTGCTTGGCTCTTTGGCTCCTGACTGTTGGGTGAGAGGTTGGGAAAGCTGTCCCAGGCAGGGAAGGTTCTTGGCAGGAAGGAACAGGGGTTCGTGTGGCGAGCAGCTCAAGATGAGCTTTGTTCCTTTTCTTTTTTTTTTTTTTTTAAATTTTTTTATTAGTTGGAGGCTAATTACTTCACAACATTTCAGTGGGTTTTGTCATACATTGATATGAATCAGCCATAGATTTACACTTATTCCCCATCCCGATCCCCCCTCCCACCTCCCTCTCCACCCGATTCCTCTGGGTCTTCCCCAGTGTACCAGGCCCGAGCACTTGTCTCATGCATCCCACCTGGGCTGGTGATCTGTTTCACCATAGATAGTATACATGCTGTTCTTTTGAAACATCCCACCCTCACCTTCTCCCACAGAGTTCAAAAGTCTGTTCTGTATTTCTGTGTCTCTTTTTCTGTTTTGCATATAGGGTTATCATTACCATCTTTCTAAATTCCATATATATGTGTTAGTATGCTGTAATGTTCTTTATCTTTCTGGCTTACTTCACTCTGTATAAGGGGCTCCAGTTTCATCCATCTCATTAGGACTGGTTCAAATGAATTCTTTTTGACGGCTGAGTAATATTCCATGGTGTATATGTACCACAGCTTTCTTATCCATTCGTCTGCTGATGGGCATCTAGGTTGCTTCCATGTCCTGGCTATTATAAACAGTGCTGCGATGACATTGGGGTGCACGTGTCTCTTTCAGATCTGGTTTCCTCAGTGTGTATGCCCAGAAGTGGTATTGCTGGGTCATATGGCAGTTCTATTTCTTTTTTTTTTTTTAATATTTGTTTATTTACTTGGCTGCCTCAGGTGTTAGTTGCAGCCGGCCCTCGAGATTGCGTTGCTTTATGTGGGATCTTTCATTGCCGTGCACAGACTCTAGTTGTGGCTCTCGGGCTCTAGAGCAAGCAGGCTCAGTAGTGGCAGCGTGAGGGCTTAGTTGCCGCTCAGCATGTGGGGGTCTTAGTTCCCAGACCAGGGATTGAATCTGGGTCTGCTGCATTGCAGGGCGAATTCTTAACCACTGGACCAGCAGGAAAGCCCCTGAACTACTGTTGTCTCAGCCAGGGCAGCCAGTACACCGTAGGTGCTTAATAAAGCTTTGCTGAGAGATTAGGGCCTGCGTCCTGTGACAGTCCTTGGGTGTCACCCGCGGGGGCTCTTCTCCTGCCCGTGCTTTTTCCTGCCGCCGCCTGGCCTGCAGCCTTGCCAGGGGGCCCGGGCAGGGATGCTGGGCAGGCAGGGGGCCCAGGCGGACGGTGGTTTGTGAGCATTCTGGAGCCAGGAGGCCAATTCAGGGCCCGACTCTGCCACCTGTACTGTGCGTGTGCCGTGCGACCTTCGGCTAGTTCCTTCTTCTCTGTCCCTCCTTCATGTCCCAAACCCAAGAATTCTCCACACACACAGTGTTCTAGTCAGGATTAGGAGACTGAATTGCTCTCGAGTGCCTGGCATGCCGGAGGCACTGTATACGCATAATGTTAAAGGCTTTATTCTTATCACTAGCTCAGGGTGGTCTCATGGCTCCTGGAGAGTGTCCTAAGGAGCTGCAACAACCAGCCTTTTCCATGCTGGCCGCTCCCCAACCGACCCCGAACATAGGGTCAGGGAAGTGCTTCTTTTTTTTAACATTATTTTTTTTTTAAATTATTCATTTCTCTATTTGGCTGCACTAGATCTTCACTGCTGTTCTCAGGCTTTCTCTACTTGTGCCAGCTGGGGGCTACTCTCTAGTTGTGGTGTTGGGCTTATGGGGTTTCTTGCCGTGGAGGCATCGCTTGTCGTGGAGCATGGCTGTAGGGCCTGAGGGCTTCAGCAGATACGGCACACGGGCTTAGTAGTTGTGGCCCATGGGCTTCGTTGCTCCACGGCAAGTGGGATTTTCCTGGACCAGGGATTGAACATGTGTCTCCTGAATTGGCAGGTGGATTCTTAACCACTGGACCACCAGGAAGTCCCAAGGAATTGCTTCTTAACTGGAGCCAATTTTGCCTCCCCCATCCCCACTAGGAACATTCAGTACCATCTGGAGACATTTGTGGTCATGACTCGGTGGGTGTTACTGGCATCTAGTAAGACAGAGGCCAGGGATACTGCTGAACACGCTGCAATGCACCGATAGCGTGAGATCTCACAGTCAGGCTCTGTTGTCCCGACTCGTCCCACCTTTCCCATCCCATAAGCCTTTTCCTCTCTCCCTTTTACAGTCACAGAGCCTGACACCCGGAGAAGGCTAGCTCCTTGCTCAGGTTACACAGCCCTTAGAGCCCCAGCAGCAGAGGTTGGAGTTGGTGGGGAGTGGTGGTGGTGGGGAGCTGGTCTTGGGGCATTATTCAGTCAGTCAACAGACAGAGTCTGTTTGAGGTCTGAGGACCTGCCTCCGACCCCGCAGCAGCCTAGCACTCTGCACCCTGACAGTCACAGGCAGCTCAGAGTGCAGCAATACCTGGGCCAGGCAGGTGTGGGAGCCCTGAGGACCCAGCTCAGAGCGGTAGATGCCACTTTCTTTATGGCCATGCACCGCAGTGGCTAGTACTGGCTGCTGGGTCAGAGAGACCTGGGCTCAAATCCTGACTGCCACTCTTAGGCCACATGGCTCTGAACATGACCTTACCCTCCCCAAGCCTCAGACTTTTTATCTGAGGAATGGGGATAACAGTGAAGATTAAAGAGATCATGCTCAGAAGAGGTGTCATAAAGTCTCCAGCACACAGGATATTGTTATTGTTGCTGATCTGACAAATCTTCATTGGGAGGCAGTGGGAGCCACAGTGAAAACAACTCTGCCTTGGGGAGCTCACGCTGGTCAGAGACTGTGGGGCAAACGGAGACACTGATCACACATGGCCATCAGGGCTGTGATGCGGGAGGATGGGGCCCTGGGAGAACAGAGTAGGTGACTCAGCTGGGGAAGGAAGGGGGAGTCATGGAATACCTCCGCGTGGAAGGGACCGCTGAGGGGACCTGAGGCTCGTGGCTAGGAGAAACGTGGGTGGCTTCCCGGGTGATGCAGTGGTAAAGAATTCACTTGCCAGTGCAGGAGACCCAAGAGATGTGGGTTTGATCCCTGGGTTGGGAAGATACCCTGAAGGAGGAAATGGCAGCCCACTCCAGCATTCTTGCCTGGAGAATCCCATGGACAGAGGAGCCTGGCAGGCTACAGTCCATGGAGTCACCAAGAGTCGGACATGACTTCGTGACTGAGCATGCAAGCTGTTCCAGGCAGAGGGAACAGCCTGTGCAAAGTCTGCTCCAGTAGGTCCTCTCCTGTTCCACCCTCTGTTAGTGAAGGACGCCTCTAGATCCGCCATTCCCTCTTTTTCCCTAGGGAAGCCCGCATCACCTCTCCTCCCTCATCAGACTGCCGAGTTCTAAGAACCTGCAGAGGTGTCCCCGCCCACCACAGCAGGCTACATACCCTCTCAGGTGCCTGGTATCAGGGTAGCCTCTGCCCACCAGCAAAGTTTATTGGGCACCTACTCTGTGCCTCCTTGGTAGAGGCAGGAGAACAAGACAGTCTCCACTCTCCTCAGCCTTACATGCTAGCAGGGGACAAAGGTCTTGTGTCAACAAGTTGATAGAACATCACAATTTCAGTGGTGAAGAACAGTAACACTGGGTCAGTGGTAGAGAAGGGGAGGTGATTTTAGAGAGGCCAGGGAGGGCCTCTTGGAGGCTGAGACCCGGATGAAGTGACAGATGTTAAGGGAATGGTGTTCAGGCAGAGGGAACAGCCAGTGCAAAGGCTCTGAGGTTGGACCAGGCCCAGTTTGTTCCAGTTTTCTCAACAAGTAACATAAGGAAGCTGGTGTGGCTGGTGGGGAGTGAGTGAGGACAAGAAGGTGGCAGGGCAGATTGTGCACGGCCTCGGGGGCTGCTGTAAGGACCGGGGCTTTAAGCCTGAGTGAGGTGGGCGTCCTGGAGGGCTGCAAGCAGAAAAGGAGGTGATAGGACGAGAGTGGGCTGGGCCCGTGCTCAGTGCTGGGCAAGCCTTACCTCAGGGGATCCTCACAGCCCCCCAGCACTGGGCACCTTCTCTGGCCCTGTCTTCCAGGTGGGTCTTGGCGAGTGTACTTCCCCATCCAGATGCACACTGCGGCTACCCATAGATCTGTGATCCCATGAGCAGATCGCATGCCGTGGTGTCAGAAAAAGAGAGAAGGAGCCTGTCGCCATCCACGGCACAGTGCTCACTACTGTCCTGGTGACTCGGGATGGAACAAAGTTGGCGTTTTGTTAGTTGACAAATGTCTGTGCTGCCTCTGTTGTTGGCCTGTGGGCTGGGAGCAGGAAATGTGGCTTCAGGGGGGACTTGGCATCTTGGGCAGAGGACTGGGGTCTGTGAGAGGGGGCCTGGGCAGCTGGGACTGTGCCTCCATTCCAGCAGCGCCGTGGGTGGGAATGCTGTTGACGCCGGGCTGCGGGTGGCGCACAGGGCCTCCAGACCTGACTGCTGCCCCTGGCCCCTGCCTCCCTGCCAAGTCCAGTTGGATCATCTCATTCTGTCGGCAGCCCGATGCCCTCAGTCTCCCCTCTGGTGTCTCAAGGTAAACATCTAACTGGGGCTTGGGACGCTCAAGGCCTGTTCTATGCAACAGCAGTGCTTCCAGGCTCTGCTACCTAGTGTGGGGACTGTTGTTCCGTCTCTAAGTCACAGCTGACTCTTTGCAGCCCCGCGGACTACAGCACGCCAGGCTTCCCTGTCCTTTACCGTCTCCTGGAGTTGGCTCAAATTCATGTCCATTGAGTCACTGATGCTGTCCAACCATCTCATCCTCTGCCGCCCTCTTCTTCTCAGGGCCTTTAATATGCAAATATGCCCCCCACAACTTTTCAAAATGCAGTTGGTCCCTTGACCTTTTTTCCTTTCAAATGTATTTGGACATCCTGTGCCTGGAACATATACAGTTTAACCCTACCTTTCCCCAGAAAGGAGGCTTGAAGATGGAATTTCAGACAGAACTGTCTAGCCAAGGATCATAGTTTCCTCCCCTCCCCACAGGGCCTGGGCTGTGAGAGTCAGCCTGGTGGTCTCCTGATGGAGCTGCAAACTCTGGGAAGGCCAGAGGAGCATCTTTGAGCTCACAAGGAGCTCGCCAGCTCAAGGGGAGGCTGAGGGGAGTCAGCCTGGGCGGGAGCGGGGTGGGAGAGTATGGTGGGCACGTCTCCTGGGAAAGTCATGCAGTCTGCAGGGACTTGGCTCAGGACTGAAACATCTGGTCCTCCAGGAGGCTGCAGACCAGCCAGGCTCCTCTGGAGCTGCTGCGGTTACCGCTGTCTGTTATTGACAAAGAGACAGGGAAGTGGGGATACAACTGAGGATGCACGGGAAGGCTCTGGCCTCTGGGACACCTTGGACTCAGGTCCGAGGTGGGCCATCACAACTTCTGGCCCTGGACGGGGTCCCCAGGGCCTGCCTCTCCCCACTGCCGCCTCCGCAACAACCTGCCTCTGGCTACCCAGTCTGCACCTGTGGCCACCGCGGGGCGGAGCCTCTCAAACTGTGTTGTCGACAGTTTCCTGCCACAGCTTCCGGCCCCAGAGACCAGCTCCACTACCCCCACCCCTCCCTGCTGTCCCTGGACAATCCTCCACTTTGCTGCCTTATGTCAGGTTCTGATCCCCTTGAGGAGCAGGGCTGTGAGCCCGCCAGGCAGGGCTGGCTGGATTGGGGGAGCAGAGAGGAGTGGGGAGGGGGTACCCAGTGGAGGGCACTGCATGGATTCAAGCGGGGAAGTGAATTTGAAGAAAGGCTGATAGCACAGCCTGACTGGAGCAAAGGAAGGGCCAAGGAATTCAGTTGTTAATAGATTCAGTGATGTCGGCAGGAGGGAGCCACAGTAGGTCCTTTTTACTTTTTAAAAGGTTTTTCTTTTTTTTTTTGACGTGGGTCATTTTTAAAGTCTTTATTGAATTTGTTACAACATTGCTTCTGTTTTGTGTTTTGGGTTTTTGGTCCCCGAGGGATGTGGGATCTTAACTCCCCCCCACTAGGGACTGAACCCACACCCCCTGCATCAGAAGGTGAAGTCCTAACCACTGGACCACCAGGGAAGTCCCACACAGTAGCTTCTTGAGCCAGGGAGGCCCTGGGGAAGAACTACCTCAAAGCAACTTGCAGACCCCAGAGCTTCAGCTCATGTGGGAAACAGACTGTGGGGTTCAGCCAACCACAGGCACTATGTGAGTTAGATCTGGATCTCGGGTTTTATTAATAGAAAACAGCTGGTGGAGATCAAAGGAGGTGATAGCAGCAGAGAGAGACCACAGGGGAAGAGATCTGGACCAGACAGGTGGGAGCAGCTGCGTGGGTAGGCAGACAGAATGGCCTGAGTTGGGAACAGAGGATGGGGAAGGAGAGAGAACAGGAGCCATCAGAGAGGAAGGAGGCAAGCTGGGGGGTTGGTGAAGGACTCAAGAGAGCCGCGATGCTCAAGCAGGAGTGGGGGCAGTCACAATGTCCATCGCTCAGGGGACCCAGCCTCAAAGAGGGTGCCTGGTGCCCATCTGGTGGTGATATCTTGGCAGCTGGAGGGCAGCCAGGTGGAGGTGGGGGGAGCAGATAATGACAGGAGTGTAGAAAGCCTGCTCCTTCCCTTTCTAATTAATATTTTAGTGCCTGCTATATCTATATGTGGGCTTCCCAGGTGGCACAGTGGTTAAGGAATCCGCCTGCCAATGCAGGAGACTTGTAGATGCAGGTTCAGTTCCTGGGTCTGGAGGATCTCCTGGAGGAAGAAAGGGCAGCCCACTCCAGGATTCTTGCCTGGAGAACCCCATGGACAGAGGAGCTTGGCAGACTACCGTCCATGGGGTCACAAAGTGTTGGCAACGACTGAGCACACACACGCACATCATGTTTATAGTTCCCTGCTGCCTTTCCTCTATTTACATTAAAAAAATAAAGTATCATTTACATACAGTAAAATTTACCCCTTTTAGTGAAAAACTCTGTAAGATTTGACAAAGGCATACAGCTGAGAAACTATCTTAAGATACAGGCTATTCTTCTGAATTCCCTCTTACCCCTTTGTAAGCAGTCCTTATCCCGACACCCCCACTTCCCAGCAGGTCTGGAGCCTTGGCAGCCTCCACCTGTTCTGCAGTTCTGAATGGAATCAGATGGTTTGTAGCCTCTTGAGTCTGGCCCCTTGTTCTCAGCATGATGCCTTTCAGGTTCATTCATGTGTGTGTATCACCATGTCCTTCCATTTCATGATAGAGTAGGATCCCATGTGGGATGTACTCCCACTTTCTTCACCTGCTGGAAAACGTTGATCTTCCCAAGCCAGGGATCAAACCTGGGTCTCCCTTACTGCAGGCAGAATCTCTACCATCTGAGCCCCCAGGGAAGCCTTTGAGTTCTTCCTACATGTTGGCAATTGTGAACAGAGCTGCTGTTAACATCCTGTGCAGGTTTTTTTTTTTTTTTTTAAGGAATATAAAACTATTTATTGACCACTGTTCACCAGTATTTACAATAAAGTAAACAATATACAGTTGAATAACATTCTGATTACTACAAAGTTATTGTTTTTCTTGGCTTATGCTGAACTAGTAACCCAAAATACTGAGAAAATTGAGCCTTCATGTAAGGAATGGATTGGAGTCAAGTCTGAAAAAACATGCAGGTCAAGCATAGATTAGAAAAGTTTGTTCACTCATTTATTCCTGTAGATTGTAAATTGCCAATATTTATCTGATTAGGTTTCCATGAACAAATCTGAGACATCCCATGTATCACAACCTTTCCTAAATATAGCACAAAGACTTCAATTTCTTGTAAAACAATGGTTCACCAAAAAGAACCATCAAGTGTCTGTTTAACTAAGTTTTGCTTTGCTATATTAAAACATACCAGAATTTTTCTGCTTTTTTATTTGGTTGGGAAGGTTGTTGATGGTGATAAAAATTTTCCTTCCAGGGTTTCTGCATATAAAACTACATTTATATGCAGATATGGATGCAGATTCTGATAGGGATGCTTTAAAAAATTACCCAATTTAAACTGCTTAATTTGTCTAATTAATTACAAAATTATTTAATTTGAAAGGTTCAGACTTAAATTTTCAATCTAAGTTGAAGTTATTTCTTATATTGCTCAAAATGATGTAATTCCAGAACATGGGCTTATCCATCGTTATGAAAGGCTGTTGTTTAAATATATTTACCAAAACAAAAACCACAACAAAAAATTAACTCCCAACCATTTACATGTGTCTTTTATGTATACACATACAAAAAACTTAGAATGGTCCTCAGGCATATATGAGTTAAATGCTAAATTCTGACTGAGTAATGACTATGGAGATTTCCTCGAACATTTAGAAAAACTGTTCTCTAATGCTGAGGAAATAATATACCATGGTATCAAATTCTTTCCTACTGAAGGAAGCAACTACAGAAAGCTTTTATTTGTTCAAAGTAACCAGTGCTACAGATGGAAAAAAAAAAAAAAACAAAAAACCCAATGTAACTTCCCCAATATTACTTTAAAACAAACATATCAAACCTGATTGTCATTAGAGAATGTAGTTATTTCTTCACACTAATAAATCAAAAAACCAAGACCCACATTTTTTATATATATATAAATATATATAAAAGGCAATGCAAACAATTATTGAGCTTCATCTTCTGGACAAGAATGCCAAGTTAGTCTCTCTTCATAAAAAGCAATTACAATTTGAGGACACTTCATATTTGCCTCTTTTGCCAGTACCAAGTCTGCCTCATTGGAATCTTTCCAGTTCATGAGGAACATTAATTCTCCACTGCTGTCTGTGGCACCAATTATTCGTTCTGGATCAAGACCTCTGGCAAAACCTCTCGGTTTATCAGCAGCATCTCTTTTCTTCTTTGATTTGCTATCATCAGATTCACTGTCAGACTTGACAAACAAAAAGATTTTCTTTTTGTTCCAGCTTTTTCTTTACCAGCTTTTTGAGAATTAAGAAATGCTTCAATTAACTCTGGACAATCTAAATTTTCTTCAGGTTCCCAAGTATTGTCTGCATCTGTAAATCCCTTCCACTTCAGGAAATACTCCACCTTCCCATTCACTACACGGCGGTCCAGTACTTTTTCTACTACAAATTCTTCAGGTTCTGCCTCTTCAACTTTTTTACTCTTTCCATTTTGTTTCTTTCCCATTTTTTGCAATGTAGTTTTATTGGAGGCCATTTTTTATTGCAGACTTGAAGAGCTATTATTCACCGCCTCTGAGCTGCTCCGTGTCCCGGGTCTGCCCCTGTGCAGGTTTTTGTGTGAACCTAAGTTTCCATTTTTCTAGGATGAATACCTAGAAGCCATCCTGACTCTATTTTTTTTTTTCAAACTTTAACATTTTTATTTTGTATTGTGGTGTAGCCGATTAACAATGTTGTGGTAGTTTCAGGTGAACATTGAAGGGACTCAGCCATACATATACATGTATCCATTCTCCCCCAAATGCCCCTCCCATCCAGGCTGCCACCTGATATCGGGTAGAGTTCCATGTCCTATAAAGCTCCACGTCCTTGTTGGTTATTAATTTTGAACTGATGCTTTTTATTTTATTTTAAAATTTTTATTTATTTATTTGGCTGTGCCAGGTCTTAGTTGCTGCAGGATCTTTAGTTGAGGCATGTGGGATATAATACCTCGACCAGGGATCAAACTCGCCGCCCTCTCCCCCCCCAACCCTGCATTGGGAGCTCGGAATCTTAGCCACTGGACCACCAGGGAAGTCTTCCAATCCTTTAAACACTCTTAAGGGATGATGGGGGCTTTCCTGGTGGCTCAGTGGTAAAGAATCCTCCTGCCATTGCAGGAAACATGGGTTTGATCCCTGGGTTGGGAAGATCCCCTGGAGAAGGAAATGGTTATCCACTCCAGTATTCTTGCCTGGAGAATTCCATGGACAGAGGAGCCTGGCAGGCTACAGGCCATGGGGTCAAAAAGAGTCAGACACGACTTAGCAACTCAACAAAAACAGTCAATGGGATGGTGACTGCCTCTCCTGGTCCCCAGTTAATCACCTGCCTGTAACTATTGGGACATCCAGGACCTGCCCCGTGACTCTGGCCCTCCCAACCCCAGTGCCGGAAGCCTTCTGGTTCGAATGCTGGATCTGGCCCCTCCTCTGGCTGCCCCGATTCAGGCCTTGGATGATTCGCGCTCAGTCCCAGCGCCATCTCTGCGTGTTCCTGAACACCAGGGAAAGGCAGCCTTTCTCAATCCACAAAAGCTTTCTTCCCACCCCTGCTCATAATTGCTGAACTAAGAAGGGTGCCCGAGGACCCTTCCTTGAATGCAAAACTATGCCCGGGTGGCCTTAACTGGACCCATCTTAGTAGAGAAACGACCAGAAACTGTTATGGGCATACTTTTTCAACATTATATAAAAACTTACAAACATACAGAAAATGAGAACAATTCGTTGTACAAATTATCTACCTCTTAGATTCTACAGTGGAATTTTGCTATATTTGCTTCATCACATCCACTAGATCCTCATTAGTATTGGATTCTGTATCTGCCAACTTGCCTGCTTGCTGAAGTTTATTTGTAACCTCCAAGCTCATGCTCGCTGCACTTTTACGGTTGGAAGGCATGTGCAAAGCAGTGTGAGATTTGTCAACCCACATGCTGGTTCCTGCTGAGGCTGAACAAGGCAATGCTTTGCTTTCTTGTTTCAGCTCATATTGTAAACAAGTCTCTTTCTCACAGTCTATTTGGTACCACATTTTGTGCTATTTGTCCGTAATTTCACTGTGTAAATGGTCCCCAAGGGCAGCACAGAGGTGGTATTTAGTGTCCCTAAGTGCAGGAAGGCTGAGCTATGCCTCCCAGAAAAAGTACGTGTTGAATAAGCTTATAGTTACAGGGCTGTTGGCCAAGAGTTCAATGCTAATGAGTCAGTATAATTATGTAAGGTGTCTTTAAACAGAAGTAAATAAAACAAGGTTATATACTGATCTGTTGATGAAAATTTTGTGATCAGAGACGTAAAGGAACTTAACCCTGAATTTCTTCTAGAAGCAATGGCTTAGTACTTCCTCATTCAATACCTTATAGAAATATTGCAGACAGCAAGACTTAACTATATCAATCTACTTATCCATACATCAACTTTTGTTTTTGGAGGCCTTCCTTTCAAAATAAATTACAGTCATCACTACCCATCACACCTAAATATTTCTGCACACAGATCATTGACTGGGGTTCAATATTTTATGGTGCCTTTAAAAAATATATTTTAAAATTTATTTTAAATGTGGCTGCATCGGTCTTAGTTGTGACAGGCTCTCAGCGTCTTCACCGTGCAATGTGGGCGCTTTCACTGTGGCGCATGCTCTCCAGTTGTGGCCCTTCGGCTCCAGAGTGTGTGGGCCCCGTAGTTGTGGCACACGGGCTAGGCTGCTCCACGGCATGTGAAATTTTAGTTACCCAACCAGGGATCGAACCTGTGTCATCTGCATTGCGAGACGGATTCTTAACCACTCAGCCACCAGGGATGTCTCTTATGGTGCTTTGTAAAATTGAGAGGCCCAAATACAATGAAATGAACAAGTTGGTACATCGTCTGAATTTTGAGCGATTCAGACACCTGTGTAACCCAGTGCTTCTCAAGATATCAGACATCACCATCACTGTGGAAAGTTGAAGGTGGGCAATTTTAAGTTATCTGCCTCTCCAGATATCTATCTATTTAAATGTCCTTAATTCCTCCTCACCACAAGAGGTCATACTTTCCAGTCACACACTTTATTTTGTTTAATGGCCATATCAAAGTTCACATTGATGTTAAATCCTAATATATTTTTATCTGAACTAGTTTATGTGTTGCTCAATGGCTCAGTCTGACTCTTTGCCACCCCATGGACTGCAGCACGCCAGGCTTCCCTGTCCTTCACTATCTCCTGGAGTTTGCTCAAACTCGTCCATTGAGTCAATGATGCCATCCAACCACCTCACCCTCTGTTGCCAGCTTCTCCTCCTGCCCTCAATCTTTCCCAGTATCAGAGTCTTTTCCAGTGAGTTGGCTCTTTGCATCAGGTGAACAAAGTACCGTAGCTTCAGCTTCAGCATCAGTCCTTTCAGTGAATCTCCAGGGTTGATTTCCTTTAGCATTGACTGGTTTGATCTCCTTGCAGTCCAAGGGACTCTGAAGAATCTTCTCCAACACCACAGTTCGAAAGCATCAATTCTTCGGTTGTCAGCCTTTTTTATAGTCCACCTCTCACATCCGTACATGACTACTGGAAAAGCCACAGCTTCGAGCTAGTTTCTGCTTTCTACAAACTCAGTTTCGTGAAGGGAGAGGGGGCAGGGCAAAGGGACATTTCTCAGGTTGTGGAAGGCTAATGGGGCCAAGCTCCTTTGGTGAGCAAAGGTTGTTCCAGCTGCAGGGCCTTTGTACTTGCTGTTCCCTCTGCCTGATGCTTTTTGAGAAGTGGGTTCCTCTTTATCCTTCAGATCTCAGCTCACGTGCTACCTCCTCAGAGATTGTGACCACCCTGGCTAGAGTGGCTTCTTTCTTGGTCTCACTCTACTTCCTTTAAAACACTGACCTCAATCTGTAATTATTATTTTTGTTTCTTGTTTATTGCATCGTCTCTCCCTCAGACTGTCATCTCGGGGAGGGCAGAGACCATGTCTGTCTTATTCACCCATATCTCCAGCCTGAAACACAGTAAGAATCCAACACGTGTTTGGGAGATGGATGTGTCCGATGCGTGTGTGTGCAGGCCAGTGAGGGGTGCCTCGGTGCTCCGTACTAGGCCTGAAAAGTCAAAGGCTGGTTTGGGACTCCCCAGTCCGAGTCCAGCAGGGTAAGGCTCTTTTCCAATTTGACTCCGGCACGCGTCAGGCTCTAAACAACTGGCCCACAGTGCTGCAAGGATGCCCTTTAATGAGGGGTCTCTCCTCCTATCTCTGGGTCAAATGGGTGGGTTCAGGAAGGGAAACCAAGGCCCTGACGTGCCCTCAATCCCGTTTCGAACCCACAGGGTCTGGAGAGGCGCGAGGCCACGCACCCTGCACAGGGCGCCGGCGGCGATGCCGGACCCCGCGGCGCACCTGCCCTTCTTCTACGGCAGCATCTCGCGCGCCGAGGCCGAGGAGCACCTGAAGCTGGCGGGCATGGCCGACGGGCTCTTCCTGCTGCGGCAGTGCCTGCGCTCGCTGGGCGGCTACGTGCTCTCGCTGGTGCACGAAGTGCGCTTCCACCACTTCCCCATCGAGCGCCAGCTCAACGGCACCTACGCCATCGCGGGCGGAAAGGCGCACTGCGGCCCGGCTGAGCTCTGCGAGTTCTACTCGCGCGACCCCGACGGGCTGCCCTGCAACCTGCGCAAGCCTTGCAACCGGCCGTCGGGGCTCGAGCCGCAGCCCGGGGTCTTCGACAACCTTCGCGATGCCATGGTGCGCGACTACGTGCGCCAGACTTGGAAGCTGGAGGTGAGAGCGCGGGGTCCGAGGGGCAGGCCCTGGGGAAGCTTGGCCAGAGAGGAGCAGTTTTAGGAGGGGGCGGGTCTTTTGAGAGCGGAGCTGGGGGAGGGGCTTGGGGCGGAGCCGGAGGGGCGGGCCTTGAGAAGGTGGGGTCGGGGAGGGCGGGACCTGGGGCCGAGGGAGCTGTGGGTCTTGGTGAGACCGGCACTCTTTGCCAGCCTGCGCTGTGCTTTGCTGCGCCCGTTTTAGATGCTTAGAGGGATGGGACCTGGTTGGGGGCAGGACCTAGGAGGAGACCTCGGAGGCAGGGGCCTGAGCGATGCTATGGTGCTTATCCGAGGCAAAGTGTAAGTCGGGGAAAGTTGAGGTCGCTCTGAGTCCGGGACGGACGAGGTTGGGAGCGGGACCCAAGGAGCGGGGGTTTGGGCTGGGAGCAGCGCCCTGGGGTAGGCTGGCCGGCAGGGGCAGTGGCTTGTGGTCTTCGACAGCCTGCACTGCCCGATTACCAGTGTCAGGTCTTTAAGTGGGAGATGAGCGTGGGGCCTACTAGAAGGCGGGGCCTGGGCCGTGGCCTATGCCCGGAGCCTGGATGGATTGGAGCGGGACCACGGAGATGAGAGGAAGGATGGCTGTCCTCATCAGCCTAAAAGACTTAGGTCCTAGGCGCGCCTGAGTTGGGAGTGTCCAGGAGATGGAAGAGGGGTCCTGTGGCGGGCACTTAACGACACTCACACGTCTTCTTCACCCTCCCTTCCCCAGGGCGAGGCCTTGGAGCAAGCCATCATCAGTCAGGCACCCCAGGTGGAGAAGCTCATTGCCACAACAGCTCACGAACGGATGCCCTGGTACCACAGCAGCCTGACGCGCGAGGAGGCCGAGCGCAAACTCTACTCGGGCTCCCAGACCGACGGCAAGTTCCTGTATGTGGGGCTTGGGGCCTGGGGTTTTGGGGAGTGAGGCTGGGGTGGGCCTCAGTGTGCAGGTGGGTATTGAGGGAGTGTGCCTGTGCTCACAAGTGCTAGTGACTCAGAGTTGGGTGGCCTGGGTTGAAAGCCAGCGTCTGCTACTTAGCAGCTGGGCTTGCTGGGCAAGTATCGTAACTGCTTGCTTGCATTAACTCTTCTGCATTCACCAAATATTTCACTGAACGCCTACTATGTGCCAGGCACTGTTCCAGGCATTGAGGACATGGCAGTGCATAAGACAGACACAAATCCAGTGTCCTTAAGGAGCAGGCAGACAAAAAACGAGGAATCACTGAAACATAGAGTATGTCAGATGGTGTCAAGTGCTGCGTGTGGAGTTGGGCAGGGGGTTGCAAGCTGAGCTTAGGTGGCCAGAGAAGGTGACATTTGCGTAAAGAACTGAAGGAGGTGGTAAGTGGGCTGTGAGCTCTCTGGGAGGTGTTCCTGGCAAGTACTCAGACCAGGAGGAGGTTCTTGGCATGTTCCAGAAGCAGTGAGGAGGCCAGTGTGCTTGGAGCTGAGTAAGTGACAGCTGGAGTGGGAGGGCTTCCCGGGTGGCACTAGTAGTGAAGAATCTGCCTGCCAATGCAGGAGACATAAGACACGTGGGTTCAATCCCTCGGTTGGGAAGATCCCCTGGAGAAGGAAATGGCAATCCATTCCAGTATTCTTGCCTGGAGAATCCCATGGCCAGAGGAGCCTGGCAGGCTACAGTCCATGGGGTCACACAGAGTTGGACACAACTGAAGCAACTTAGCACCCATGCATGCATGGAGTGGGAGAGGGTGAGGCCAGGGAGGTGACTTTGACTTTGACCCTGAGTGAGGTAGGAGCCCTGGGGAGCATTGAAACTGCTCTGTGGATGACGATAGTACTAACTCAAGGATCTGTTAGGGGAAAACACCAATTAATGTGTTAAGCGGTCTTAAACAGAAGCAGGCGACAGAAGGTGAGATGGCAAGATGGCATAACTGATGCAATGGACATAAACTTGGGCAAACTCTGGGAAATGGTGAAACAGGGAAGCCTGGTGTACTGTAGTCCATGGGGTTGTGAAGAGTCGGACATGACTTGGTGACTGAACAACAATAAGCAAAAGTCAAGTATCTGGCATATACTAAAAGTGCACTGAATGTTAGTATATGTGGGTAAATGCGGTATCTCTGCCTGGGCCTGAGCCGTGGCTGAGCCATGTGGCTGTCAATGAGTTAGTTATTATGAAAGAGTCTGTCTAAAGCTATTTACAGCCCTGTGCTGGGGCTGCTCTTTCTGGTCAGGACCTGGGTTCCTCTATCAAGCAGGTGTTATCCAGATGTCAGCTGAGGTCATATAGAGAAAGTTGATGCCTGTCTCTTTCCTGTGGCCTCAGGAAGCACAGCATCCTCCCCTAAGATGTGAATTCTTGAGGGCCTCCCTTTTCGTGGTCTCTTCTTGGCCTGAGATCCTGCCTGGCTGAATCCTTGCTCTCACCCACCTCCCCCAGGGCTGTTCCTCTCCCAGGGCCATCCCACTTGGAGGAACTGACCTTTTCTGCTTGATTTCCCCTCCCCTGTGAGGCCTAAGCATATGCACCAGATTATCTGCAGGGATTCCTCTACAAGATTCTTGTAATAATAATAAAATATTATTGTCAAATAATACAAAAATTTTTTTTCACCCTGCGTAAAAAAGCTAGGCTGTAAATTGAAGTGGAGTTTGCAAAGCTTCTGAGGGAGTTCTTCAGTGCATGTTATAGATAATACTCAGCTGCAAAGATGGCTTCTGAACAACTTAAGGCTATTTTCTAAGACTGAAGCTGAGGGAGCTAGGATCTGGATACAGTATAGACTGAGGCTGATGCTGGGGTTCAGAAACAGCTGGGGCACTGACATTATGAGGGCCATGACTCAGGGAGGGACATGTTGAGACGAAGAGCCGCTACAGTGAGCCAGACTCCTGGACAATTAGGCAAGGCATGCTCTGGACAGAAGCTGTTGTAGGCTCTTCTTGTGTTTCCTGTCACCAATAACTGCTTTCTCAATATGTGGATGGTTAGGGACTGAAGGTCAAAGCTGTAGGCACAAAATCTCATGGAGGAACACCCCTGGCTCATCATGATGCCAGGGATAAGCCCAGGACTGGTCTAGTTCTGCAATGAGGGTGCAGGTGTGATGGAAAGTCACAGGCCCCTGTGGCCAGGAGTCAAGACCAGCGCCATACTCATCACTGACCACTGTTCAGAGCTGCCGGCAAATGGATGGAATTATACCGACTGCTCTTTGCTGCCAAAGCTCACTTCCTTTCTGCCTATTTGCAGCATTCGTGGTCCTGATTGATTCAACTGAAAAAGACACCTGAACCCTGGAAAGGGCCTGCAAGACTATATCATTAAGTGTTTCTTAATGGACCACAGGCCCCTTTGGAAATTGTACTGAAGCTGAACACATAATCCCCAATACATGTTTACCCCCAAAGATTTTGCAGACAGCTCTGTGAGATCATGGGCTTCCCTGGCGGCTCAAACAGTGAAGAATCTGCCTGCAATGCAGGAGATGCAGGGTCAATCCCTGGGTCGGGAAGATCCCCTGGAGAAGGGCATGGCAACCCACTCCAGTGTTCTTGCCTGAAGAATCCTGTGGACAGAGGAGCCTGGCGGGCTATAGTCCATGGGGTCACAAAGAGTCAGACACAGCTGAGTGGCTCACACTTATAGGAGACCATGGTTAATCCTGAACCTCATTTTTGGAGCCCTTTTCAGGATAAGACCGTCTGAGTTAGCTTTGTTCTTTCATTTTACATGTGAGGCAACTGAGGTACACAGAGGAGAAGCAACTTGTTGGAGGTGCACAGAGAATCTGTCAGACCCAGGTAGCAATCAGTTGTAGGGTCAGAAATGGGTTTACATCCTGGATCCATCCCAAACCAACTGTGCAGCTGAGGCAAGAGATGTGATCTCCTTGAACCTCAGCTTCCTCGTGTGCAAAATGTGGGTAATTAGAGCACAGGGTGGGTATCTTGTGGAGAACGTGGTGAAGATGAAAGGACACATATTGACGAATTGAGCAAGTATAGTCATAAATGGTAGCTTATTTTTATCACCATCATCCAGTTCCATGTATTATTTTGTAAATATTTATCTATTTTTGGCTGTGCTGGGTTTGCATTGCTGCATGGGCTTTTCTCTAGTTGCAAAGAGTGGGGGCCACTCTCCGCTGTGGTGCATGGCCTTCTCATTGTGGCTTCTCTTGTTGCAGGGCACAGGCTCTAGGGTGCCTGGGCTTCAGTAGTTGCGGCTTGTGGGCTCAGAAGTTGCAGCTCCCAGACTCCAGAGCACAGGCTCAATAGTTGTGACACATGGGCTTAGTTGCTCTGTGGCATGTGGGATCGTCCCAACTCAGGGATCAAACCCGTGTCTCCTGTATTGGCAGGCGGATTCTTTACCACTGAGCCACAGGGTAGCCCTCTATATTTTATTTTAAAAGTGGAGATAGAAGTTGATGTGTTAGCCTGTACCTCTAGTTTTTAAGTTCAGGTTTGAACTTCAAGGACAGAGAACTGCCACCAACTGGTGGATTTTTAGTAAACAAAGTAGAATTTGTGGTATTGAAATGTATTTGGTGAACACACCAGTGTCTTTGCCCATATGGGACTGGTGGCTGCTCTTTTGTGAACGCTCATGTCTCATCCCAAAGACAGGGCATCAGTCAGCCTTTGCTGTGTAACAAACCAGCCTAAAGTGCTGTAGCTTAAAATGCCAGTTATTTATTCATCCTTGATTCAGTGGGTTGGCTCTTTGGGCTTAGTTCAGCTGGGTGGCTCTTCAGCTGGTTTCCTTTGCACTTGTTTGTGGGATCACAACTGGAGTGTTGCCTGGGGCTGGAAGGTGTGGGATGGCCTCACTCACAAGTCTGGCAGTTGGCAGGCTGGGGTGCCTGGGTTCTCCTTTGTGTGGCTCCCCCAGCAGGCTAGCATGGGCTCATTTGTGTGGTGGTTGCAGGGTTGCCAGGAAAAGCAAAAAAGGGCAGGCAAGCCCCAGTGCTCAACCATTTCTCAAGTCTCTTCCTGTGTCCTCTTTGCTAATGTTTTATTGGCCACAGAAAGTCATATGGTCAAGCTCTGATTCAAAACATACAGAACTAGAGTCCATCTGTTGATGGGAAGAAATGCCTAATATTGGGGCTGTGTGTTTTTTTTTTTTTTTTTCCAGTATTCCACACACATTTGCAGGTGAGTGACTGGGCATTGAGTTTTTGTTGTCAGTTCAAAAATCTTAGAGTTTGAACTTATGAGGTATTTTCACTTCTCAAAAGGAGAGAACTAGAAATTAGAGGCCGTTACCTCCAGGCCAGCCTACCAGTCTAGTTATGGAAGCTCCTTCCTTTCTGTGGGACATTTGCATTTCTTAGTTTGTTGTAGGATTCTCTTCCTTGACTTTGTGCTCCCCTGTTACTCCCCAAAATACCCTGTTTCCTGTCTCTCCAGGTGTCCTCGAATGTTGTGAGCTGGCCTGGGAACCATGTCAGCCTTCATTGAATTGTTCTTTTGGGAACTTGCTATCTGGGAATGGATGGGATATTCACAGTCACCCCTCCATTCTTCACTCAGGTTTTGCCATGGAGATTTAAGGGATATTTCTCTGTCCCTTTGGCCTAAGGAAGGGTTGCAAGGTGAACTCTCATCTCTCTTGTTCACCACTGGACTCCTACCCTTAGAACAGTGCCTGGCATGTGCTCAACACTTAGTAAATATTTGCCCATTGAATGGATATCCATGGGCAGGACCCAAGCTCCGAGAGTGTATGGTCTGAGGGTACCCACATGGGTTATCCCATGACTGTTTCCTGCTGCGTGCTGCTGGCCGACTCTTGTGTAAGTCAGTTCAATCCTCTAGATTATTGGTCAGTTGTCTGCAACTTCCACAGTACTAGAGACCCCAGGAACAGCTGCCTTCCCTCCTCTGCTGGAAAGCTACACTTAACCTTGGAATAGAACCTTGTGCCAGGACACTGACTGGTTTTACCATGGGATGGGAGGGTGCGGGGTGCCTAAACTGGCCTGTGTATCTGTGTGCATCCATGCACAAGCACATGTGCATGGTTGGACAGGTTCTTACTGCATGAAGTCACCATCTTTGAGGGGCTCCATGCCCATTCATAGACATGGAAGATCTTAACATTTATTTTGGCAAATTTCCAGAAGAGTACAATCAAGGGTCTCATTCTGTTAAAGGTCATCTGTTATGATAATTGATGAATCTATTGTGATGATGAGGTGACTTATTCTGATTTGTATGAAGGTGCCCTATGATCTAGCCATGGACCTGTGCTTACCTTTATCGCTCAATGTATAGAAATAGCTTTGCTTCCCCAGGAGAATGGTCTTAACACTGTGTGTCCCCCATGAGTGGCTCTGTGTCCACCACAGACAGAAAAATATCCCACCATGAGTGGCCAACTGTCTTCCCCCACCCGCTTGTGGCCAAGTGTCTAGCCATGGGTGGCAAGATGTTGAGCCACGGAGAACCAGGTGTCCCCAGTTTATAGCCAAGTGTTGCCCCCTGAATGGCCAAGTATCCAGCTGAGGGTGGCTGAGTATTCGGCTATGTAGGGCTGAAAATCCACCACAGGTGGTCCAATATTCCCCTGTGGATGGCCCCATGCCTGTGCTTGGACGACTGTGAACATGGTCCTCCTCTCTGGTCGCCCTGGTGCCCCCTCCCCCAGCCCTACCCAGAGTCTGTTACCAGTAGGTCTGGAGGTCAAGTGGGGCCTGACCTTGGTTCCCACAACCCCTGCCACTTCTCCATGGGGCTCTGGGGTGCAGAACCCGTAGGGTATATGTGTGGAAACTGAGTTCCATTAGGAGGGAACCCCCAGGGGCCCAGGTGGTTGTCAGGGTGACACCCCCTCCTCCTTGTGCCAGGCTGAGACCCCGGAAGGAACCGGGCACGTACGCGCTGTCTCTGATCTATGGGAAAACTGTATACCACTACCTCATCAGCCAGGACAAGGCGGGCAAATACTGCATTCCTGAGGGGACCAAGTTTGACACACTCTGGCAGGTAAGCCACCCACCCGCCCTGTTGTAGTGGAGAGACTATTTGGGGGGTGCTCAGGCTCCTGGGGAAGAGGGGAGTCCCAGCCCTGACCCTACCCCCCACAGCTGGTGGAGTACCTGAAGCTGAAGGCGGATGGACTCATCTACTGCCTGAAGGAGGCCTGTCCCAACAGCAGCGCCAGCCCAGGTGAGTGGGGTGTCAGTGGGGGCCGGGGCAGGGGGAGGCGGGAGACCACGGCTCCACCTCCTCACTGTCCCTTCTGCTCCCCCAGGGGCCGCTGCTCCTACACTCCCCGCCCACCCGTCCACTTTCACCCAGGTGAGTCAGGGGCCTCGGGGATGGAGCACGGTGGGTGATGGGTCCTGTTCCCAGGGTGGGACAGGCAGGGAAGAGTGGGGCTGCCATGGAACAGAAGAGGGGCCCCCTGAGCACTGTCCCTGGGAGTCCTCAGAGGAGGTGGGCCCGTGAGAGGGGCTGGGTGCCCCCAGCCCAGGCCCTGCTGACCCCATGACCTTTAGCCTCAGAGACGGATCGACACTCTCAACTCAGATGGATATACCCCTGAACCAGGTGAGCTGGCAGAGGTGAAGGTGTGTGGGGGTTCATGTCAGGCTGAGATCGGGCTCCTGGCTAGGCCCTGGGGTGTGTCGGGGAGGGACCTAGGCCAGGCCTGACCTCTGGCAGTGGCTGGGTTGCCCTGTGCAGAGTGTGCCCGCAGGTGTGCACGGGGGCATGCGTATCACGCCTGGCTGCGTGTGTGTGCCTGGGGCATGCTGACACACGGAGGGTACACCTGGCCGTGCCCAGGCAACCCCGGGGGTAGAACACATCCATAAGCACCTGCTGTGTGCCATTCACGCTCTAGCACACTGAGCGTGAGAGCTTTGCAGAGTCCTCCTGACAAACCACAGGAGGCGGTCATGGTCATTATTCTCATTTCACAGAAGAGAGAGGGGGGCAGGGACTGTCAGGTCCCAGAGCGGGCCGGGGGTGGAGCTGGGGTTTGACTCCACAGCCCACATGCCTCACATGCCTGCCGCAGATGCTCGTGTGTTTCATGTATGGATGCAAGCCTGGAGTCCTTGTACACACGCTGTGTGGCTCACACATGGACAGGGGTGGGCATGACACATGTGCACATGTGTCAGGGTGCACACGTGCATAGATGTGCATGCTGCAGCTGGCACACTAATGGTTGCTTGTGTAGACACACTTTAGGACCCCTATCACACATGGAGACATGGGTGAGAGAATTTGTGGGTGCACACATGTTACACGTGCACATTAGATGTGGCTTCACAGTTGGTGCGACCAGGAGCGCACACAAGTGCACATGCACACACATGCTCTGCATGGTGCGACTTGTGGCGTGTGTGCCTGGTGGGGGCCAAGGCTGCCCTGTCCTCCTCCCACCCCTGTCCCCTTCCCTGCTCCTGACTTGGGAGTGCACGCCTGTGTGTGTGCCCAGCACGGTTAGTGTCCTCAGAGAAGCCACGAACAATGCCCATGGACACCAGTGTCTACGAGAGCCCCTACAGCGACCCCGAGGAGCTCAAAAACAAGAAGCTCTTCCTGAAGCGTGAGAACCTCCTCATGGCTGACATCGAACTTGGCTGCGGCAACTTTGGTTCAGTTCGCCAGGGCGTCTACCGCATGCGCAAGTAAGCCCCCACCTTGGCTGGGGAACCACTGTGGGTGGGATGGAGGGGGCGTGGCCTCTCCAGGCCTTGTGGGGTGGAGCCAGGATGAGACTTCAGATTGACTGTGAGGGGGGCTTACCTGGGAGAGTTCAGGACAGTCCCGAGAGGGAGTGAGGAGCTGGCCAGGGGCAGGGAGAGTTTGGGCTAGCTGCAGTTGCAGTGGAGTCCTTGGCTGATCGCAGGGGAGCTGCTGAGGGGCCAACCCTCGTCTCCTCCATTGATTGGCCTTTGGATACACGCTGGTCATTGGCTATAGGCTGCGCCTGGGGAGGGTGAAACTGAACCGGTTCTTTTTTGTGAGGGGCAATTCCTGGTGAGGGGCTTGGCTGTGAGCTCTGAGTGATGGGAGGTCTAGGCGGCAGACCACAGTATCCGCTACACAAGTCCAGGAGGGAGAGAGGCAGGTCCGGTGGGGATGAGGGAGTGGTCCAGGCCCGTGCGGGCTCAGGCGGTGCCCCTCCATGTGTCACGGTAGGAAGCAGATCGACGTGGCCATCAAAGTGCTGAAACAGAGTACGGAGAAGGCGGACAAGGACGAGATGATGCGGGAGGCACAGATCATGCACCAGCTGGACAACCCCTACATCGTGCGGCTCATCGGAGTCTGCCAGGCCGAGGCCCTCATGCTGGTCATGGAGATGGCCGGCGGCGGACCCCTGCACAAGTTCCTGGCCGGGAGGAAGTGAGCCCCTGGGCTGGCGGGGCGTTTGGGACTGGGGGCTGAGCCTGTCCACCCAGAGGTGTGCGCCACACTCATGTCCCCATGTTTGTAGACACATTTACACCTGCCGCCCACACTTACACCCCTGGCAGATCTGATCTCAGGTCTGAGTTTCAGCTGTCACTAACTCTTGTGATGCCAGGCGGGTCTCTTAATTCGTCTGTGTCTCAGTTTCTTCATTTGAAAAACTGCAATGCTCCCTTCAGGGGCCCTTGAAGTCAGATGAGCTGATATTTATAAAGTGCTCAGAACAGGGCCTAGCACTGCTTGTAGGAGCTTTGTAAGTATTAGCTCTGTTGCTTCTGCCACCCCAGCTCTCTCCGCCAATTCAAGATCCACTGTGATGGTTGACTGTCTTTGACTTAAAGCACGGTCAGAAAACTGCAGCCAGGTTTGTTTTCTATAGCCTGGTTTTGCATCTTCAAAGGTCTCAAAAAAAAAAAAAGGACTATGTAACAGAGACCATGTGTGTCCTGCAAAGGCTGAAATACTTACTCTCTGGCCCTTTAGAGAAAAAAAATTTGGCCGACTTTTAATACAAAGAAATTGCAGTTTCATTTGGTTTCTTCATGCCTCAAACTCTTATCCTTATGACAGAACCTTTTACATTCATGGAGGCATGTGACCTTGAACCCAAGCTCTCACGGGAGCACGTGCCTTCACGGGTCCCAGCTCAGGTACTCAGTTATTCCACAGGTGTTTCCTGGGCAATTTCTCTGTGTTGGGGACTATTACCAATACTTGGGATTATCATTGAAGAGAGAGACAAAGCTCTTTGCCCTTATTCTGGTTGAGGAAGAGAGGCCTTAATAATAATTATAATAAAGTATATAATGTTAGGCTGGGAGGTGAGAAGTGAGAATGTGAGGTTTCTGCAAACTGAGGGAGGCAGCCAGGTGCAGCTGTAGGGGAAGAGTGGGCGGCTGGTGCGAAGCCCTGAGGTGCCTGGAGTGGTGGAGGAACCATGAATTAGGGCCCTGAGTGCAGGAGGGCGGGGAGGTGATATGGGCAGGGGTGTGACAAGGTGGATGACGCATGACCTTGTCGGCTCTGGGGAGGACTTGCACATTTACGCTGAGTGAGGTGGGAGCTGTGGGGGCTGTGAGCAGAGGAGAGCAGGGCTTGAGGCCAGTGTGTGAAGGACAGGCTGTGGCGGGTGAGGACAGAGCTGGCTGTTCAGGTCTCGGCTAGTGATGATGGGGGCTGGTGCAGGGTGGCAGAAGCAGACATGGAGAGAAGTTGGGGGATACTGGAGGAATTCTGAAGGCAGAGCTGCCAGGGTTTGCTGATGGATTGACTATTGTGTGTGAAAAAGAGGAGCTGAGGGCAAGGCTTGAGTACATGACAAGATGAAAGGGGAGTGTGTGTGTGTGCACCTGTGAACAATCAGGAGCTTGACTTCATTATCTTAGGGATGGCCAGGAGACGCCCTGAGGGCACACAGGGGATGCATTAGGTTTGGGGATCATGGTGGGTAGAATTTAAAGCCTGAATGAGGGCAGAAGTTTGTGCCTGTTTTGTTCACACACTGGGTGTGTCCCCGCCCCATGCCTGGCACACAGCAGGTGCACGATAAGCTCCTGTTGAACAGAGGCTCAGCTGGGTCAGACTGGGGCTTTGCCCCCTTGGGGACTTGGGATCCTGTCCCAGCTGCTCCCTTCTTCCCCCTCCCCCTAGGGAGGAGATCCCCGTCAGCAATGTGGCGGAGCTGCTGCATCAGGTGTCTATGGGCATGAAGTACCTGGAAGAGAAAAACTTTGTGCATCGTGACCTGGCGGCCCGCAACGTCCTTCTGGTCAACCGGCACTACGCCAAGATCAGCGACTTCGGGCTCTCCAAGGCCCTGGGTGCCGACGACAGCTACTACACCGTGAGCCCCTGGCCCTGGGATGCCCAGACGGGGGAGGGTTCCCGAGCCCTGTCTCAGCATTATCTCCCGCCCCCAGGCCCGCTCAGCCGGGAAGTGGCCGCTCAAGTGGTATGCGCCTGAGTGCATCAACTTCCGCAAGTTCTCCAGCCGCAGTGATGTCTGGAGCTATGGAGTCACCATGTGGGAGGCCTTCTCCTACGGACAGAAGCCCTACAAGGCAGGCGTGGGCAGAGGCGGGTGGTTGGCCAAGTGGGAAGGGGAGCTGGGGAGGGGGCCCTGATTACTCACACGTGCACTTGACTTTGGCTTGAGCAGAAGATGAAGGGCCCAGAGGTCATGGCTTTCATCGAGCAGGGCAAGCGGATGGAGTGCCCACCAGAGTGTCCCCCTGAGATGTACAAGCTCATGAGCGATTGCTGGACCTACAAGTGAGTGCCAGCAGGTGGGAGGGTACCTGACTGAATTGACACGTGGGCCTGGGGCAGGAGGTTGTGTTGTCCAACAGTCAAACATCACTCTTCCCACCCAGAGACCCACTCGATTCATGGCCTTTCCAACCCACAGTACCTTTACTCCCCTGCGTCTGTGCTCAGCTCTTCAACACACTGGCCCTACAATGCTCTAGCACCCCAACACCCTACCTGTGGACACCCAGGGCTCCAGCATCTAAAACCTCAGTCCCCCTCAGCCAGCACTCAAGCGATCCTGCAAGATTCAAACAAGTCAGTACTGTTACCCAAAATATGCGACCAGTACTCAGGGCCTGGGGTGATATTCCACTGTATAATATAATAATATGACACCCGTACTCAGGGCCTGGGGTGATATTCCACTGTATAATATAACAATATGACACCCATACTCAGGGCCTGGGGTGATATTCCACTGTATAATATAATAATATGAGACCAGTACTCAGGGCCTGGGGTGATATTCCACTGTATAATATAATAATATGACACCCGTACTCAGGGCCTGGGGTGATATTCCACTGTATAATATAATAATATGACACCCATACTCAGGGCCTGGGGTGATATTCCACTGTATAATATAAAAATATGAGACCAGTACTCAGGGCCTGGGGTGATATTCCACTGTATAATATAATAATATGACACCCGTACTCAGGGCCTGGGGTGATATTCCACTGTATAATATAATAATATGACACCCGTACTCAGGGCCTGGGGTGATATTCCACTGTATAATATAATTCCTTTTCCCCATCAGCCAACACCTAGTTGCCCATTAAGGCAACATTGAAGCCCCCAAATATTCAATATCCCCCACCTTCATGTGCTTGAAGTCCAGTGCTTGAACACCTAACCCCTAACACCATCAGTGTCTCCACTTCCGAGCACAGGTAACGTGCACCCAAACAAGCTGTCGCCCTTCACTAACCATGCAATGCTTAGGCATTCCAATATTTGATCCCTTTACTGCCGCAATGTCAATTATTCCACTGGACAACACCTGTCACACTGATACCCAGACATCCAAGCAATCCAATAAATAGACACCCTATTTATGTTGGGTGATGGTAAAGGACAGGGAAACCTGGCGTGCTGCAGTCCATGGGGTTGCAAAGAGTTGGACAGGATTGTGTGACTGAACAACAAATTTATGATAAATTAATAAGAAATGATCAGATCATTCCTACTCCAATATATATTAAGCCAGCCTCTATCAGGAAACGCTCAATACACCAACACCTCAATATCCAAAGAGACTAGTGTCTAACACTCCAACACAGTTCATGGATACTTCACACACTGTTCCATTAACACCTGGAATCTCCACTAGATGAACCCAGCCCCCTCCTCACCCCAGGACCGTTCCATCCTGGACAGCATACTTGCATCCATGTGAGCCCACACCTAGCACCCAAGTACCCTGCCCAAATACCCATGCTCAGTACTTCAGCACTCAGGGTCCCAGCTCCCTGGAGTCAAGCTGTCACCCCAACCCTCGGTGACCTCTCCAGTCTAAGTCCTCAGTAGTCAGGACTCAGTATAGGCTTCCTGTCCATCCTGAATGTCGGCTCTTCTCTTATGCCAGAGGGCAACCCCTGAAATGCAGTTGTCTTACACGCAGGAGATTCCCCCCCCCCGACCCCCATCACCCAATAACCCCTGCCCCACTGCTTTCTGAGCCTCGTGCATGCCCACCCACTGGCTGCAGTTGGGTTCTGGGGGTGCGGTCAGCCGCCTGGATCTCCACTACCCCTCACAGGTGGGAGGACCGCCCGGACTTCGCCGCAGTTGAACAGCGCATGCGCACCTACTACTACAGCTTGGCGAGCAAGGCGGAGGAGCCCGGCGCTTGTGCAAATGGGGTTGAGGCTGCGTGTCCCTGAGCTCCACCCGGCCCAGGGCCTGAGGCCCCCACGCCCCCAGCTTTTCCTCCTGTGCCCTCAGCTCTCTCCCGGGACCTTCAGGCTGGGCCCGGCCCAGTTTCTCTCTGGCCCACATTGGTCTGGTATTCCCAGCCCGGGCACCTGGCCTCTCTGGCTGGAGGAGGAAGCAAGACCTGAAGAAGATGGTCCTGGACTGGAAGCTACAGAGGAGCCCTGAGCTGAGGGGGGTTGCTTACAGCTGGGACCCTCCTTCCTCTGGGTCCAGAAAGGCAGACTCTGGGAGTCCTCAGGCTGCGAGACCTGGAATCATTGGAATAAACTCCAGCCTCTCCCTTGTTTGGGATCCCTCATCTTTCTGGGGTGGGGCTGGGAGGACCAGGAAAGGGTCAATGCAAGGGGTCCATGAGAAGTGCCTGAAGAAGCTGTTTTTGTGTGGGTCTGGGGGCTGCTTTTCCCACCCCTCTGCCCTGGGAACATGTTCCTGTGAGTCGGGGGTCTGTGGGAGGTGAGCCTGGGGGCTGAGGGGCCAGGGTCACTGCTGACCCCAGCTGCCAGACCTTCGTGGTCGGCGTGAAATAGATGCTGCCCATGTTCACTGCGTGTGAGCCATCACCTGCAGAGACTTAAAAACACCCTGCTGGCACCTCCCCCCAGTCACGCCCCAGCCTGTGCTTTTAAAGTCTCTTCAGGTGATTCCAGCATTCTGTCCCGCCTACTCGGCTGCCTCCCCCTCTTCCCTGGGCCCAGGCAGTCGCAGCTGGGAATCTTTATCAACCTGATGCCCTGTTGCGGACTCTGTCCCGGCTCAATCCCGCTCCAGAGAAGACCCATCTCCAGGCCCTCGCTGCCTCAGCTTCCCTGCGTGGAGATTTGGGGTGCTGGAGCTCAGAACCCAACCGGGTGGGTGAAACAGAGCCAGGTCCCTGCCTGTCTTTTCTGGACTCACTCCCCCTTCCTCAACTGCAGTTAACCCCGTGCTCTGTTCCCTGGCCTCAAAGGGCCGAGGGCTCCAGGGCAGCTATGAATCCCCCTCAAAACCAAGGAGATGCCAGGAGATTTTCTGCAGCTTCGGGGAAGGTAGATTTTCTTTCTTTTTGTTTGTGGAGCTCTAGAAAGTCAGAGGCTCTTTTGTAGAACTATAGGGTGCGGGTGGGGGGACAGGGGCTTTCAGGATTGTGTGGAGGCTGAGCACGAGACCTGGGTGGGTGACCGGGCAGGGGACACCCAGGAGGAGGCCCCGGAACCTTGGTGATGTGGGTGCTTTGTCAAAACCAGGAAATTGATGTTGGGATTATTAACTTAGGTATAGACCTTACTCTGATTTTTACCGCTTACGGAGTTATAATAATTTACATGTAAGCTTCATGTTAGCATACTCTTTCATGAACTTTGCATTCTACCTGCAAGGTAGTTGAGAGAACGCCCAGTTTTATAGTCAACCCCAGACACACAAACTCTCAGCTCTGTGTTTGGAGAGTAAATCTGTCATGGTTTGGAATTGTTTGAGGGTTTCTAAGCGCTGCCAGACAGTATCTTCCTGCAAAGATTGACAACAGACAAGGAGAGCACAGCTGTTGTAAAGATAAAGACACAAACTTGAATTACCTCCATTTTGTCATTTTGTGCAGCCACTTGGAGATTTTTATTTGTCTTTAAAATTTAAAGCTGTGAAGGCTTGCAAACCATGCGATATTCTTTTATTTGGTAAATGTACATATTAGTTTGTAAACTGTATTACTGACTTTAACACCATTAAAATGCAAAAATTGTTTTTTAACTTTTCAAGTGAATGAACAAATCAACAAAAGTTACATCAATAGTACTGTTTTGTGGCTTCCCAAGTTGTACTGTTTGCAGGTATTTTAGTTTTGTTAAACCACTTGTTATTCCTGGATAATTATTTACATTGTTACATAAAGTATTATATCAAAAGGGAAAACATTTTCGCTGTCTGCATTTCTTTTATGGGCATTACTATTATTGTTTCATGTTATAATTATTGCTGAAAATACTTTATGGGGAGGAGGTGTTTAAAGTGATCGCTCTGGGTGTCAAATACACTGGAGAAAGCTGATGTCATTCAGTTGCTAAGTCGTGTCTGACTCTTTGCGACCACATGGACTGCAGCAGACCAGGCTTCCCTGTCCTTCACTATTTTACAGAGATTTCTCAAACTCATGTGCATTGAGTGGGTGATGCTGGAGAAGCTTGCACTAAAGGACCGTTGGAGCCAGTGACAGAGGGTGCAGTTTCAAAAAGATACCACGAGATGGCGGTGTTGTTCCCCAAGCCGCGGTGGCTCCCGCCTGCTGCCCCTTTTGAGTGATCTTTTTGCCCGGAGCAGAACCCACGACTCACCCTGGTCTCACAGCCCCTAGGCCGTGCCCTGCAATCCACTCACTCCACAGCCACTTGAAGAATCTTTCCTGTGAGCAGCTCTGACCTCTTCCAGGGTTCCCCAAACATATTCATGTTAATGCTGACCTCTGGGCCTTTGCAATTCCTATTCCTTCTGCCTGAATGGTTTTCACTATTTTACTAATGTCCACAAAATTCATACTGTATTTAAAATATGAGTAAGTTACTGGGGGAGGTTACCTAATCTCTCTGTGCTTCTGGTTTGGCCAGAAAGAGAAGGTAAATCCAGGTTGAAGAATTAGAAAACCTGAAAGGCAGTGGGGAGACACAGAGGGTGTTTGAGCAGGGGAGAGTCCTGGGAAGTAAAAAGGGAGAAAGGCCTCCCCTCCCTCCAGCCCTTCAGGTGTAGGGGGCTCTGGCTTTGGCCAACCCAGGCCTCTTCTATGGGTCCAGCCGTGTCTGGCCCAGAGGGTCTTCCTCTCTCTTTGCTTTCCCCGGTGGGGCTGTTGCCCTCTGGTGACCTCCTCTGAGCCTGAGCTGGCCTCTGGTCCCTGGAAGACACCAGGTGTGTGTGCGGGGTCAGTCCCGGTGGGGAAGCTGCCAGCTGCAGGTGGGACCTGGGTGTCACCTTTCTGGAAGTGTTGGTGACTCCCTCCAGTACAGAGGAGCTCGGAGGCCACGAGAGGCTCACAGGATTCAGCGAGACAGCCGGGAGCGAAGTCCCGTGTGTAGGCGCGGACCTGGCTGAGCCCGCCGGCATTCTGGGGGCGTGGGATGTTCTTGGGGTGGCATCCAGCGTTGTCTGCCTGTGTCTGTCTCTCTGTCCTCTCTCTGTCCCCTCTGCCCCGTCTCAGTTTCTCTGTCTTAAGTCCCTTACAGCCTCTGCCTTCTCTTTCGGCCCCATCTCTCTGTCCACTGCTGTCTCTGTTGATTCCCATCTTTGGGCTTCTCAACCCTGAGGGTCCCTCCTCTCTCCTCTTGGGTTCTACTTCCTCTGACCTCAGTGCCCGCCCTGGGAGGAGAAGGAAGGGGCTGCCCAGGGAAGGGGCCGGGGCCAGGGCCAGGTGGCGAGCACACCTGCTGTGTGAAGTCACACACCCCATGCTGAGCTCCACTTTGGAAGGGCCTTACCCATGACCTCCTGATCACTGTGGGCTGCCTCTTCCCTCTTCGCGCCCTTTCTCATCTCCGGGCTCTGACCTCTGTCCTGTTTCTTTGCTGCTTCTGTAGGTGTCACCCCCACCCATGGCTCAGCTGTCTGCGTGCTGCAGCTTCTGGGCTTTCCTGTCATCCACTACCACGGCCTTGACACTGACCAAAGGCCAGGCCTCGGCTGCCTGCACCTCTGCTAACGCTCGGTTATCTTAGGTCCTTCCACGACCACTGGCTGGGGGTGGGCTGTGCAGTCTGGCTCGGCTGGGGCGGTGCTTGAGGACTCAGAAGACAGCACTTTGGAGGCCAGGGAGGGTCTGGCCGTTGAGTGGCTCTAGGTGTACTTGTTCTTGGGCTTGGCTGTAGAGGATGTGGGGCTTCTTAATGGGGAGACTGGCATTGCTGTGGAGGTCTGACTGTCCTGGGGAAGCAGTTGTAAAGATCCAGGGTAACTGTGCTGGTACAAAGCTCTGGTTGCTGTGTGGGGTGGTTCCATGGGCTGGTACCTTGTGTTCATGGGCTGGTACCTTGTGTTCATGGGCTGGGCTGTTGAGTCAGTGGTTGTCATCAGCTTTGGTAGGTCAGTGTTGCCATCGGTTTGGGGAGGTCAGCGTTTGCCCTTGGCTCTGGGAGGTCAGCATTTGCTCTTGGCTCTGGGAGGTCAGAGGCTGCCCTTGGCTCTGGGAGGTCAGTGTTTGCCCTTGGCTCTGGGAGGCCAGCGTTTGCTCTTGGCTTTGGGAGGTCAGAGGCTGCCCTTGGCTTTGGGAGGTAAGTTTTTGTCCTTGGCTTTGGGAGGTCGATGCTTGTCCTTGGCTGCTGGGTGTTCATTCGTTGCCTTTGGTTTGGGGAGCCTGGTTGCTGTTGGGCCTTTTCCCCTCATAACTGGTGGTGGGTCTAGGGGGTACTGGGGAGTTCCAGCTTCTGAGTCAGTGGATGAGTGCGTGTTGCAGGCAGTCACTGCTTATAGGCCTCCGGCTGTTATCTGCTGGAGTCTGGGTGTTGTGTGTGTGTCGTCTTGGGGGTGTAGTTAGTGGAGATCAGCTCCCTCAGCTTTCCTTCTTCCTATGTCATCTCTCTGTTCTGCCCACATTTCTGTTTCCATCTCTCTCTTTGCACTTCTCCTTTCCATCCACACGTGTTGAGCACTTCCTGTGTGTGTAGATCAGCTGTAGCAGGGCTCTGGACCCTGCTTATAGGGGAAGAGGTGGGACCCATGCCATGGAGCCTGGTCCTTGGACTGAAGTCATAGGTTTATATGGGGTGAAAGAGCTGGATGCGGTGTGCCAGAGAACCCTTGATCAAGCTCCTTGCTTTGAACCTTAAGGCTGAGTCCAGGGGGTGCTTGGACTGGCCTTGAATGTATGGGGTCGGGGGTCTCAGTCACAGACTTTGGGCAGGTGCAGGGTCTCTCCCCTGGGAACTGAGAGGACTGTGAGCATCAGGGGAGAGGCTAGCCATGCTGATATCTGGGCAGGTAGGGTGGGAGGAGAGTGTTCCAGGGGGAGGGAAGAGCTTGTGCAAAGGCCCTGGGCCACGACAAGGAGGCCAGTGTGGCTAAGCAGAGTGGGTCAGGTGGAAGGGGTGGGGCAGAGTGTGCGAAATTTTGCCCTCACTCCAAGTGAGGCGGGAAGCTCTGGGGTTGGGCACACAAGGCTCCGAGCACAGACTAGCTCAGTCTGCAAACGCGGCTCTCATGTGATGCCCGCTGTCACGGCGGATAGGGGCTTGGCTGGGCCCAGGTGGGACTCATTCTAAGGCTTTCATGCATGGGAACCTTCTCATCATGAGTCAGGGCTCTCGAGGCCTTTTGAGGAATGGGCTGGGCTGCCCAAAGCTGTGGGAACAGCCCCTGTGACCCCTTAGCCCAACCCTGCTGGGTAGCCTTCTTCACAAGAGGAGGGAGTACAAGGCCCATGGAGCAGCTGGGGGCAGAGGGCGCTGGACAAAGACTGGAGGGAGGATGGGCCTTGGCAGAGGCTCCCTGGGGGTGAAGGAGAGGGGCTGCGGGAGGCAGTGTCTGACATCTCATTGTGTGACTTCTTGTGATGAGCAGCTCATTACCTACCAAGGCAGCCAGGCTGGCCCATGAGCTAGAATTCTTAGAATGTTCTTTCAAATGCTGACCCCAACCTGGACCTCCACCCCTCCCCTGTGGTCCCCTAACCACACCAGGCTCACCTCTTTCTCTAAATATTTCACTCCTCCAATACTTATTGCATGCCTGTTGTGGAGATGTGTGTCCCTGGTACACAGACCCAGAGTCTCGCTGCAGTGATGGTGGAAGGCCAGGAGACCCCGGGAGTCCAGAAGTGGCTCCTGACCTAGTTGAGAGGAGGTCAATCTGGTGGATTTCATGTATGAAGTAACATCTAACCTGAGTCCCCTGTAGGATGAACGAAATTTGGCCATGGAAGAGGTGAGGAAAGAGTGTTCCAGGCACAAGGAACAGCATGTGGAAGGCAGAGAACATCCTTTTGGAAACCAAAAGAGGTTTGGAATGGCTGGAACACTGTGTTTGAAGAGGGATGCTGAGGCCAGCAAAGGGGTCATGCTGGAACTGTGACCCCATGGGAGACAAGTGACCTTTTCTTTTGTATTTCCTGGTTGCTCTGCCAGAAAGCAACTTATTCCCTGTCTTCTCCCACCCTCCCATGGTGCATGAATTATATAGTTTTTTCTACTTTCTTTGAATTTGAAGTATAGTCAATGTGTAATAATATATAAGTTACAGTTGTACAATAGTGATTCACAATTTTTAAAGGTTACCTCCATTTTTAAAATATTGGCTATATTCCCTGTATTGTACAGTATGTCCTTTTAGCTCATTTTGTACTTGAGGACCTCTTTTTCCCCTCCCCTATCTTGCCCCTCCCCGCTTCACTCTCCCCACTGGTAACTACTAGTTTGCTGTTTATATCCTTGAGTCTGCTTCTTTTTTGTTACATTCACTAGTTTGTTGTATTTTTTTTAGATTTCACGTATGTTCTATTGTACAGTGTTTGTCTTTCTCTATGTTAATTACTTCACTTACAATGCCCACCACGGCCGTCCATGTTGTTGCAGATGGCAAGATTCCCCTTTTTTCCCCTGTGGCTTAGTGGTATTCCATTGTGTGTGTGTACGCACATGCTAGTTGTGTCCAGCTCTTTGTGACCCCATGGACTTGTCATCTAAAAAAACACAACTTGAGAGCTGCGAATTAAGTTTTATCTGGGGCAAAATGAGGACTGCAGCCCGGGAGACAGCACTCAGACAGCTCTGAGAGACTGCTCCAAAGAGGTGGGGGGAAGGTCAGGATATAAGACTTTGGTAAAGAGGG